>NW_022986949.1:0-451630 GCF_010093935.1 Zasmidium cellare ATCC 36951 | reverse complement strand
TTCGTCTTCTGCATCCTCGGGGCCCTGCTCTGGTGGCTCTTCTGCTGGGTCTGCCTCCTCAGGTAGATCTTGAGGTACCGGGGGATCACTCTGATGAGCGGGAGGCGGTGTTGGGCTCATATTTCTCGTCCTTTCGGCTGGGTTTCCAGTGGAGTCGATGTTGACCGGTCGTGTACTGACGCCGTCGGCATTTCGACTAGGAGGAAGACTGGAGTCTGGCGGAGGAGGTGGTTCATAACCCTCCAATCTCTTCATGAGCTCTGCCTTTCCAGACTCCAGGATCTTGGTACCAGCATCCGCGGTGAAGAGCATTCTGATGTCATCCGGGACGACTGGTCTCGACTGTAGGCTCTCACTGTCGATAGCAAGATGGCCGTCCTTGCCCGGGATTGTAGGCCCTGAAGATTGGAGGCCAGCATTGTCATTGTTGTGTCGACCGGCCAACTGTTCCTCGAGCATCGCAATTTGACGCTCTACCTGCTTAGTCTGTTGCGCAACTGGGACATCGCTTCTTAGCACTGGCTGCTGCTCGGTGACTGCGAGCGTCTTGGCCTCATAGACAGCTAGCTCCTGGCGATAACGTGCCAGAGCGTCCTCGAATAGACCCTGCCAGTATAAGTGGTCATCATCTGTCAATTCCGCCCATCGTCGAGGAAGTTCGAGATGCATTTCGGCCAGGGTTGGATCTCGCTTCCGCTCGATGTTGTAGTCCTCCTTGCAAGGCCCGACAGCACGCTTGGCGTAGAATGCATACCCGTTTCCCTCCAGCTTTTCTGCCCCCTCTATAGCTTCTGGAGGTAGAGGGTAGTCAGAAAATGGCTCGTTGTCCCTGAGGGGCTGCGCGCCTTCCAAGTCCAGAGTCTGTGTGCCGTTGGTACCGAACGCAATCAGCATGTCTTCCGCGCTCAAGGGTGCTATGGGTCTGCTGGTTGGGTTGCTGGGCACATCGGTCAAGCTGGCCGAGCTGGTCTCTGGGACGTCTTCTGGCGAGAAGACGGCTTCAGTGCTATTGTCGAACAGGCTGACCCACAGCATCAACTTCCTCATCTCGTTCTGCGCAACAAAGTTATTCAGAAACTGCAGACTGGTGATGAGCAGCTTTTTGTAGGCATTCACAATCCACTGCCACTTCTCCTCGTCTCCTGTGCCCGCATCCCCATCGTATCCTCTTGCCGTCACCTTGACGCAGCAGTTGACCAATCGAAAAATTTCAGCCTCGATGCTAAATGAAGCTGCGAGGTCTTGCACGTCGGTACCGACGTTCATGACGTTCCGCGCGATGGAGACGAGATCGTTCAGCCTCTCGAGGTCCTTCCATAAGCCAGGATAATGACCTGCGATCAGAGCGCCACTGGTGCTTTCGTAGTCGACACTGCTGGGGTCCCAGATGGTGAAGGATCTTCGTTCCAGGCTGGGAATGGCGGCCTTGAGCAGGACGCAGAAATCCGTCCAAAACTTGGGGTCTAGCCCGATGGCGCGGCGGACGACCATCGAGGAAGAAGACGTCTTGAGCGTAGCCTTACACACGTTCTTGTCGAGGAGCTCGAGCATCTGCGGCTGCATGTACGCGGGCGATTTGAAGTGGATGGTGTAGGGCGGCAGGACGAGGCGAATGTAGAGGCTGTGCGCCTCGGGCTTGACGGGGGAGGGTCGCGCCATGGCGGCGATGGGAGGACGGAGTGTGAAGGCTGTTATCGGCGTATCATGCGTGGTATGTCGGTGGGTGGTGGTGGTGTCGATGTATGGGGGGTCTGTCTGGAGAAAGCGCAGAGGTTGACTCGAGCTCGGCAAGCTGCAGCCGCCGTGCATCGGCTGCAAGGTGCTATCCCCGACGCATATACATAGATATATATCAACCTCGTCAATGGTACCTACCATCCACTCTATTCTGCAACTGCAACATCGCCCCATTGATCTTTGACGGTGTACAGGGTTGTGGATTTGTTTCATAAGGGTCGATATTGCGCACCCGGAGACCTCTCTAACAACTTCTACAAGCTGGATATCATTCTATTGCTTGCTGCCCAGGACAGCCTGCACGGCATCGATGACATGGCTGTGAACGTCCTTGGGCGCCGCAATAACGCCCTTGTTCTCCTTCAGTGTCCTCCCATAGCTGAAGTCCAACCTCTTACCCTCTACATCTGTAACCTGACCACCGGCCTCTCTCACAGTGAGATCTCCTGCCGCATGGTCCCAGATCTTCTCGACATAGTCTTTCCTCACGGGCAGCCGCAGGTACAGGTCTCCGGCACCTCTCGCAATGCTGCCATACTTGGCCTGGCTGTCCATTCGCACACTGGGCTTGGTGATGCCAAGCTTGTTCGCGATCTGGACGGAGTCGCTCTGGTTGCTGTGCCCAGCTTCCACCGACTCGCAGAAGGTAGCGTCGGCGATGTTGGCGAGAGGTTTCATCGCGATCTTGCTGCCTGTCTCTAGCCCTCCCTTGGCCAGTGGCCTGCTCTGTGCGCCTTGACCTTGAACAGCGGAAAACAAGACACCCTTGCCCTCGGAATCAGTGGCATCGGCGCCCATGCTCTCAGTCAACGGCTCAGAGTCGGAGACTGGCAGGTTTGGGCAGCCAAGCACGCCGACCTTGACATCTCCGTCGACCATGAGACCTAGACACACAGCATACTGCCCGCCTCGAAGAAAGCCTTTGGTGCCGTCAATTGGATCAATGGCCCAGATCCTACCCTTGTTGCCGCCCTTGCTGTCGCCCTTGTCAATCAGGTCCAACATCGACTCTGCCGATTTGATTGGGCCTCCCAGTATCTGCTCTGCAGACGAGTCCGAGAGTTTCGCATCTTGCACAAGGCCCCAGACTGTGTTCTTCAAGCTGTCGTTCTCCCTCAAGTCTTTTGCTTCCTCCTCGGCAACGATCTCGTCTTCGGGGAAGTTGTGCTGGAGGGCCGCGATGATCAACGCCTGGGCGCCGAAGTCGCCAATGGTAACGGGGGATGCGTCGCTCTTGTTAAGCGTGCCTTTGGCGTGGGAATGGAAGACGGATTTGGTGAGGAGAGTGGCGCGCTGCACGGCCAGAAGAGCAACATTCAACTCGTGGGAGTAGTCGGTAGCCATGGTGCTCTGCTGTCGAGAGAACGGTGAGAGGTGAGACGACAGCAAGCGTAGGCGGGGGAAAAGGCTTGGAAGGAGAGCGGCGGCCAGGGCGAGAGCGGAGAGGGCGAAGAGGGCGGCGGTGAAGGGGGATCTTACGCGGAGCATCGAAAGGTGTGGACGTGAACTTTTCTGATGAGCTGCGGCAGCTCCATGACATTCAGCGGGGCGTCCATTAAAGTTGGCGGGGCTCCGTCAATGTCCATCAACTTTTGATTGGGCCGTTTCCGGCGTCTCACAACGCGGCTTCACTCCAGCACAAGTCGCCCCGACACCCATCGCCATGAAGCTGGCCACGCTGCTGGCACTGCCCGCATCGCTCGCGGCGACGGTGCTCGCGACGACGTCGGACACGTACTCGGAGCACCTCCATCTCAAGCCCCTCCCCAGCGGCGCCCTCTACGCCGGCTTCAACTTCACCGCGTCGACCCCTTTGACCGCCTACGAGTCACAGCACTTCCGCTTCTTCCCTCGATCGCTCGGTCAGATCCTGCAGTTTACACACACATCCGAACTACACTTGCGCTTCGCATTGGGACGATGGAATGAAGAGAGTTGGGGCAACCGACCGCGCAATGGCAGCAGAGAGGGCGGCACAGGGGTCGAGCTGTGGGCATGGCTGGAGGCGCAAGATCAGAAGGAGGCCGAAGAACGGTGGAGCGGACTGGTGAACAGTCTGAGTGGCCTCTTCTGCGCCAGTTTAAACTTCATCGACCAGACCAAGACGATCAGTCCGATACTGAGCTTTGCCCCGGAAGGTACGCTGGACCCCGAGCACGCGAATCTGCATCTCATGCACGGTATGCTGCCTCATGAGGTCGTCTGCACCGAGAACCTCACGCCCTTCCTGAAGCTGCTGCCATGCAAAGGCAAGGCGGGCGTCTCCAGCCTACTAGACGGCCACAAAGTCTTTGATGCGAGCTGGCAGACCATGGCCATCGATGTACGGCCAGTGTGCAAGGGGGATGAATGTGAGCTGGAGATTGACCAGACAGTGGACATGGTCTTGGATATTGAGAGGAGCATGAGGCCCAGAGACAACCCCATTCCACGGCCACCACCGGTTGAGGATGTGACGTGTGATGAGAACAAGGGCTACAACGCTCACGACACGTGCTATCCCAAGAAGAGAGAGGGCGAAATGGAATGGGGCTTGAGTAGGATCTTTGGGCGGCCTGTCCAAGGGAGCTGTCCAGCCGGTGACCGTGAGAATTCAGTTGATATTGTGGTCGAAATTCCAAAGGAACGGATCCTGCATGCTATGCCTGAGGGCGCGTTGGATCTGGTGTTGGCCACTGACGTACAACGATCATACCGGTTGAAAGAAGGCCAAGAGCTCGATCTTCGATTGCCTCATCAGGTTCTGGACCATGCACTGGAGCATCGTCAAACGCTTCTTCACGCCCAGAGACAGATGACAGGGTATGGACAGGAACGCGGGGGTATGCACATTGTCATAACCAACCCTCATCCACACGCTCAACGTGTGGTTTACCTCGAGAGCCTGCCATGGTTCTTGCGACCGTACATGCATACGCTTGCCATCTCCGGCGCCATAACCGAGAACATGTACTACACCCCTGCCATTGATCGACGAAAGGGTACCCAGCTTGAGATTCTGCTCGAAGTGCCGCCTCTAGCGACGGTAGAGATGAGTTATGAGTTTGAGAAGGCCATTCTACGGTATACCGAGTACCCTCCGGATGCCAATCGTGGCTTCGACATTCCGCCAGCGATTGTCAGGATCTTGCCATCAAATGCGTTCAACGATGACCAGGGCAGCTATTTGAGGACGACTAGTCTGCTGCTGCCACTTCCAACTCCTGATTTCAGCATGCCGTACAACGTCATCATCTTGACGAGTACTGTCATTGCCCTTGGATTCGGAAGCATCTTCAACTTGCTGATCAGGCGCTTTGTCTTGGTGGAGGAAGCTCCCAAGAGCCCTCTCGCAGTGTTGGTGCAGAATTTGGTTAAGAAAGTGAAGGGCGCGAATGGTGAAAAGAAGGCGAAGGATGCCGTAGAGCCGGGTTCAGCGGGTGGTGTGAAGGCCAAATCCAACGATGGACTGAGGCAGAGATAGTCAATAGTAGTCGTGTATTGTGTTGTATGTCCCTCATCTTCACGGCAAGTTCCGATGCTTATTACTCATCCGGGTGACTGATCCTGGTGAGCGTTTGCTATCCCTAATCCATCTCACCACCGAACATGATGATGCCGTTCAGCGCCCGTTTCGCGTCACATGTGCTCTTCAATGCTACTTGGGTTACGGCTGTTGCATCCGAGCCCTTGATGATTTTCCCATTTAGCTGGACCGGGCTTTCAGGACATTCGGTGGATGCGAGATCATGAAATAACATGCCGACAGCTTCACCACAAGCCCGATCATGAAAGCTGTGAGAATATACCCATCATCATGCTGGGAAATGATAGTACGGCCACATCTCCTACTGACGATGCCTCCACGCTTGCGCTTTCACCGTACACGCCCAACAACCCATCTGCCACGATGCGGACCGGGTGTCTGTCATGCCACAAAGAGGGCGTTCCATGCAAGCATCAAGCAACATCCGAGGACTGGAGGATCAACCGCGACGTCGCATGGCAGTGGCATGGTACCTGGCGGGAGCGACGAGGTCTCCATGTATTTGCTGGCTTCCTCACCGCGCCGGGCGTCATGGGTTTCTTTGAGTCGCCTTTCTGGCATCGAGCCGTGATGCTGGCGTGTGACAACAGTGCTACAATCTTCCACCTCGCTTCCGCCATAGGGTCGTTATACGAGCATGCCTTGAAGTCCGCCGCCGGGTTTGCTCATACCGACAGACGAGCCGTCCCTTTTGCTCTGGAGCAATGCAACAGATCGATTGTGCTACTCACTCGTGACGAGAGCAGCAACGCAGAGGTGTGACTTCAAGACTTCTGGTGCGGATATCTGCTGACTTTTCCGCGGCCAGGTATCCCTAACAGCTTGCGTGCTCTTCGCCTGTTTCGAAGCCTTGCAAGGAGAGACCCAGCGAGCAACTGTACATTCTTTGCAAGGCCGAAAGCTGCTGAGGCATCTTGAATTTCTCGAAGCAACAGGTCAAACTATGGGTCTCGTCAGGTCCGAAGACGTAGTTCCTGTCATCAGCTCACTAGAGATGCAGGCCAAGACATTGCAAGGCACAGCAATGACCAGGTCGCTGACTGCCCCGGAACCGCCCTTCCCAGATGCTTCGTATCTTTACAGCCTAGATCACGCCAACGTTGCCTTCCACCACGTCTACGCTCGACTGCTGGTGTGGGTGCAGGAGTGGTATCTCAGCGGGAACCTTCATGTCATGACGGTCCTCACGGCGGAAAAGCGAGCCACGTTTGCGGCCTGGATGCGTCAGTGGGGTAATTCCTTTACTGAACTCCTTTTTCGGCTGGGCCAAGAAGACAATTTACCACCCGGCGACGTCAACAGGGCCAAGATTCTGGAAGCCAACCATCTGACAGCAAGTATGATGTCCAACGCAGATCAGACAGCGAACAGGTCGGTGTGGGACGAGTATGAAGACTCCTTTGCCACCGTCGTTGAACTGTCCGCTTGTGTACTGGCAACCTTTCGTCTTGACCAGCATCCGTCGTTGGGCAAAGTCCAATTCCCGTTCCTGACTCACGGTCTCTGGGTTGATCAGCCGTTGTTTATAACCATGTCGAGGTGCACGAATCCAGAGATACGCCGGAAAGCCGCGGGCTTGCTGTTTGGAGAGCGGGACAGGAAGGCGGGAAAGAAAAAGAGAAGCGTACATGAGGTGGACGATTGGACTATGGACCAGTGGATTGACTATGCGGTTAGAACGAGGATGGACTCGGCCATGGCTGCTTTCTTTGGGGGATTCGCTGTCGAGAGTGTGGATATCCCTGGGTTTGACGCAAATTGTGCGTAGAATGGGGTGTGGATGAGTTGGTCTTTCACGCCTAGCCAAGGAAGTCTTCCCGCTGGATCACAACTATGCTCTTTGGGCAGACGTCCCGAACACGAAGCCGGTATTTCGCGGGTGTGCCATTCATCCTAAGCATGCACACCAGTCTCGTGGCTGAGGCCAGGTACTGCAATGCCTAAAACGTCGATAGGGGCCGATGCTGACTGATACTTGCCGTCCTTGATGTAGTGCTGGATGACGTCCTTACAACTGCATGGTTCGGCCAAAACTCAGGAGCAAACACCACATGAGGCTGGTCTTGACGTCTCTCGCCGGATGTATACCACATCGTTGATGTACTGGAACCAGCGGAAGCAGCGGATGTTCTGCAGAAAGTTCTCGCGGACTCGAAACGGCATACGCTCATCATCCATAACGTCTATTTAATACAAGGGCAGGCATTCGAGTATGTCACGAACCCATCGATCACAATGCCCGAATCCAACCGACGCTACACATTTCTCATCGACACAAATCTCGACCTCACGTCGACTACGCCCGGATGGCCAGAGACATTCGCCCGTCTTCGTATCGACGCAGAAGATACTACCGACCTGAAGTACATGGATGCACAGCTGGAGAAACAGGTTCCAGACTTCGCATTCATGCCCTCTGGAGATTATCACCGTCTGCAAAGAGCTGGCAAATGTGCGTATAGAGGACTGGCAATCCCCACGTCAAAGGTCACCCGCCAGGCTGCGGTCCCTAGTGTCCTGGTCGTCAAACCTGATGACCCAGCACAGAGCTTGATGGACCTTTCGGGGAGCCACATTTGGATACATCAACGAGTCTTGCACGTCTTGCTACTTCGCCGCAGGGGTAATGCTCGCCCAACAAAACGAAGACCTGCACGCATTTCTTCGTCCACAGAGGACGCCACCTTGGCAAGGCCAGATTGATGCTGTCAAGTCTGGGAAGGTCAGAGTGACGCTTGTGCCAGAAGACGTGTGGAATTCCGACGAGCAGAATGCCAGAGACACGAAGGTCATAGGGAGATGGGATGATGGCGTGCCTAGGTTTGTTGTTGCACGAAATGACATTGACGAGAAGGTTTGTGAAGGCTTTGGTGCGGTGGCAACCGCTGTGGAGCAACCTCTATGGTCCTATGAAGCCATTCCTCCAAGCAGACGTGCACCGGTTCTTCCACGCGTTGGATGCCCTGCCGGAAGGGTTTTGAGAATGCTTTGTTTAAGGATCTGAAGAAAATATTCTTGTCTGGGTCTCACCTACACTGACTTCTGCTTCACTTGCCTTTTCACTCAATCGACCCTTTGATCGTCTCATTGTCGTCGGAATCTCGGTCAAACTCAGACATGCTTTTCCACCCGTTCTCGCCCGCATTCGCGTATCACGAGCCGGTTTTTCGAAGTTCAAATCGATATTCTGGGCTAGGTTTTGGGATCCTGCCACTAATATTTTCACCATAGATTACAAACATAACGAAGTTTACGATGTGATAGAGTGAAGTCGATTGAGGAACAAACGGCGTTCTACAGACTCCGCAATGTAGGAGAACATTCAGTAGAGGTAGTACTATCATCAACCAAGCGCGGCATTGTTTTGATATTCAGGTAGGCTCTTCGATTTCAGCAGTCCGGCGCCCGAAATTCAAAGATCAAACACGCATGATCAGTACGGTGGTGGTCCTCTAATGTGCACGCAGTACGCTCTTTTCGCCGGTTTTTCGAACTTCAAAAAACTATAACTCGACAGACCGATCGTGCCAGAACAGGAGACTTTCCAGAGATACTATACACGATTATGAGCAACTTTATGGACTTGAACGATGATGTTTGCTGCTATTCGATTTGGCGTCGTTGTGATAGCGATGATGCACAGGTCGTAGGAAGTCCGCAAAAGGAAATTACCAAACCGGGATGCGGCTTCGCCTTCCCCAAAACGGTTGCGAAAGCTCGGTATTTTGAACTTCAAACGCGTTCTGCGCCACAACCGTCCATTATTATTGCTCCATGTTCCTACATATCGACGTCTACACATCAGCATATGGTATGGACCACCTGGGTGACCGAATTGAGAGGTGCGGGCAATGCTCGGTAGACGGGCAGATTCCTTCAGCTCGATATTTTGAAGTTCAAAGACGGATCACACGTCAACCACGAGATCTCCGCATCTCATCTTGAACATTACGACTCCGTTATAGCATATGTACCATGTGGCGGTGGAGCGGGCATGCGCGATTTCCTCGACAACTGCTCTTCGCATCGCTTCGAGGTCCAGGGCGAAAGGCGCGGGTGATCTACGCTGCGAGCATCCACCCGCAAATTGGTACTCCAACGCCGGTATTCCAAACTTCCAATCAATTTGGCAAGACATACCCGCATTTTTGGGATGGCCGCCGGCTTGTAAGGCACTGGAAGTTTGAGAGCGCGACCACGAACACACTTCGTGCATTTGTACAACTGCACAGTCGCGAGGAGCAGTGCTGCCAAAATGCGCTCATAGATCCGGGCCGAAGGCTGCCTCGTGGTGAGTCGCGCGATAAGTCGCGCGTGATGCAACGCCATTCTGGTACGCTAAGAGCTCGCGAATCGCGCGGCAGATGTGCTTTGTTGCCTGTCGTGGACCGAGTGTTCCTGCTCACAGAGTTCAAGGTTTGGCGCAAGGCTTCAATGAACGAACTTGGGTGCGGGATACTCCGTTGGCTAGGCGGGTCAACCTAGAGTCCTCAAAAAGGTGCTTAAATGACTGTTTTCGGCCGCAGAAGTGCTTTGAATCCAGGCGGCCGAGCCCGCTGCGCAAAACCTTATTACGCGTCTGATCACGGTGCTGCCTTCCGCGCTTTTGCGCAGCGTTGAACCTCGCGAGTGCCATGTGCGTCTACTTAGCGCTGTAGATCTGTGCCAATGTGGGTGCCATATGAAAGTCGCCTATCGCTGTCTTTGTCTGTGTACTTCTCATTTCATGAAATGCCCTTTGCTGCTCTCCTTGTTGACTTCATCGAAGCTTCAGAAGGGCACCAGCGTCCGCAAGAACGATGATCGGCATTTGATCAACATGAAGGTCGTGAGAGCCGGTTCAAGTTCAAAATCACGAGCTGTGGGATTGGTCTCCGCACTTTCAACCTCTGTTGTCCTTGCAATTGTGCACAAATAGAGTCTTGAGCTTGTTTGTTCTCCTTCTAGAAGGGTGGGTCGTTGTGCTACTGCATAGGCGAGAAATCATCGTTGGAAGTTTCCAACACCGGGCCTTATGCTCTCGCATTTCAACATCAAAAAGTCAACATCCATCTCTGGACTCCACCGCTTGCCAGATGAGACCTCACGCTACAAAAGAACTGCCCTGAAAGCGTCATTGCGTTTGGTGGCGAATTGAACGAGAGATCGGCCTTCAAATTTTAAAATACCGAGCTACAAGTCAGAAATCACTTGGTTCCCTTGCAATTTGCCAGTCTGAGAAACCATAGAAGTACTACTCATCACTTACAAGAACAAGAAGGGGCTTTGTCGGTTAAGAATTGAGCCCAGCAGATGCGCTCAGAGGTCAAAATACCGAGCGAACAGCAATTAAAATCAAAGTCCATTACAGTCACAACGCCCTCCTCTCATCGTCTTCGCACGACACGAGACCTACCAAGACTGCCACCCGAGCTCACTCAACTGCAACACCCGCCTCCTCGCCATTCTCCCTCCCAACCATGAAAAAGTCTTTCCGCTGCGCACTCACTCCCTTCTCCAGCACCTCCTCGACCTGCTCACCCTCGGACCCTCCCCGTCGCTCATACTCCCTTGTGAACCTGCTCACATTGTTCGGCGTCAACTTGGTCCCAGGCGGATATCGATTCATCTCCGACCCATACTCCTCTCCATCGACGGGAGGAATTAGCCGATTAACTTGGAATCCAACACCAGGGCGGTACCCGAGCTCGGCGTCTTCCAGAATCGCCGCATTTTCGCGCACCTTGCGTTCAATCGTCGACTGCGTGGCTGGATGTGGGTGCGGCGCGCCCATCTTCTCGAATGGCACTCCACTGCTTCCAAACTCGTCGCCAGGAGCCGGGCAGCCCAAAACGAATCGATAGAACAGCGCTCGTGGGCCATACTTCCTGCCAGAACGGCATCGTGTCGTACGGCGTGTGAAGGAACACGACGTTGCCCTGTCGATATCAGCAGCCATTCGCGCTGTAGACTTGATTCGCACTCACATCTTCCTTGGGCCCATCTGGTGATCTCTGATACGCGCTCAAACGAGGCAAGCCGAACTCTCTGATCAGCTATCCACATGGGCGGAAGACGTCGAAGACAACTTCGCGAAGCAGCGGTGACGGACCCAGCTGTTCCATCCTGCAATAGTAGACGACTGCCTGCAGTCAGTACGGATCTCGTCTTGTCAAGAGCCTACTCACTATCCCAGTCGAGAATAGATGCAACCACCTTCGCGACGAAGCTTTTCAAAAATCGTGGAACAGGGTACAGCACTTGCCACAGCATCGCCATGGCCATGACTTCGTTCGCAGGATCTCGCCATCGCATGGTCGTTTCGAAATTCTGTCCCTGTCGTTGGCTGTCATCCCCATCATCCGACCTTGATTGCATACCTTTCGCCACTCCAGCGCGTGTTCCAACGTCTTGGGGACATATCTGCAGCCAAACCGACATGCAACCTCCCTCCACAACACCCACCTTGCTTGGAGTCAGCAAAGATCAGCCCAGAACTTCATGACACCTACAAAGCCTGAACCTCGAATGGCTCCAGCTTGCGATAGCCAAATCTATTGATCCAAGGCACTGGCGCGAGACCGAAGTGAATCACGAGGTATAGCACATCGATGGTGCTGCGAGAACAGTCAGCTTCTGTCAACCAAGACTGCGACTTCACTTGCATGTTCGTTGATCCTCGCAATGACGAGACTCGAGTTCCGAGAATTTATTGGATACGCCATCAAACCCGTCATCAGATGCACCGTGGCCTGCATTCGTTGATGCTCAATCCGCTTGTCCTCATTGATGAAGTGACCAGACGAACTAATCGCTCTGGCCACGCCCGGATCGGTACTTGTCCTGAAGAAGTCCGACAGCCAACCGAATTGGAAGAGACGAGGAAACTCCCATTCGGCCATGTTCTGCTCAATCTCCTTCGCTTGTTCGATGGTCATGTCTTGCCATGTCTTGGGGTTGGCAGAATTGAAGCCATGTTTCCACTTTATGGCATTGATGCGGGCGAAGCGTAGCTTGCGTTGGATGTATTTCAAGGGCACTGCAACAGACAGAGTGATACCGGCTGCTTTGAAAGGATTCTCAGCAACAGCAGCCAACAAAGGCTTGATGACCTCCGGAAATGCAATGTAAATGGCGGCTATGGAGAGGTAGATGGTCGTCCAGAGCTTAGTCGACTTTGAGGCGGGCGAGAAACGCCAGAAGATTGGGATGAATAGCAAGGGTGCAACAGAGAAGAGCTGCTGCGGTAATGGGAAAGCCATAATGTCGTATGAAGTGGTTTGAAATCGTGAAAGAGGTTGCTGCGATTTATGTTCGATCGCCTTGAGGAGACCGTACACGATGATGACGCCAACTTTCCCCTCCCTGCCTCTCTTCGCCATTCAACCATCGTGAACTTCACAATACTTTCGGGATCAGGTGAGCAGACTTTTTCAAGCTCGATTGGCCTTCTCCACGATTGTGACGAAGATCATCACTGTACCTGGTCGTCTGCAGGCTTCCCCCATGGAATTCCTATCAGCCTCTACGTCTTAGCCCGACTACGCCTTCAATGTCCCTTGACCAGCCCCGGGTACATTCGGTGTCCATAGCGAATCGTTCGCCATTAACGACAACGATCAGTAAGAGGCTGCGCTATCAACCGAAAACACCTCGCGAAGTATCATGAGCGGGGTACTTCTCGATATGGACGAGTTTGCCAGGCTCATCGAGGGCAAGGTTCAAGAAAACGCAATCTTCTGGGCACTGCGGGGACGTACAGGGTATCTATGTGGAGACGTCGTCTTCATGTCAACGACATCGGGAGGCACAGGCGTCGTTGGTGAATGAAGTGGACTGAAGCAATGCCGATACATTCGTGATTCAATCACATATCATATCTCTTCCTCATCCTCTCCAAATATGCCACAAGATTCGCCTTGCCCTCAACATATCCAGTTCCAGGCCACTTCTGGGGCTGATCAGTCAGATGCCTCAGCATAGCATACGCAACGGCGTCGACATTGCGCGGTTCGTCCCCAAGGAAGTATGCCTTATCCCCAAGAAAATCTGCCACGGCATCAACATCCACTTTGTACACCTGCAGCACATTCTCATGACTCCTTCGACCCATCCCATGACCATTGAAGCCCTGCAAGATGCGCACCCGAAACGCATCGAGGACTTTGCGTAGCTCGGGCTTTACTTCTGCCCCGGAGACCTGTGAAGTGAATTAGTGTATGTCGGATCGTGGTGGTTACGTTCGTACAATGTATGGAATGTACGTCTCCCATCCTTCATCCAGACGCCATCTGGGTTCGATCACTCCACTCCAGTAGAGGTGCTCGCAGAAGAGACGGTCCCAAGCAACGGAGACAGCCCGATCGGAGGGCGACAGTTTCTTGTCGAGCGTTGCCCCGTACCTTTCCCCAAGATAGGCGATGATCTCGCTCGAGTCACTGACCTGCTATGTTTAGCACGGATCAACATTCGACATTCACAGACTCACCTTGGTTCCGTCGTCGTCGATGATGTATGGAAGCTTACCACATGGTGCGTTGACGTCGAGCTCGTCCAGATTCTCTGCTTGATACTTGTATGGTGTTCCGGTCATTTTGAGGAAGAAGATGAGCTTGGTCACATACGGACTGATGTCTGGTAAACCCCATGCTGGAACGTAGCCGTATACCGTGAGGACCATTGTTGCGAAATTCCAGCTGTATTCAGGGTAACAATCGATCGTTCCGTCGGAAAGATCATGCTCGCGGAGATGGTCCGTATTCGTAGCCAGTCCAGCGGCACGGCATATTTCTCCAACGCCAAGGACTCTTTCCCTCACTCGCACATCCGGAAGAATTTGGCATTCAAAAGAAGCAGATCAGTGTAGTACTCCTCTTCGTATCTCGCTTGAGGTCGTACCTTCGCGATCGATTGATAGGACAATCCCAGCATGTGTAGGGTAGTCGTATGCCCCAGTCCTTGCATGAGCGGCCACTCTGTCCACGATTAACTTCAAGTTCGAGGCCGAGTACGGAGCGTTTATCATTGCTTCCATAATCACAGCGAAGTCGAGGGGGAAGGTCTCCGGTCGAGGTTTTGACGGCGCTTGCTTGGTCTCCGTGATGAAGCTGTAAAAGAGAAAAAAGCAGCAGACATCCACCTCTTCCACCAGCAAAATGCCCACAGCAGGTCAGTCTGGCGAGGCACGCCAATGCAGGCTGCTAACAGTCCTCCAGTCTTGACAGGATGCAACTCCGGCATTGGCTACGAAATGGCCAAAATCGCGGTAAAGGACGGCTACAAAGTGTTCGCGCTTGATGTTGTCTTCGGAGACAAGCTCGAGTCATTGCAACAGGAAGGCTGCAACATTGGTCAACTGGATGTGACAAGTCCAGAGTCGATTGCAAAGACCAAGGAATGGATCGGCAATCAACCCGTTGATCTTCTCTTCAACATCGCCGGTGAGCCATCGAAACGATTCCCTGGTCCACTCTCATGCTCACGTTCGAGACAGGTATAATGCCAGATCCGAAGAAGGAAGACTCACTCGACACAGTAAACCTCTCAACGATCCAGAAGAGCTTCGCCATCAATGCGTACGGGCCTTTCCTGCTCACTCAGACGCTTCTTCCGAACGTTCTGACGGCAGGATCGAACCCCAAACGAATCGCAGTCATCTCATCTCGCGTTGGCTCGATCGCAGACAACACCTCAGGAGGAGCATATGCGTATCGAGCGTCGAAGACTGCGGTGAACTCATTCTTCAAGACACTTGCTGTAGAACTGAAGGGCCAGGGGGTTGCTGTAACGATTCTGCACCCTGGCTTTACAAACACCAACTTGAGCCCTGATCTGAAGAACATCCCCGGTGTGGTAGAGCCCGAGGTCGCTGCGAAGGGCTTGTGGAAGATTGTGAAAGAGAAGGGGCTGGAGGATACCGGAAAGTTTTGGCATCGTGAAGGCACTGAGTTGCCGTGGTAGAAGCGTAGGGAGGGATCATCCACCAAGTCGTCTGACTCTTGTCGAATAGATGCGTGTAAACGCTGCCATGCCAAGCTGTTAATGTCACCTTTGTACTTGCTCTGCAGGGCTTTCGTCTCATCTGTGACAGCTTGGTTTGTCGTATGGCCTTCGTTCGAGCGGTCAGATGAGGGGGGTTTTCAACCAGATGCGTGAGGATGATCTGAAACTCTCCTTTCTCCCCAGTATTTGCCTTCATGGAGGGGACACCAGATCACAGAGAGGACTGCGGAGTGATTGCGGCCACCTTGTTCCCAAGAGCGGATGTACGGTATCTTTTACATCCAGAGCAGGCCACTTTCCTGGAGCTTTTCCGCGCTGTAGAACGAGGGGTGCATCATTGGTCTGATCGACGGTGAAAATTTGCTGCCCACGTTTCTCTGCCGCGTATTGCGTGTTCGGCGCATGTCAGTGGGTCATTTGTGCAAGCATAGTGTCCTGTGATTTTTGTGACTGAGGAGGTGTATCGTTTGCTGTGCAGCTTGATATGAGACAGCTTCACCCTCATCCTGGAGAGAACTCTCCGGCGAGCAGAACACAGAAGACCATCCCCTTCTCTACCAGTGAATCAGAAACATCAACAATTCAACATCCACTGATGGACGCAAGATGGTTCGCCACCGGCCTTCCCGATCAAAGCACGGTTGTGGACCCACTCGGCCGTAATGTCGGACATGTTGCCAAAGCAGCCACCACACCCTGAATCTCGGTGCAATCGACACATAGGGATGGCCATACGTGCAGTCTGAAGAGATTTTCTCACATCTCGTAGTCCGGTTAGGTCTCGGGAAGTTCTTGAGCAGCGCTCACGCTCACTTCGATCGATATCAGAAGGACTTGGCGGCGACATCATCCAAAAGCCCTTCGTGAGTGCGATTCATGGGGAACTCAAGTCTGGATGCCTGTAACGGACAAGCGAGATAATGGGCCGCCGAAGTAGTGTCTTCTGCAGTCTGTAGCCACGGAGCAAACCCGAGGACATCATATCAACCAGTCGGTGGCCGCTGGTTCCGAATTGACGATTTGGTGGTGACGATAGCGCCGTCTTCTCGATCACGTCGAATTGCGTGGCAATTGGCACTGATAAGATACTGTTGTCCAATGGCTCCTAGACTTGGTGGTGCAGGCGGTGGTATATCATGGTGATGACTCCCGAGTAGTCCCCAGGAAATGGTATTCGTGTTTCATTCAGTTTTTCTCCCAGGCTCATCCCTCCTCAACTCATCCCAACCATGTCAGTGCTTCCCGGGTCTCCCGCAATCGAGCCTCCCACGGGTCAGGTAGACGAGCTCGTGGCTGATCCTGAGGATATCGACAAGATGATCCAAGACGACAAGCACACTGGCGTGAGACAACGTCTTTGGGGGTTTCAAGCCCGACTTGATCCCTCTGTCACTCTGGAAGAGTATATGCACTGGGCGGATGTCGAGAGGGAGATGGAGGAAGAAGAGTTCCGGCACTACAAGGGCATCGACACTGTCGGTGGTGGCCTCGTGGCATCACTCAAGAATTTCTTCGGGAGAGAGCGATCCAACGATACCCAGACCATCTACGGCAACGCTCCCACAGTGCCACACTCCGAGAAGAGACTCCCACTGGAGAAGGACACCAATTCCAGTGATATAGAGAGTCCGGTCAGACCCGCCGCCCCTTCCGCAAGTCATGAGTTCGACGCCGAGTGGAGAACTGCTGTGAGGGCCCTTCGAACTGCCAGCTGGGGAGGCGTCTTCTACCTCATTACCACAGATATTCTTGGCTGGAGTCAGACCCCCTATGTCCTAGCCAACACAGGATACGGCCTCGGAGTCGGCATGTTTGTCCTCATGGGCCTCGCAGCGGCAGCATCTGGATGGATGATATGGAAGACATTTCTGGCCCTCGACTCGTCACGCTTTCCGGTATTGAGCTTCGGTGATCCCTTCTTCCGCCTCTTCGGCCCAAGGGCTCGTCATGCCATCAATTTTGCCCAAGGTCTCCAAATGTTTCTGAGCGTCTGTGTCCTTCAACTAGGCCAGACGAATGTTGTGGCACAGCTCGGTGAGAGTGCAAATCTATGCTTTATTGTGTGCGGTATCATCGCGCTCGTCGTGGGCATGGCCAGTGGATATCTGCGATCCCTGAAACATCTCAGCTGGCTGAGCAACGCTGCGGTTTGGCTCAATGTCGCTACATTCATCATCGTTTGTGTTGCTGCGGCCAAGTACGGACCTGATCCAGTGCCTCAGGTCAACGGCGGGATATTACCCAAATCATGGGCGAAGAATCCCGCGCCTGTGAAGACGTTCATTGGTGTACCTCCAGCGAGATACCAACCCACCGACACAGATCTGTTTGCGGCAGAGTTCAATGGCATCAACAGCATCGTCTACGCCTACTCTGGCGCAGTCTTGTTCATCGCATTCATGGCCGAGATGCGCCATCCGATGGACTTTTGGAAGGCGGTGTTCTGCGCCCAGTTTTTCATATGTGTGGTGTACAGCTTCTTTGGCGCTTTCGTGAGTCCACTCATTTGTCCTTCCGAATGTGTCGCTGACAGACCTTCAAGGCATACACATATTACGGCCAATACAGTTATTCTCTAGTCAATCAGGTCGTTCAGCCTCTTGGCCTTCAAATCGCCGGCAATGTGCTCACCTTGATCACAGGGTGGCTCGCTATTTGTAAGTGTTCCAATGCCAGGCTACATCCATTGGAGGTGCTCGATGGCGTTTGCGTTGGCCGTAAGCTGATGGTTGGCCAGTCTTGTACTTCAATGTGGGGCTCAAGATGGTGTATCTGGAGATCGGTCAAGAGTTACTGCATCTCCCACCAATCACCACCACCAAGGGCAAGTACATTTGGTGGATCATAGGTCCCATCTACTGGATCCTCGCCTTCGTGGTGGCGATGTCTGTCCCACAATTCAACGCCTTCACTAACTTCGTCGGTGGACTGTTCAGCCTGAACTTCACCTATTCGTTCGCCGGGATGATGTTCACTGCGCTCAAGGTCCAGCAGTACGGGAAGCTCCCAGGAGAAGGGTTCGATCCAGCCACCGGCGTGACAACCCGACATGATGGTGGGCCAAAGCGATGGATGCGCGGGTTCATGAAAGGGTGGAAATTCACTGTGCCAGCCCTCATCTACACCTGCGCTGGACTGGCGGCGTCGGGTATGGGGACCTGGGCAGCTATTCTGGCCCTCCAAGCGGCATTTGGCCCGGGCGGTTCTGTGGTGACATCCTGGACATGCACGAATCCATTTTATACCGGCTGATCTCGGACCGGCGATGGTGGTGGAGCTGTTGGTCGTGTAGTGTGGACCCGCGATCAAATGTTATCATCACCTTTGATGTTCTTCCCACATGCCATGAGCCACTGTCCTTCGACTCTTCGAAATTCCACAACACAGACACTTCTCCTCGTCAGCTTTGGCGAGACTAGGGCCTGGTTTGCGAAGACCTCCGCCATGCCTGCTATAGGGTCGATCTGAATAGACACGTCCAAAACCTCGACTTTCAACTTGGGGTCGCCGAACAACTTCTTTCCTAGCTCGAGATATGCGTCCAGTCCGACTACCTGCTCACCCCCATATGCAGTCTCGAAGGTGAAAGATGGCAATGCAAAGCACCAGGGTTCCTGAGAGCGCTCGAACTGTCTGTCGTTGTGCGCCGCAGTGACCTGGTAATACATTTTCGCCAGAATCTTTGCTATGACATCTTTGGAGCCGGTGTCAGAAAGATCCCCGAAGTCCTCACTGGACGCACTGGGAAATGTGGCGGCAGGTATCTTGTAGACATGGATTCGCTTCGTATGCTCGTACTCCCAAGGCCTCAGGTCGCGTGAATAGTCCATATTCCAAACTCATGATTACGACAAGGCGGTCGAACGAAGTACGTGAGCTTTCAGCCCCATGCTGTTTCTTGGCGCTGACGCAATGAAATGCCTCAGGCATGACCACTCTATTCACCTACAGCATCACGTGGGCCGGTTAGCGAATTCTGCATTTTCAGACTTGCCCTCGCTGGATTTGCAATTGAAAACACAACACGCTTCTTCGCACGTCGACTCCTTATCTTAGCGATTCCGAGGCCAGTCACTTGCTGCAATACCGAGCGACATTGTTGCGATTGGACAGAGACACGACAGGCGAATCAGAGGTTGCGACTTCAAGCCACAAAGATAAGGGATTTGAACCACGTCTACACCACCACGCATTCACCCATCCTGTCATGGAATCTTTGGGGTCTCGAGAGCTTAGCAAGGCTTGTAAAGTGGGCCATTTCGGTGCTTGTCGTGGTTAGCACGTGGTCGGAAAGCTTGCTTTGACCGACTTCATCACCGAGGGCACGCGTTCGGGCATTGTCGTGGACGAATCTACTATTCGCATGGCCCTTCGAGTGGCCAGAACGACTACTGATTGAGTCCTCGCACAAAGTGGGAATACACGCGAGCTCTTTACTCAACGAGAGGAGGATTCACTGGTACCATCCTCGGATCATCTCCAGCACTGCAGTCGTACACCTCCAAGCTCAAGTGGTTATAGTACCGCCGCCTGCCACCGACACGATGTACTGATAAGAGCCTCGCACGCCATTCGCACGCCCAGCGGAGTCTTCTCGAAAGGGCGATGCTGCAAGCGAATGGCACGTCTTTAGCGAGACCAAGGATTGCTTCCTGCGATCCCAGTGGCTGCTCCGACAACCAGGCCATGGCGAAGGTTATGCGGTACGGCGTCTGGCGTGATCTGGTCGAGATGGTAGTTCACACCTTCCACGTGGAACCGACGGCCAGACGCAAAGCACAATCTGTCAGTCACCTCGTGCTTGAGCCATTTCCGTCCCGCCGCCTCGGTGGTGCTATAAAACCGGGACCGTGCAGCTTCCATGTGCTCTTGCTGTTACTGAGCTGCTCTTTCCTAGCTCTCGTCTTGCGCCTGCCGTTCTCCCCAAGGGCATCATCAATCGACCATGTCGGATCTCACATCAAGCACGCCAGATTGGTTGGTGCAAGGCGACAATGCCTGGCAGCTCACTGCTGCGACGCTCGTCGCTCTCCAATCCATTCCCGGGCTGGCTCTCATCTATGCTGGGCTTGTCAAGAAGAAGTGGGCCATCAACAGCATGTTCATGGTCTTCTACGCCTTCGCCATGGTATTGATTTGCTGGGTCATATACGCGTACAAGGTCGGATTTGGAGAGTATATGCTGCCGTTTGCAGGTCGGCCAGGCCCAGTATTGACCATGAAGTACGAACTGGAACAGAGCAACCTCCCCAGCGCAGGCGTCATGCAGAACTACCCAAAATCGACCATGATCTACTTCCAGTTCGTATTCGCGGCCATCACACTGGTCCTCATAGCCGGTGCTTTCCTGGCCAGGATGGATCTCCGAGCCTGGATGCTTTTTGTGCCGCTATGGTTGACCTTCAGCTACTGCATCGGCGCCTATTCGATCTGGGGAGGAGGCTTCCTCTTCAAGTTGGGCGTCATCGACTACTCTGGCGGATATGTCATTCATTTATCCTCAGGAACAGCCGGATTCGCTGGGGCGTATTTCGTCGGTCCTCGTTTGAAACAGGACCGCGTCAACTTCCAGCCGAACAATGTCGCTCTTGTGATGGCCGGCGCAGGGATCCTCTGGGTGGGATGGAATGGTTTCAACGGTGGTGTGAGTGGCTCAGTCAATCGTAGAACAACGGGGATAGATCTGACCAAAAATGTAGGATCCTTACGCCGCCTCTCCAGACGCAGGAGCCGCCGTCTTGAATACCAACGTTTGCACAGCGATGAGCATGCTCACGTGGACTCTCATGGACGTCATCTTCTACCGCAAGCCCTCAATTCTTGGCGCTGTGAACGGAATCATCACAGGACTCGTCGCCATAACTCCAGCAGCAGGTGTTGTGACAGGCTGGGGAGCCATCATCTTTGGGGCATGCTCGGGTTCGATCCCGTGGCTGTCGATGAACCTGATGGGCAAGAAGTGGAGACTGTTCACTCACTATATCGATGACGCGCTGGGTATCACACACACGCACATGGTCGCTGGGTTTCTGGGCGGTTTCTTAGTCGGCATTTTTGCGGATTCAGAGGGATGCGCTGCCTTTGGTCTCACGAACCGAGGCGGCGCAAAGGACGGGAATGGCAGACAGGTGTGGGTGCAAATTGTTGGAGGCCTTTTCGTCATCGGCTGGAATCTCTTCTGGACGCCCGCTATCCTGCTATTCATCAAATACGTCTGTCGCATCCCTCTGCGCATGACGGAAGAGCAGCTTCTCATTGGAGATGATGCCATCCACGGAGAAGAGGCATATTGTTTCAACGATGATGTGGTCGGCCTGGAGCCATCGATCACCGCGCGAGAGCGGGCGGCGGAAAAGATGCACCAGATTCACAAGGGCCATGATTACGATCCAGAGCCGGCCATCCTCGAAGGGAGAGATATCGAAGCTCAGGCCAGTAGCGAAGAAGGCCGGGTCGGTGGTGTTCGACCGGACGAGAGCGGCCTGAAGAAGGATTAGCTGTTATTTGAGAGAAAGTGAATAGTTTGAGGAATAGCCCGCTTCCACAATGCCACCGAAATGCTGTTGAGCACTCACTTGAACGTTTATCTACATCCTCACTTATACCTCACCTCACTGGAAGCCTTGCCTGAAGTATCACTTCCAGGAACTCGGACAAATCATCACGAAACCGCTCGACCAAGTCCTCATCTGGCATGCAAGAGCTCGCTCAAGACTGAATCGACTGCGGATAGTACCACTCAAAGTCGGAGTTGTTGAAGCCGAAAAGTGCATCATCGACGCTGCCGCAGCCGCCGCTCTGCAGAGACAACTCGTCGTACTCATTGACCCACTGAGCATTCGGTATATTAACAAGACCAGTCTCGGCCGACCGTGCGAAGGGCATGTCGTTTGAGGAGGGATTCATCTGGCCGTAGAGGCTGGTCTGTTGCTCCTGCATGAAACTTTGGATAATGGCGTCAACGTTCAAGTCTGAAGGGAAGCTGCCAGCGACCAAAGTAGGCTCGGGGCGGACCTCACTTGGTTGTGGTTCAGGCACGAGGTTGTCGTCCTCGTTGCCTTCGTTGCCTGGCACTTGACTGTCCGAGCTGCTATTTGATCGTGCCGCGTCGCCACCTTGGCAACTGCTGCCACTGGCGACGGCAACGTCCATTTTCTTCATCAAATTCTTGATGACCATCGAAGCCTTTCTCACTGCCCAATTGGTTGCAGAGTTCTGATCAAAAACGAAGAGACACGTCTTGAGGCAATCGTGCGCTTCTGACGCTGATGCACGTTTCGCAGCAATGCGTACATGGACTGTAGCAGCGACATAAGTGGCATACGGTATGAGGTATGGTGCTCGGCGTACCGAGAACGCATGATCGTATAGTCGGACAAGCTTGACGATGTTGGTGGCTGCTTCGGCGCAGGCCACGAAAGAGGTGACTGCGATCGAGGGTGAAGTCGAATGGAGATGTCCATCCGAGACAAACGGCCGATGGAGAAGCACACGAAGGACGTTCCACATTGCCAGCAACGAAAGGACATGTGGCGGTGGGATGTGCAAAGACTCGGCGGATTTCGAGAGGTCGAGATGCAGATGTGCCGGGAGTTGCGTTTTCCACTCCTGGATACTGTCTTCCAATGACTTCAGGTCTTCGATCAAAGCACTGGCCGGCTTCTTCGTCCTCTCCTCCCGGTACATCTTGTTGAGGATGTCGGTCAAGATGATGCAGAGCTTGCACAATTCCGAAAACGTAGAAACGCTGTAGCTGGCCGATCCCATATACTTATTATCGCTGGTATATGCAAATGGCTGCCAATGCTCCAGCTCTTCATAGGTATCGAGGAACTGGATTGGGACTTGGCAATCTGCTGCCTGCAAACTTGCAGGTCTGCCTTGATAAAGGGATTGCATCTTGTCAATCACGAATGCAGACCAAAATACTCTTCGCCGAATCTCAATGTCTTCGTCAGACAATCGCTGGAGATTTGGCAAGGCGGTGGCATCTACGTGCAAGCCGAGATCAATGATCATTCGGAAAGCCGTGCCAGCATATACCCAAGATGCGCTCTGTTCATCACCAAGTGCAAAAAGCGAATTACTCATCTGCAGCAGGGCCTGAATAGTCGTGACCTGACTGTGATCAAGCGCAGGCCCAAGCAGGTCTCGCACACGATCCCGAAATCGCCATCCAGCCGTTCGGACATCCGTAGGATCCTTCCTGATATCTAGGCGAGGACTAAATTTCGACGCTCCATAGTAAATAGCATTTAGAAGGATCTTCGAGAAGTACGGTCCACCGCAGGCCATGTCACGCATGAAGGCTGGGCGGTAGGTTGCCTGGTAAGCATGATGCTGTCGATTCCAATGGAGATTCAGAAGATGCAGGCCGAGCTCAGGATCGACTCCGTCAAAGTCCAGCTTACCAGCACGGGCGTTGATACTTTCGAGCTGTCTTTGTTCTGCGGCTGCAGCCAGGAGCAGCTTTGGCATCCATGCCTCTCGCTCAGAAGACAGCCAGGGACGATCTTGTCGTCTCGCAGCGGCATCATCGAATAGCGTGCTCGTAGGACCATGGTATGTCGAGGCGTCTCCTATAGAACCAGGTGTGCCTCCCGTACGAGTGGCAGAAGAAGTATTGACTGGTCTTGGGAAGGTTGGAGCCACCGGACTTGGCGACTCGCCGTGTTTTGGAAGGGGGTCAGTCGAAGTCGGTACGACATTTGATCGTTGATCTTCATCCCCATCATTAGGTAACGTCTGAGTAGGGGTCGACGTCTGCTGTCGCAGTCGTTTATTCTCCTCCCTCAGCTGCTCCAGCGCCGCATTCGTCGGTCTCGGTCTCTGCCGTGTCGCGGTATAAACGCATTCCTGGGCGTGGATCTCACAGTTCTTGCATCTCGGAATATCTCCGGTGCATTTCATCTACACGTTCGTCATCAGCCACACGATCGCCTTACGGGACCAGAACATTTGCCTTCCGATGCCGGCAGTATGCGCATGCTCGCTGAGCACGGCGGACCCGGCGCTGCGCGGAACGTCCGGCATTGTATGATGGAGTCTGAGGAGTGGGTGTGTTGGTTTCGAGCGATGTCTGCGGTGTATCATCAGCCATCTCAGTGGAACGGAAGTAACGAGGCAGACGGCGAGAGAGAGGCGGGCAGCGGAGTGATATGGTCCATGGACGATCGCGGCAAGTCAGTTGCCGCGGCAAATCTGAGTCCGAACTTCGGAGCACAGCCTTGTGCGAAGCCGCTCACCTTGCCGCTTTGCTCACCAGCGATAGGGGTGCATTCGAATCAACAAAAGACACATGAGATGGAGGTGGTCCCGTTTCTCATTCACTTTCAATCAACATGGCTCAAGCTACGGTCACGACAACCAACCTGACACCAAGTCCAAGGGCGGGACTGGAAACTCCAAAACGAGCTCCGAAGCAAGCGCAGAACTCACCACTAGTTTCCCTTATAGCAGGTGCTACCGCCGGTGCAGTTGAGGCCTCGATCACATACCCATTCGAGTTCATCAAGACTAGATCCCAGCTCCGCTCAAATGGTCAATCTGCAGGCAAATCTCCTCTCTCGGTCCTTCGAAGTACGATAGCACAAGATGGACTCTTCGCTATATACACGGGATGCGGTAGTCTTGTTGCTGGCACCGCACTCAAGGCCAGTGTGCGATTCTTCACATACGACAGCATCAAGCAAATGCTTTCAGACGATCGAGGCAAGCTATCTCCAGCTCGAGGCATCTTGGCAGGAATGGCAGCCGGCGCCGTCGAGAGTGCTGTAGCAGTCACACCAACAGAACGGATCAAGACAGCTCTGATCGACGATGCCAAAGGTGCCAGGAGGTTCAAGGGCACGACGCATGCCATTGGCCTGTTGGTACGAGAACAAGGCATCCAGGGCATCTACCGTGGTCTCCTTAGCACGACAATCAAACAGTCAGCGACGTCTGCAGTCAGAATGGGATCATACAATGTACTGAGAACAGAGTATCAGGAGCGTCTCGGTGCACCACAAGCTGTAGGAACGTTCGCCATCGGGGCAGTGGCAGGTACTATTACCGTCTATGCGACGCAACCATTCGATACGCTCAAGACAAGAGCTCAAGGGGCACAGGGCGAGGGCATGTTGGTCGCAGCTCGATCGATATTACTTGATGACGGTTTCAAGGGGTTCTGGAGAGGCAGTACCATGCGACTTGGCCGGCTCGTCATGTCTGGAGGAATTGTGTTCACCATCTACGAGCAAGTGGCTGCGCAATTAAGAGGTCTCAAGTGGTAGCATGTGATGGCATTAGCGATACGGCGTTGGGAGGGGTAGCGATCAATTGCATTTGTTCTTGCATTTCAGTAAAGCACCGAGTCAGACCATAGACCATTTATTGGGTGTAGCAAGACAGAACGACCAAGGACGTCTGACAACGTCCTCGCCAGCTCCACTGGAGTAGCTAATCGCGAATCCCGTGTTGGAGTGATTGCACAACTGAGACCCCAAATCTAAACAGAAGCACGAGGGAAAACGAAGAGCATAATGAAGTTATGAAGAGAGTTGCAGGAACAAAGGCGAGGGAGGCTTCAAACGAGGATTCAAACGAGGGCTATATTGAAAGCTTCTATATATCTCTACGAAGTATCCGATTTCATCTCAATATGCGCAACAACCCCATCCACCGCACTCTTCTCAACATCCAGTCCTCCCATACCATCCACTCCCCCTCCAACACCAACCCCAAACAGAATGTCCATCTCCTCCAAACTCAAGCCCTTCGTCTCCTGCACGAAAAAGTACACAAAAGGTATCGACAGCGTGATGAAACTGGCAAAGACGAAATAGGTCCCGTAGCCGATATCGCTGATCATATACGGAACACTCCTCGCGATGACAAAGTTCATGAGCCAATGCGTCGCCGTGCAGATCGCCATGCCGATGCCCCGGATCCGGAGAGGGAAGATCTCGGCGCAGTAGATCCAGGGGATTCCGGCGTAGGAGAAGCAGAAGCCGACCGCGAAGATGTAGATGAAGACGGCGGCAGCGTAGCCTCCTGCGCTGAGGTGCTGGGTGGATGAGGAGGTTGTGGGTGCGAGTTTGACGTAGGCGCCGATGAACCACATTGCGAAGCCCATGACGATGGAGCCGCCGATGAGCATTTTTGTTCGGCCGACTTTGTCGACGACGAAGTACATGGCGATGACGACGGCGACAAGGCGGACAATGCCGTAGATTCCGGTTGCGTAGAGGCCGGTGGTGGAGCCTGTCAGGCCGATTGATTTGAAGATCCTGGGAGAGTAGTAATTGATTGCGTTGGATCCGGCCTAGCAATGAAAACAATTAGCAAAGTAATTATTTGCATTGGGTCTCCTTCTCAGTCTTACCATCTGCATGAAGATGAACATGACAACGCCAATAGCAATTCGATTACGATGACCCCTGCGAGACATCTCCTTGAACTGTGATTTGAAGCCGTGTCCCGGCTCCAGGCGTCTCCCCTCTTCAATCTGGTCCACTACGTGCGTGATCTCTTCCTGCAAATACGGGTGGTCTTCGGGTAGGTTTCGTAGTTTCGCCAGTCCGGCGACGGCCACCTCTCGAGAATGGGTACGAGCAAGCCATCTGCCTAGTCATTAGCAACGCACGAAAGAACGTTACATTCTATGATGCTTACCTTGGAGACTCGGGCACGAAGAACATCCCAATGATGAGCAGGCCTCCAGGGATCAGCTGCACTGCGAACGGAGTGATCCATTGAGAAGCGTTGGCCGGCATATTCTGACTGACTCCGTAGCAGATCCAGAAACCGATGCAAGTTCCAGTCTGGACGCTGATCTCGTATAGACCAACAAGTCGGCCTCGAATCGAGGGCGGCGCCAACTCTGCGACGTACAGTGGTACTAGTCCACTGGCTGCACCGACTCCCTGCTCATCGTCAGTACCGAATCTCTGAAAAACTCAATGCATGCGAGACTAACCAGCCCTCCAATTGCCCGTCCAACAAACATGACCGACTCAAGACCATGGCTCACAGTCTGCATGAGTGATCCAATACAGAACACGACACCAGCAATCATCAGCGCCGGTCGTCGTCCCAACTTGTCACCCAACGGAGCAGCCGCCAAAGCCCCAAAGAAGCAGCCCGCCTGGAGAAGCGAGACAATATTCGCCGCAAAGCTATCCTCCCTCCCTTCAGACGCACCAACCAACCCAAAGTCCCTCTGGAAAGGCTTCAACGTGATCGTCGTCCCTATAAAAGCCAAATCATACCCAAAGATGAAAGCTCCCATCGAAGCTACGAGGGAGATGGCGTAGACGCGAAAGTTGAAGATCTCCATGGGGGCTGGGACGGCCATCGTGATGGCTGGGCCATGTCGAGCTGGCGCCATGGTGAGACTTGTTGGTACAATAGCGTGGGGGGAGAAACACCAACACGAGCAAGGTCAGAGTTTGGACGGTGTATGTGAAGCGTTCTTGGATGAGCTTATATCTGTTCCCAGCAGCATGGCAGCCATGTGGAGACCCCGTGGCACAGTAAGTGCGGAGAGCAGACGAACTTGTCGAGACACCGTGTCGATCCGGGTGATACTTTGGGAAGGATGCATGGCTGAGGGGTGTAGTGACCATTTTGCGGAAGAAGAGTTGCCGCGGGAGGTGAGCTGCCATGGGATCTCGAGGTTCGTGCGGCAAACTTCATGCCAGCCTGGTGTCTCGTCATGGGGACACCGAAATCGCAAAATAACGCTCTATTTTCGAACGAAGCAGTGCAATAAAACACATTGCCGTCCTCAAGATGCCGAGCCCAGCAGACTCCGTCAGAACTCTGCATCAGTTGTGTCTCAGTTTCTTGAAAGACTCGGGAGAATCAATACCTACTCACCTATTCACAGCGCCTTAAGCATCCCAAACAATGCCATCAGTACTTCAAGAGCCTCGCCCAAGAAGCACGCATGCTACCACCTACGCCACACGCCACAGCCTTCCCGCAGTATGGATGCGAGCCGGAACGTCCAAAGGCCTCTACATCCATCGCCAACACCTTCCCTTGGATCAAGCCGAATGGACACCCATACTCCTCCGAGCAATAGGCTCTCAAGATTCCGATCCTAGGCAGCTGAACGGCATCGGAGGAGCGACGTCGACAACATCAAAAATTGCAGTCGTATCCATGTCGAAGCGAGCGGGGATTGATGTCGAGTATACTTTCGTCCAATGCGCTGTTGGTGTGGCGAAGTTGGATTTTACTGGGAACTGTGGGAACATCGCCAGCGGTGTCGCTCCGTTCGCGGTTGATGAAGGCTTGGTTGCGGTAAAGCCTGGCCAGAGGGAGGTAAGTTACAACTCCTCTCCTGACGAGCGATTCCGTATCTGATGACGAAGTAGGTCTCCGTCCGCATCTTCAACACCAATACCTCGTCAACTCTGATCTCCACCATCTCTGTGGATCCCTCAGGACATTTCCTCGAAGATGGCGATTACCGAATCCCAGGTGTAATGTCACCGGGCAGCGCCGTGCAGATGGCGTTCACCAAACCAGCAGGATCCATGACCGGCGCGCTTCTGCCTTCGAAATCGCCAACCAACATTCTTCAAGTCCCCTCGAAAGGTCGAGACGCTTCTATCCCGATCCTGGTATCAGCTGTCGATGCCGCGAATCCATTCATCTTCGTGGACAGCTCGAGTATGCCAGATTGGTACCATCAGGCGGGATCTTTGAGCCAAGAGTCACTTTCCTTCATCGAAGCGATTCGACGGAGAGGTGCCGTGCTCATGGGCCTTGCGAGGGACAAAGAACAAGCGTCTCTAACGCGAGGAACACCGAAGATCGCCGTGCTTTCACCATCCGGAGCCAAAGACGGCCGCACCGAAGTGACATCCTTCAGCATGGGTAAGGTGCACAGCAGTTTGCAACTCACAGGTGCAGTATGCTTAGCCAGTGCCGCTTGCACAGAGGGGACAGTTGCCCATCGCATCCGACAAAAAGGGGCAGCTCACGACAAGTTGACAAGAAGAGATTCGCCCCACGACATCACCATCCAGACCGTACCACTGAGACATGCCGGCGGCGATATGGACGTCGACGTGCGGCTGGCCAGCAACGGAACAATAGAAGACGTGACAGTATTTCGAACGGCAAGAAGATTATTCGAAGGGAAAGTGTACTACCTGATGTGAGCTTCAGGTCATTGTAGATGGAATTACATTACCCAAGATTGTTCTAGATATATCTTTTCGCATTTGGGATGATCAACATCCTTACACGCCCTGCTTGTTGAGGAAATCTTGAATGTAGTGGTATGCTTCCACGGCAGTGTAGTGCAAGTTCAAGCCGTGTCCGGTGGTGGGTGCGAGGTATGTGCCGGTCTTCTTGGTGGCTGGGTAGAGCATCGTCAAGGCACCCTGTGCAAGGTTCGTCGGGTAGGAGCAGTTGCCAAAGCAGAAAGGCAGGTCGTTGTCTCCGTTGACAACCGCGACTGGCTTTGTCCAGTTCTTGGCAGGTGCCGTCACAGCAGTGGTGCTGAAAAGCTCTCCCAGAGTCACCGTACCCTTAGTGGCATCTGCAAGGCTGAGAACCTGTGGGTCGTAGTTTGGAGAGCGGAAAAAGGCGATCTGGTTCGAGATCGATGAAGAAGCAGCAAGGTAGCCGTTGGATAGGGTGGAAAAGCGGTATGGGTTGTCGTGCGAGGCGATGGCGAAATTGTTGGCTTGAAGGAACACAGGCATGGCGGTGGAGTTAGCAGAGAAGCCAGTGAGAATCGCAGCATCTGGGAAAATGTTAGTGAAGAGCAGGGGACTAGAACTTGAGGCAAAACGGTACCGAGTGAATCTGGGTAGTTTGCCGTGATGGCTTGGGTGATGATGCTGCCAAAGGAGTGGCCCGTGCCGACGACCTTGGAGAAAGTGAGATTGCTGAAGTGGCCTTGACGAAGGGAAGTGGCCAGGCAGTTGGCAATCTCGACTTCAAGTGGTGACTGCACAGTCAAGAAGTCCGGCTTGAAAGATTGTCCAACGCCAAGACGGTCGTAAAAGAAGGTCGCGTAGTTGTACTGAGCGGCGACGTCGACGTAGCTGTATCCTGGAGCAAAGTCCTTCGCGATGCTGTCAGTAGACAGTCCGTAATCTTTCGCAGAAGCATACGAACCCAGTAAAATCGGTCAAAGCCAATACCATGCGTCAACAGCTGGACACCCTTCAAACCCGCGCCATCTGAGGCATTCGCTGGCAAACACAGAGTTGCAGCAATATCATAAGTCCCATTGACGCTCTCCATGCCCTCCATAATCTGCTGGGATGCCGTGCTCCCGGAGGTAATCGAATCAAGGAGCGTCTCGGTCACCTGGCTCTGGTTCTTAGGGAGCGGATAGTTGAACTTGATGTTCTTGGTGGTGCTCGCGTGCACGGGGACGAATCCAGAGACGCACACAGCAAGGCCGCCTCGAGCGGGCTGAACGGTCGCATTGTTGAAGCCAGACATGCTCGGTGGTTGCACGCCCGCTGGAACAGCGCCCCCAGGGTTGGATGGAAGCAGAGACTGTGACTGCGTAGCAGCAGTCGCCGCGAAGGCGAAAATGGCCGCTTTCTGCATGTTGGCGCGAACGGGAAGCACGAAGGGAATGTCGGTCGGTAGAGCAGAGGTTACACAATGACAAGGCGCGAATAGGAGTGAGAGGAAGCAATCCCGGCTCCATATACTCACCTGCCGAACTAACAACGATGTGTGCCGGCATGTTCGTTAGCGGGTGATGTCAAGCACTTCCGCGACGCGCTCATATCGTCTTCCAAATAATCGCAAACGCGACTCCTGTGTGGTTCGTTGAAGCGCAGAAGTGGCCGAAGCTTAGGGAGATGACGTCGAGGAGAGATCGGCGAAAGTGGGAACTCTAATTGAGTGCAATCTGATTAAGGAGATCAGCCTTGTTTACGAGGTTTCTCCGGGGCCTGCCCGATGCGCAGTCTTCCGTACGAAGATAGCTTAAGTCAAGGAATGGAGAGTCTTCTACCAATTCGATGTTGTTCTTCTCCTGGTAGTTGTTTGCTCAACGCCATGCAGAGCAATGTTTCCGCGCAACTTTGGATATCGAATATTGCATGAAACGGTTGGGCGGCTTTCCAATAGTGTGCCGCCTGGACCGCGATAGAGTTTGGTATTGCGTACCTGCAGCGGCCGGATGTGTGTGCCGGATTGTCACTGAACATGTGCATGGGGCTGACTACTGGCGCACACAGCTCCGTAAAGGCGATATTCTGCTGGAATACAAAGACCTTGAAGTCCCCGTCGGTCCGCTCAGACTGACGGCTGAGTTGATGCGGCCTCAAGCCTGACCAGGGCAATGTGGAAAGATCCCGGGTGGGCTCCGAGAATTGTAATTCAAGAGCAGCGCCGGCACAGACATGAGCCATAATCAGATAGACTTGGTCTGGTTGTTGAAGCCGTGGCGATGATGACAGAAGCCCCAAAGTCCATTCTCAAACAGCTAGGTGAGAGGGGCCTGCATTCGACATGCTTTCATTCGCAACCTAATCCAAAAGTCTCGTCGACATCTACAACCTAGCGCCAACAGACTCCGCGCTCAGCATTTCCTAGATCGCCAGCAGCATCTTTCTTACCCCTTTCAGGCATCCTCACACATCCATGAATTCGTCCCCAAACTCTCCCTCATCAAACATCATCTCCATCGCGATTTTCTCCTTCGCCAACCTCAGCTTCTCCGTCATTCGACTGCCTTTCCCACCCTTTATCCTCTTCGGGCTGGGCTTTTTCGAGGGACTCTTCGCGGGAATTCGAACCGCGTTGCCTGAACAATGTGAAGGTTGCAGGATACCGCGTGGACTCTGGCTGGGCCTGAGCTTCTTCGATGGGCTTTGGCTTGATTTGAGCTTCTTCGCCGGACTTCTCTTGGCCGCAAAGAGCGAACGAGGGGTCGTAGGGCTGCTTTCGTCGTCTTCGATGACCAGTTGCTGCGTGATTTGCGTCGAAAAGTCGAACCCATGCATCTCCTCGCACCCGCGTGGTAGATCCATTGCCCACTTCTCTCGGTCGACCAGGGCGAGGAATTTAGCCAGAAGCTCATTGTTCATCAGAGTTCGTCTTGACCCAAGGACAATGAGTTTGGACCTTGCTCTCGTTAGGGCAACATTCACTCGTCTCCAGTCCTTGAGTAGATCTCCCACGGTTCCAGAGTCATTTGATCGGACCATTGACAGAATGATGCATTCTTTGTCTCGTCCCTGATACCGGTCGGCAGAATCGATCTCGACATCTGCGCTTACGCCTGCCTTCTTGAAAAGCTGTCGCATGAGCGACAGTTGACTGCGATAAAGAGTTATGACGCCGATGTCCCTAGCTGGCACGCCCATGGTCAGAAGTGACAGAACGAGTTCTGCGGATATTAGAGCTTCGAGCTGGTTCGTGATGTTCTTGCCACCCGCGGTGAGGGACTCCATCGCTTGTTTACCGCAAAGGTCAGTGTTGGCAAAGACGACTTTCGCTGAAGCCGCAGTGAGCCGCTGGATCCAGCAGTCCTGGCAGTTATCATCGCCGCGATGGGAACGCTCCAGAGCGTCCGGATTAGGTATTCTGATCGTTCGGCTGGCAACATCGTCGTTGCCGCAACGAAGCTTTCCGTTGTAAACGAGCTCATTGCTCAACATCATGATCTCAGCACACATCCTGTACTGTCTTCCCAGAGCCGCAACGGCATCCCCATGCTCTTCGCTCAGTTGACGAAAGAGGCTCACATCCATCCCACCCTCCAAGGCAGCTTTATTCTGGACCAAAGGTGGGAGTTGGAAGTGGTCCCCGACTAGGACAAACTTTCTCGCGTACAGCAGCGGACCCAGAATGGTCGGAAGCGTGATTTGACTTGCTTCGTCCACAATGCAGACATCGAAAGACCGACGATGGAATAGCGCATGGTTGGTACCCATGCAAGTGGTCGCGACGATCCGAGTTCCCATGTACGCATCTTCGACTTCTTGGATGGATTGACGAGGCGTAGCAGCCAACTGACAGAATTCCTGAACCTGACTGTTAATCTTGGCAGGAACGCCCAGTCGAAGAATGCTACCAGGCGGTGCTATATCGCGGATCTTGAGCAAGATGTTGTCCACGGCCGTGTGTGTGAAGGAGGTCAGCAAGATGGACTTTCCCTGACCGAGGAGAGCACGAATGATGTGTGCAATTGTTGTTGTCTTGCCAGTTCCGGGCATGCCAAGGATAAGGGCATAGTCTTGAGCATTGAGAACTCTGTTGACTGCAGCTTGCTGGTCCTCGTTCATTGCGCCGAGCTGTGTCGGTATGTGGTCCGGCGCCGTGGACACCTGATCGAAAGCCGGCTTTGCCCCGAACACAATCTGATTCCGCAGCTTTGTATGAATAGGGTGAGAGCTCATGAGAGTGACGAGGTTGTTCCTCACCAATGCCAGACCATTTGAGAATTCGTCCTTGTCGAGGCGGTAGAGCATCTGCTCAGAGTCTGCCGTTGTCGAGGAAGTGCTTCCCATTACCATAGTCCCACGGAACGTTTGGTTGACCTTGCTGTCGAAGTCATTCATGCGTTGTCTCGCATCGCCAAGCTTTCGGTCCACAGCGACGGTGATTTCATGCTTCGCGACGGCCGCGACGTAGCCATTCGCCAATGCCCATTGCCTTTGTTCAGATGAGATGACGATTGGCTCGCCAACTGTGAGCTGGCTACCGTCCGTAAAGCTGTTGCCGGAAGCGGATTTGGCCCTGGTGAAGACATACGCGTAACGATTGATCTTGCCACCACTGCCTTCAATGCCGTCGACAGCCTGTTGTGTTACCCCGGTGGCGGTATTCGTAAGGTCCTGCTTCAAGGTCAAATTTCCGAAACACCTTCCCAGAGCCTCACGCTCTGTTGACGACATTGTCCAGAGCTCTTTCCTGAATCGCGCTTGGTCGCCTTCCTCGAAAGTGAGGAGCTTGTCCCATTTAGTAAACCACTGCTTTAACATGTTTGTGTCCATAGCAGACCTGGACGCAAGCAGGTGGCTCACGGCTTCCTTCCAGACCAAGCTGTGATCTTTCTTGTTGTCGTCTATCATGCCAGCGCTGTCTGCAGAGCCGTTCTCGACAAGTGCGTGAAAGGTGAAGCATGATTGTTGAGCGTAGCATCGGCCACATTTGAAGGGATTCTTGAGTAGTGTCGGTATTCCAGATTCCTCGATCTCTTGTGATTGAGGGGGTGGTACATCCAGCATTTGAGCATCTTGCCTCTCTACCTTGGACGCTTTTGGCGGATTTCTGGCTCGGAAGATGGACCTGGCCAATCTGTTTCGCTGTTGTACCATCTGTCGCACCTCGATGATGGGTGGTGCAATCCGTGACATCGAAGAACTCTCCAAGTAGTAGAGTATTCCAGCTTCGACAGCGACATCGTATCGGTCCGACAGCAGCAGCGTATAGAGCGCCGTCTGTGCTCGATGCGCAGGACTTTGCGTGGTGCGACCAGTTTTCACCTCAAAAGGTACAATGAGCTTTTTGCTAGGCTGATTTGGATGGTCAATAAGCGTTGTCTGGATGGTGGCGTCGACATTCCCCTTCAAGCCGAATTGTGGACTCCAGATGTGCTCTTCGATGGCGATAAGCTTGCTGATCGACATCCAGACCTTGCCGCCCTGCTTGTCGTCCACCAGGGAGACGTCGTTAGGGGTTTCGCGAACAAACACGTTTGCCCATGCTGCCAATTCACCCATTTTGGCCTTGATCTCCTCGGTTGCAAGATTGGTATCGGTCATGCCTAGCTCCCATAAGCCCTCCACATGAGCTTGAACAGTCCTGTCCACCAAAGACGACATAAAGTTATCGTCCCACAAGTTCGCAGAAAGAGCTTGCTGAAAGATCTCATGAAGGACCTTGCCATAGACCATGGCTTTGCTCGTCTCGCCTGTGGCCTTGATGCGATCCTGAAGCACTGCTTTCCGAACGCAATCAAACGAGTCCGCGACCGTGGTGGCCGACAACATATGATCTGGATGCAGGACTAAGAACGGGCTGCTGTCTTTATCATCGACAATGACTTGGCCAGGCGGAGGTTTGTCCACAATGTACGTATCCTCAGAACGACGAAGGCGTGCGATATGGATGACATTGCCCTTACAAAGTGATGTGTTCATCCAAGAGCCGCGCAGAGTAATAGCGGTCACCTTCGACGACTTCCAGTCTTCAGCGAGGACAACTTTCTCAGAGGAGCGGCGGCCTTTGTCGTTGGTATATTCGCCGTCAATGACCTGACGGACAACATGTCTCTGTAAGGGCGATGTGTGCCGCTCGGGGGAGGAGGCTTGAGATTTGCATGGGCTTTGCTTCTTTCGTGGACTTCGCCGACGAGGTGACATCTATGTATTCATGAGCTATCTATACCATAAAACGTGTGATCGAGATCAGGAACGACTGACCCTCTGCACTTGTGTCGCGCTGAACTCTGCCTGCACAAATGAATCTTCGTCAAGGTCGTCATCTCCGAACTCATCGTCGTCGTCGAGAGTGATAGTCTCAGCCTGTGGCCGAAGTGGCTCATCCTGAGGTACAGCACTGTCGTGCACTTGAGATGGAGGGTTAGGATGTTGCGGTATGTCGTAAAGCGACCGCTGCTCAACAGGAGCTTGGGAGAGCAGCTCATCCAGGTCATCAGCAGTGAGGTCGAAAGCATCGTCGCCGAAGTCGTCAAGATCCTTGTCTGCAGCAGGTGCAGGCAGAGGTGCTACGAGTTGTTGGACTTTGGGCTGACTAGGCACCTTGGAAATAGAGGGCCGCTTATACGCAGGGAGAGGCGCTTTGCTGTGCAAATGCAGCGATCCAGCAGCGCCAGGGTTTAATGGGTCCCCTACAGGTCGCGAGGATTCAGAAAGAAAGCCGCCAGATTGGGTCGGCCTCAACAGTTGTCTCTGCGAGGGCGGTTTCAATTCCTGAATTCGTAGTGGTGCTTGGACGGATCGCAAGGGACTCTTCACATTCGTCTGACGAGACTGCAGTGGGCTCGCAGCTGCGGGAGTTGGAAAGCCTTCGGCGCCAATTTCTGGAAGTGGACTAGAACTTGAGGGTGCATCTGCCGCCCTAGCCACGGCTTTGGTCTGCGCCTGTTCCAGCTTCTGGGAAGCCAACGTCTCTTGAATCTTCTGCACCATCGTCGCGACTTTGCTCTTGCCGCCCGACTCAACCGCCGTCTGGTCTTGCCAAACATTGATGCTCTGCCGTGTTGCTGTACACCTCTTTTTGTTCTTCGTGCTGGGCCAGTCGTTTCCTGTGCTGGCCCATCTACGTAAAGGCCCACCTTTGACGGGGGTTTCCAGGGGCCTTGGCGATGCTTGGAAAATGAGGTTGCCGATCTCTGGTATGTTCAAACTCTCTCCATTCGCCCTGCCGTTGGCATATTGCTGCCACAGAGCTGTCGCAGGGTCCGCAGCTGGTGTCCTCTTGGCGGTTGACGGTGCCTCATTCTCGCCAAAGAAGCCTGAAGCTCGTTCCTGCTGAGAAGAGGTGTTTGGGCATGAAGGAGAGGAGCTTTTGGCGCGCTTTCTCTTTCTTCGGTTCGGCGTGAGGAGGTCCGACGAGCTGTGGGGGATCCATCCAATCTGCTCCTCGGGAGACTCATGAACAGGCTGTTTCTGGATTGCCTCGTCACAGTTCCCAATCAAGTCCTCGAGGGGTAGACGTGCGCCAGGCGTGCATGGAAACGTGTTCGCGTGTGGTAGATGTGGGGTCTCGCCTGTTCTACTCGACTGAGCGGACAACGTGCCACTGTCACTTCCATGGCCCATATCTTGCTTCTCCCCTGATGAGTCGTCTTTTGACCTTTTCCCGGGCGCAGCTGCGACAAACTGAAATGCTTGTAGTTTGGACTTGGCTTGTGATGTGGCTGCAATAGGTGGTTTCGGCTGAGGAGGAATGGTCGGGGTCTCGTTCGCGGAAGGTCTATCGTGTGGTCGTCGACTCCATTGTCCAGGCCGCGGCTATAGAGTCAGTCAGTATGTGCCTGAGATACGAATGCTCCGCTTGTCGCACCTTTCTTTGGTGATCCTGATCAAGGAAGCTCTTCGTGCGAGTGGCCATTGGTGAAAAAATGCACACTCTCACAGCGACGCATGGCCGTGCAACATTGACTGATTTCGGGCGGCGGCGTTAAGAGATGTTGTTGTTGTCGTCGTTGTCCCGCAGATTCGAGTGGTGCTGTTGTTTGGGAGACGCGACCGCGTCGAGCGGCTAATTCGTGGGGCCGGTGTTCGGCCCGCTTAGCCGAACACCCGATGTTCAACTTCACGGCGCTTTTGCTATCTACAGAATACTCGAAACACACTTCGTGCCGTCTATATCACAGTCATGACAGCCTCGATTGATATAATGCATCTCTGAAGGGTCTCGACACATTCCCATGGCATATTCCCACTTGACGACCATTACTGGCAGGTAAAAGAGCAGCATTGCAGCGATGAACGGAGTTCCTTCATCGTGTTTAGCAATAGAGTGTAGCAGACACGGCTGAGGGGGCAATTTAAGCGTAGAATTTCACGCCAGCTGACTCTCGTGATTCTGAAGGCAAATCGATATGGCCGCCTCGAAAGTACATCGGCATCGTCACTCTGAAGAGAATGAACATGCCACTGCCTGGCACCATTTTGATTTGCGCTCGGACAATTGGCAACCTCGCATGAAACTGCCAGCGAAGCGAAGTGCGCGGAGAAGACACGCTGCCTCGTTGGTTGAACACAAGAACCGCAAGGATGATGCCTTGCATTCTTGTGCTACCGTCGCTTGCGCTGTGCTACACACGCACCAAGGGCTTGCAACACCGGTCCCAGGCAGTGTCGCACCCGACAGTCTGCCTCAACGTCAAGCACTGACAAAAGCTTCACGTCGTCTTGGCCGTATCGACTGGATGTAAGCGCAGGCCTCTGTTCAACCAGTATGAGAGCTGCCCACGAGAATCCTTCAGATTTTGACGACGAACCCGCGCAAGCACGCTGCTTGGGCTCAGGGCTTTCTCTTTCACAAGGCAACTTCTCTACATTTACGTGAAACGTCCTTCACCGGTGAAAGACGCAAAGAGGTGTCACAGACATGCCGCCTTCCTCGTTATCTCCTGAGCAAGGCTGCCAAGCTTTGGCTTGAATTAGAAGACGTCCGCTTCTTGCCTGCTCTGTTTCCAACCTATCGAGTTCTTTCCTACTATCTCACTAGAGACCTCCTTCTACCATGTCTCGAAACCGTGATCTAGAACTCGGCTTCGTGGGTTATGACAACGAGAGGCCTGGGACAGAGAGTCAGCGTTTCATACCTGGAAACGATGGAGTCCAGCAGGTGGTCAAGCATCGACGAAGACATAGGGACGCATTTGGTAGAGATCTCTCGTCGAACACAGAGGACTCGAGCTATCTGTGAGATCGCTTTTGCCTATAAGTTCTTCACTTAACTGACATGAAAGAAAGCGACTTGTTCAAAACGCAACGATCCCTGAGGCTTACATTGACCCATCTGATGGTCGCTTGCGCCTCCTCGAAGTTCAGTGTCATCAGCCAGTCAAACACTCTGACCGCAACTGGCTTGTGTCTGTTGTCGGCTCGGCTTCGCGACCAGTCCTTCTTGCACTTGTCGACTTTCTGTACGCAAACAGCAGCGTTGCCCCTTTCTTGTATTTGCCGGTGGCTTTGGCCATGGGCATTTTTCTCTTGTTCCTGGCCAAGTTGGAGCCGGATCAAGAACGCCAGAACAACTACGACCCAGTGCTCTATCGCAACTGGAAATTTCCGGTGATGGCGAATGCCACCATCGCGGATGGTGTCTGTTCGACTTCGGGTGCAGGTATACAGTCCACAGATCCTGATTACTACTTGGAGCGAAATCTCCTCCAACGTCGACCCATGCCACGATACCTCTGCTTCGTTAGAGGAATCGACATCGATGCTTTCGAACCTGGTCATCCTGTTGCCTCGCACGTTCCTAGCGACTTCTTCGATGATTACATATTCATTTCGTACACCCGAGTACAATTCAAGACCGAGCATTCAAACCCACTAGTCGCCCATGAATACAGGAAGAAGCTGCTGGAAATCGGAATGCGCGCTGTAAAGGATGCAAAAGATAGCAATGTAAAGGCCTTTTGCCTGGATTGCTTTCCACCCGGCGATACGAATGAGGGCAACGAAGACGTCTACCGCTTTTGCGATTTTGTCCGCGCCGCCCACTCAGTCGTTATCGCTATCGACTCATCCAACTTCGCAGACGGGATCACGGGCGCTTTGCAAGAATGGGGAAAGAGGCTATGGACTCTGCCTGAACCCATCCTATCCAAATCACATCGAAACATCACAGTATACGACTCCAAGAATGGCATCTCGCTCTCTCACCACAAGCGCAACTTGGGATTTCTAGCCTGGGACAGCGACTGGCAGATTGCGAGCCAGCTCATAGACCACTATGAGGCCACCGTCCATCTGACGCAGATCGAGTTGATCGACATCGCGAATCGCTGCATGCGCCGCAGGACCACAACGAAGTACATGGATGGCGACTATGCCTACGCTTTGATGGGTCTCCTTCGTCGTCGACCACAGGTTGTGAAAACAGACTCAGATTTCGCCGCTTTCGCTCGCCTATCTTTGTCCAACACGAGCGACTCCATCATCGAACGTCTACTGTGTATGCAACCACCAAGCAGAGACACTCCTTGGCATACGATGGTCGATGCTTATGAAGCTCAGCTGAAAGACATCGAGCTTTCGTGTCAGATCGCAGACGTAGACACTGACTCTCAGTCCGAAACTGTTGTGCTCGATGGCGTCTTCGGTGCCTCAATCTGCTGGTCGAAGCTGGAATCTGTCAATTTCGACCATCGCAAGGAGAGTCACCAAGATCCTGTTGCCGAAGGTGCCATTCATCTTGGTCGTTGCGTGCTTTGGGGTCGCGATATTTGCCGGCCTGCATGACGAGTACCCCTTCAGTACTCTCACCATTCTTGTCGGAATTGTGTCTATCGGGGCTACGATCTTGTCAACGATGATTCTTGTCGCCGGACCGGCATTGCTGAAGAACATGTACTATGGGAAATTCTGGACCACGCAAGCTCGCTTCTTTGGAGTTCAGGGGCTAGCTGACATCAACATGATTGAACGAAGTCTCTTCGGTCTGAGCGTGGGAGAATCGAACGAAGGTCGGTTGAAGTGGAGCACATCCGGAAGCCTTCAAAGCAGTGGCACGAAAGAGACCGAATCCGGGCACTTCGAGGGAGTGGCGCCGGCCTCTCTGCCAGAGAAAGACGAAGAGGGCAAGTATCTATTCACAGTCATCGACACGTATTCTCTGGAAGCGACTGCCTTCTACGCAGACCGCCCACCTACGGTTGTGCTAGTCTGTGGTCGAGCCAACGGGATGCAGCGAGCTGTTCTTTGCTCATATGACTGGACGACCCAGACGTTCACGCGAGAGGTTGTGTTGAGGATGAAGACAATTGTGCTGAATCGTATGTTCAGAGTTGATCAATGCCGGGTGGCCTTCCGTAGATAAACGTTTGAGCGCATGGCTCGTAATCATGCAAGTTATGGTTCAGATAAGCTTGATCTTGTAGACATGCAGGCCGGTTCCCATTACCTGGCTCTTCTCCTCGTACAACGACTCGTCGTGATTCATGAAAGCTGCGAAATCTGTACAAAGCTGCAAGGACGAATGAGCGCTGCCAGACTGTTTACCAGACAGAACGGCAAAGTACCCCAAGCGTCTGTACGTGCCTCGCTCTCTAGACACAGGCTCAATCAGCAGCCCAAACCCGCCCTGCGAATCGAATAAGAGACAATGATAAACTCTGCCGGCCTCTGAACTGCCTTCATCAAGTATCAGTCTCACATGAGCAGATCCGAAATACCATTCATCTTGAGAGTAACAAGCGTTGGGCGCCAAGGGGACATCGACCATTGTGCCGTTACGAAATACCGCTGTTGTGGTTTGCATAACGGTCCGCTTCTGGAGGTAACCCGCAGCCAGAACGCCTAAGAGTCGAATGTAACCTGAATTGACCCTTCCAAATGGATTGCTCGAATCCAGGGGCTCAACAAAAGCTTCAAGGATTTGAATGGGCGTGCGTTGGATACTATCCGTCCGGACATGCCGCATTATGACTTCGCCATCGATGGAGGCCCAGGACCAGCTTGGCGCCCTATACTCTGTTGCACGTTTTGCAGCACGATGAGGCTCTGCATCGAACCGTTTGACGGTCCATAAGAGTTTTACTTGCAGCCCCTCTTCCCACAGACCAGCGAGATAACACTCCGGGGGAAGAGATATTCTTCTCGCAATACCAGAGATGGCGACGAGTTTGTCCTTCGTCCGGAACGTCAAATCTGCCCGGGAGTATTGCTGCACGGCATCGTGCCAGACGTTGTGCCAGGGGTATTCTGGACTACGGAGGTCCCAGAATCCTTCAGGTACGTTCATGTTCGGCAGGGTAGTCGGCTTGGTCGCACCAGTATTAGGCAATTTGTCAGGAAATGATTCGCTCGCTCGACTCTCCTCGCACTCCCAAAAGACTTGTTTGTTGGTGAAATGGACGATGCGAGCTGACAGTGTCTGCGCTTGCACTACCCAGGCTCGAGCTAGCAACAGCTGATCGTTCACTTCGTCCTCCCATTCGCCGATCCTATAACAGATTGAGGTAGCAGAGATGTTAGATGTCCAGCGAGGTTTCACACGACACCGGACGAAATCGATCAGCCTGCTTTGACGAAACAGTCCTTCGCCACCATCTTTCGAGGAAGTGGCAGCAATGGTGAGTAGTGAATTGCTGTACACGTCTGCCATCCTCGTAGCTTCTCTCTCCCAGTCCTCGGGTGAATCTTGAATGATGCAGAGACTGTCAATCCAGATGTATCGAACGTCAAGCCGCGACGCCACCTCCATAGCGTGGCGAGATGTTGCGGACAACTCGGCCACCGGGATACTTCGTTGAAGCAAGCCTATATTGTCTTGCTTGAGCTGCAGAAACTCCTTCTTTCCCCAGCAATGAGACAGCGTAACATACGGTGCTGGCTTCAGATCAGAAGAGCGGCGTAGCACTGGCCTAATTTCATCTTCCCAACCCAGGTCAATCACTCGTGTTGGCAGTTGTGTGCTTTGGCGTAGACGGGTCGAGCATTTATCGTGCTTAGCTATGCAGGTGCCCAACCATCGATCGATCGTTGCGAATGTGGAGAATGAATTGGTGCTGTGAGTTGTCTGCCCAACCTGCAGGCGTTCGAGAGAAGTCGGAATGGACCATGGGGTATTGGATAAATTCACCTGAGCTTCATTGCTCTCATCAAAGAATCCAACGCTCTTCATCATATGCCTCTCTGAGGGAAGCAGCGGCTTGTACTGAAATACTATGCCGTTGCCTACGTTGCTCTCCCAATAGCCATACGTGATTTCTGCCTCTCGGTCAAGTTTGTTCAGTTCTCTTGGGCTGATCTGGGCACGGAGAATACAGCATAGAACGCAGAGGCCAGTCACAGCTGACTTTTCTAGACTAGCGAGCGTCTGGCCCAGTCGATGTTCGTGAGGCCCACCAAGAGGACTGTCCGGGCGCTTGCCATCAAAGATACGAAAGCATATGGTGCAAAGAGGTGAGGGGCTGTTGGACGGATCACGCGGTATGGGGTGATGAATCTGCTTTGGGCCGAGGCTATGGTCATCTGCACCCAATGAACATTAGCCAAGGCTGTCAAGACATGGCTTAAGGCTTGTACCAACCAGCATAAATTCCTTTTACCTCTTCGGCCTTGACCACGTTCCTTGAGGTAGATATCTGGGCCCAGGTAGGAACCCATGACGAGGTACCGTCAACCGGCATCACCTGTTCTACTCGCCCTGAGTGTTAATGAGACAGAGATGGAACTTCTTTTTTTGCGCTTAAGGTCAAGATGGGTTCAAGATGGGTAGGTCAGGTTCAGCTGGGTGGAGCTTAATTCTGTGGCGTCGAGTTGCATGACCGAAGCGGCCAATCGATTCGAAGCGCCTTCGACGTTCTGCTCAAAGTGGAACGCATAGCATCTTCGTCTTCTCTTCGATTACCAGAGGGACCAAACTCGCGATAGTGCTTCAATTCGAGTTCATGAATAATCTCATGTTCTACATATAGATCCGACCGAGGTTTCTCAACTGTGAATACTCGTACGATGCCGATACGGCATTGCTTCTCTTTCACCAGATAAATGTGTGCCAACCGGGAGTGACAGCTGTTTCGCATTGCTCCAGAGAGTGGCATGTACTCGAAGCTTCGAAGCCACTTCCATTCCTCACCAGGGCGTAGCAGCTTGGTAATATGCAATTCCATGCATTTGCTATCAAGGCGCGACTCTTCCCATTACGAGGCGCCCTCAAATTTCCAAGCCGATGGAACATAGGACATATCGAGGCCTGTGTGGACGTCAAATATGCCAATCCAAGGTCGCTCGATGTTGACTTTGCAAGGACCCGAGGCCCGTCCGTCTCGACGAGCTTCAGGGGTTTCATCCTGGCTTTGTTTCTTTGGAAATCGTCGATGTGTTGCAGACTCGCTTGGAAATATGTCGTTAGCAGTGAATCATAGACCGAAGACACAGGAGATATACTAACCTCTCTTCTCTCCGCAAAATCCGAATACAGACCCAACCACACGTCACGATCACGGCAGTCCTCGCCTTCTTCTGTCTGACGGCATTCTGGACGAAAATCCAGCTCTTGCTCCTCACTGTGTGGCAGCCAAGGTTTCGGAAGTGGCCAGTCAGAGAAGTGTACGAACTTCGTTTCGTTCAAGACTTGCTCCGGATCCCATTTCTCTTCTTTCGAGCCGAGATACCGATGGTGCTCCGTCGCTCGGAACTCGCCTGTGAGCAGGTCGTACTTCCGGTGAGGAATGGTGATGCAATCGTTTCCGTACAGCTCGTTCACAATCTCCATGTCGAAGTCGGTCGATTGACGCTGTTCGAAGGCGTTTAGGATTCGTCGAAACTCGAAGAGCGATGGCTCGACCAGCATCAGTTGTGAGGATAGCGTGTCGTCAAGCCAGTAAGCTCGAGGCATCGCCACGGGTGCTGAAGGAAGGAGAAACAACTCGTCCATGCTCTTCATGACGGTCGCATCCGAGTCCAGGCTCAGCACGCGTCTGAATTGGGTTTGATTGAAGGCTAACAGCTTTGTAAAGCTGTCGGCCAAGTGGCTTCACCGTCGAGGTGCTGAACGTGGATGGGTGCGAGTTGAACACTATAGTCATCTCGCACTTTGCGGATCAACTTTGCAGCTTGATCTTCGGCGCTCGCACTCCATTCCGCTGGATGCAGCATCAATTTCGATGCCTCTGCCCCTACCCGGTCCAGCGCCTAGAAGATCATGACCGAGTTGCACAAGTAGTTCTGGTTGGTCACATACTGGATGTAAGCGTACTCTGACCAGTCCACATTACAGGTCGCTTGAGCAAAGAGAGGTCCAGGTGGAACTCCAGAATCAAGTCCAGCAGTCGGTCCAGCAGTAGCTGACATGAGCATGTCGGTGATCGTGAGGTGTGATCGAGAAATGTCAAAAACTAGAAGCTGTATCGTGAGGCATAATACCACTCGCCAAAACGCCCTCGAATTTATCAGGTTCTTCACTCTTGTCGACCAGGCCGCCATCCCGGTATGAGGAATTCCCTCGACAAGCGCATACCGCCAAGCGCAGGATGGAAGGCAGCCGCTTGAGATTTCCAGAGACGGCATGGTGATGTTGCACGAAAGTGTGTCTACCATGACACCGATGGGCGAATACCGACCGATAGTCATGGTTGAAGTCCCTTGTGAGAGACGAAGAGCCGTAAATTAACGGAGGCAGCTTTTGGCATGCAGGTGACAGTCTAATGCCCGCTCTGGCGGCACATGGAGATAGAAACGACTCTTCAAGCAGGACGTGAATACGATTTGGCCACGGAAACACATTCACATGCTGCATGGACGAACGGCACAGGGCCGCAGCCAACGACGGAAAAAGGCGAGTCATGGCTGAAGGGGTCAATCCTCAAATTTTGTGTCACCCTGCGATCATCTCGATGTGAAATCGCTGGACTGCGACGACAGGCCAATGTTTGAGAATGGTGAAGAGGCGCAATCGCTGGGGAAAGTGAGCTGAGTATGTCTGCCTGAGGCCTTCTGCCATATTGGCCAGGCTTTTCGAACATGAATATCCCTAATTTGCCAAGCCAATAGCGTGTTTCAACTGCCCGGCCCGCAGACGTCAACAAATCATGCGCTTTCACTTGATCGGCCCGCGCCGAAGGTGCACACCCAAAACCAACCACACGTCGTATTTCACTTCTCACGCAGCCGGGAACCTGTCAACACCATGGCAAGATAACCTTCTCTGTGAAGCATACTTGAACAGGCTCCATCTCCCGACTGCGACTTCAATCGACGCATGCCAGCTCGCGCATCGGTACTATGTTGTACAAATGGCCACGCATACCGGTAATCCAGCCACGCGGATGATTGCAGCTTTCTATGGTCAGGTCACCCCTCAAAGCATCGAGAGGACGTGCAACGCAGCAGGCATGAATGGGAATGGTCGCAGTGTAGAGCGAACCTTGGAGCCGAATTTACAGCCGTGACCACCGCCAGGGTATCCTGAGTAGCGTACAGAACCAGGGTAAGCACACATATGACCCCATCGTAGCCTTGGGAGTTGTTACATTTGAGTTGTACTGTACTAATCGTGTGTGCTACTGCATATTCAGTTTAGATACTCAGAATCGTACACTTGTATGTGCTACAAGTTTCCTTCCTTCCCAAGCCTTCAATCGCCAACAATCGGCCCCGGACGCTGCGAACCCTTCCAAACAGCAACAGAGCAGATATGACGTTGGCACAGGCGACGAAACAGGGAGACATATCTGGAGAGGCGCGCTGTAAACCGCCTTCGCTGCGTCTTGCTTTGATAGAGTCGATCACCAGCATGAACGCCACTCTTCTGCGCGGGCACGATTGTTTCGCTCCAAGAAGAAGCAGCCGCCGTGCGTCCAACTGAGCAGTGCGCAAGCACCACATCTGTGACAGCCATCCCAGTCTATCGATGCATAACTCACGTCAAGCGTTGCCTTGCATTGTGGCCGAGGCCATACTGGGCGAATGAACGTGCAAGCGATCCCACATTCTGTCTCAATCGGTCAAGGTCATGTATGCTCCCGGCCCCTAATTCCACCCAGCTATACTCAGCTTTGTGATCACTTGAAAGCTACCTCAGAACCAGGCAAGTTGATATTCGTTGCACTGCTGCGCTATAAGGCACTCGTTGGCGTTCTTTATCTGAATACAAGAGGTCTTTATGCTTTCACGAGTTCGTCACGATTGATACTCGCAAGCCACAACGGCACCGTATCGCCTCTCGGCCTCACCATGAACTCGATCTGTCATTGTCTCAAGAGAGCCCTCGCCATTTTTGTGGTGTTCTTCGTCGTATCTTATGCACAGCAGTACGTCACTGTGCCTGCCAGTCGCCGGCATTATGGTCGAGATGGCCCATGGTATGCCGTTACTGTCAACTATGGAGGCTATCCCGAACGCGAACCCGATGCTTCACAGTGGCAATCATTTGACCTCTTTCCCGGTGGACATTTCTACTCCTCCATTATCTCTCCACAGGGTTGCGTTGGAAACTCAACGAGACTCTGTGGCCTCTCAGGAACCAACTTCAACAGACGTAAAACAGACGATAGACGATTCCACGATCTTTCTCTGGCCTGAGTTCAATAACAGTGCCGATTCCGGCATTTACATGAGCGGTGCCGTGCACACACACACACACGATGAATATTGGCTGGGGCCTTGGAGGCGCTGGAGAAGCATCGTACAGTACCTCGACCGTCATCGTCGAGGAATTGTTCTACCTTACGCCTGGAGTCCAAAAAATCACTGCTGTGGAAATTGGCTATCTCGCACTTGGCGCAGGAGATGGGAACGGGGGGTCGGTGACTTCGACTTTTTCTCTCCCTGGCCGGCAAGAGGCTATGCCAGCCCGGAACCTGCCTGGATACCTTTGGTGGAACAAGGTCACAACCTCATTCTCTTTCCCGCCGTCCTTCGGTGACACGGACAACGTTGTCGTCAAAGTGCCATTCTTGCTCCTCAAACTCACTCTTGGGCCTCTTCCCAATGGATGAGACGAACCAGTGCCATATTTCCCATGCATGCCTTAGGAGCCCGCTCAAAGTGAGCCCTACGTACTCGGACGTGCGCTTCTTCAGTCAGCATTCCTAGGTCGCAAGTGGAACACAGTGTCATGGCTCGCGCAAGCCCCTGGGCCAGGATCAGGCCTTCAAGGACTGGGTGTCTCTCCACAGAACATTAACTCTGATCAAGTCTCTCTGGATGCGTTCACTCGAGATCCCGATGCGCAGTTCAACTCCACGTGGTCAGGATACTGGGCGCCTTTGCCGCAGCGCAGTGCTTCCAGCAATAATACAGCTACACCTTCAAGCATCAGTACGCCCAACGAAGGCCTCTCCACTGGTGCTCAGGTGGGCATAGGGTCTAGCGTGGGAGTCGTTGGCATTGCAATACTATTCGGTTTGGGAGTTGTTCGGCGCAGGAGATAGAGTTCGACTGCTTCTCAAACTGAACTACTTCCCACACCTGACTACACAGATTCATGCCTCGACCGCAAAGATCCTTCGCCTCTTTGCTCACCTACGAGTACGATGAAAGGGTCTTCGGGAAACAAATTGGACGTCCTGAGCCTTCTGAGCAAAGCCATTGCGGGACGCATCTCCATCCAGCAGAACTACCCTCATATCAAGACCCATAAGAGCTGAGCGACATCTCCCAGACCCTTTGAATACTTCAATCACTTGCTCGGTGGGCCTTCCGTAAGTTCCATAGTAGTAGTCACAGGATCTCCACTCACCTTAATCGTTACATTGCTCGTTCCTTTACTTATCGCTATACTCACTCCTTTATTTAAGCCCTACTTACCCCTTTACTTATTCCATTAGTCGTCCATTAGTCGTCCCTTAGTCGTCTCCTCACTCATCACGCAACTCGCACTCACCCTTAAAGTTCGCCTTCGCGTCCATTACGCCCGGCGCTACTCATCGAAGCCTGATAAACCCCACGATACCCCTCAACCTCACCCTCCATCTCCTCAAAGACAACCTGCGCCAGCTTCGCCCCTCGATGCAAAACAACTCCATGAGGATTCTTAACATGCATCAAAGCGCCCATAGCACCCTCATACCCAGCATCCACGAGGCCCGATTCGATTCCTACACCTGATCTCCAAAGTGATGAGCGCGGGAAAAGGGAGGCCATGCAGTCGAGCGGGATCTTGACGGTTTCGTTGAAGTCGATCAAGTAGGCGCCATGGGGGAGGGTGATGGTGTTGTCTGTGGTGTGGAATGGGAGAGGCGTGGTCTGAGCTGCTCGCCGGTGGGTATTGTCTGCGTCGAGAACTGCTGGAGATGTCCATTGGGATGCTTGGCGGAGGGTAAGGTCGACGCCGCAGGGCTGCTGTTGATGAGCAATGTTTGCTACATTGCGTACCAAGTGCCGGGTGATGATCTCGAGGCCGCTGAGGATCATTTCGAAAATCTCTGGACCAAGTCTAGATCTTGGTATGAGATGGCTCGAAATAGTGAAGAGATGGAGATGGCATGCTCCCCTTCCCTATTCCTTCAGTCCTTCCGGAAGCCAAGCAATTCATGAAGTTTCAATTTAAACTTCCGTTAGCGCCTGTTCCAACAACCTCACCTCTTCTTCGAGACGAGTGATTTTCCCGCAAAAATGACAACATATGCCATTCTCATCGTCTTAAGAAAGTCTCGAGAAACAGCGAAGTTCGCACTCCCCTCGGCGTTAACACATACTTTGCCTACTAAAACGACATCTCGGCATGACCTTCCCAACCCCATCCTTAACGCCGAGGCCCGGCAACTCACCTCTGCCCCGCAATTCACTTGCCCGTGGCCGGCGCGGAGACGGGGCCAGGCGGGTCCAAAAACAACCATTCAATGTCGTCGTCGACACAACCCACACAAAAGCTGACGGACCTCACCTCTTCCCTCCGCTCCTATCCCAGCTCGACAGACAACCACCATAATGGCCATCGTAAGGATAGCTCCCTCGCGGGCCCAACGCGCCGTGAACCTCCTCCGCACAATCAACTCGGGCAGCTCCTCTTGCCCCTGCCATTCCAACCCGGGAGCTCACAATCACCACCATGGCCACCAGATTAACCCTTACGCAGGACGCGTGCGCTCGTTGGCGACGCCCGTGGATCTAAGCCAGCAGAAGGAGTATGCGTTCGAGATGGCTGCTTCGAGTATCCGATTTGGACCTGGATGTACCAAGGAAGTCGGGATGGATTTCACGAACTTGGGGGCGAAGAAAGTGATGGTTGTGACGGATTCGACGGTGGAGAAGCTGGATGCTATGAAGCAGGTGATTCAGGGATTGGAGACGGAGGGGATTGCGTATGAGGTTTTTAATAAAGTCAAGGTTGAGCCGAAGGATTACTCGTGAGCACCACCATTCAGTTCCCCAACTCCCCATCAACAAATCCATATTAATGTGGCGTTGCATAGAATACGAGAAGCAATCGACGCCGCAAAGCCCTACGCCCCCGACGCCTTCCTCGCCGTCGGCGGCGGCAGCGTAATCGACACGGCCAAACTAATGAACCTCTACACGACCTTCCCGTCGGCCGAATTCCTCGACTTCGTCAACGCGCCCCTAGGAAAAGGCCAACCCATAACCTCCAAACTGAAGCCCCTCATCGCCGTGCCCACCACCGCCGGAACCGGCTCCGAGACAACCGGCACCGCCATCTTCGACCTCGTCTCCAAGAAAGCCAAAACGGGAATCGCCCACCGAAACCTCAAGCCCACCCTCGGCATCTGCGACCCCATCAACACCCGCACCATGCCCTCCGCCGTGCACGCCTCCTCAGGCCTCGATGTCCTCTGCCACAGCTTGGAATCCTGGACCGCGATACCCTATAACGAACGCATCCCCCGTCCCACAAACCCGATCAACCGCCCGGCATACCAAGGCGCCAACCCCATTTCCGACATCTTCTCCCTGCAAGCCCTCCGCGACACAGTCAAGTACCTCCCCCGCGCCGTCAAAGACCCAGACGACTGGGAAGCGCAATCCAAAATGCTCCTCGCCGCAACCCTCGCCGGAGTCGGTTTCGGAAACGCAGGCGTCCATCTTTGCCACGGAATGTCCTATCCGATTTCTTCTCAAAACCCAGGATATCAGCATGCGGGCTATCAGGTCCAGACACCCATCATCCCCCACGGTGTCTCCGTCGCAGTCAGCGCTCCGGCGGTGTTCAAATTCACCGGTGCGTCGAACCCAGAACGCCATCTTGCCGCGGCGGAGTGCTTTGGGGTGGATATCTCGAATGTGAAGAAGGAAAGCGCTGGAGAGGTCTTGTCTGAGGCTTTGGCCAAGTTCCTTGTTGATCTGGGTGACCAGCCGAGAGGTTTGAAAGCTTTGGGCTTCAAGAGCAGCCACATTGATACGCTCGTCGAAGGAACGCTGCCACAGGCGAGAGTTTTGATGTTGGCGCCAAATCTCGACACGAATGGCGGGCAGGAGGAGAGAACGCAGCTGAGGAATCTGTTTGAGGACGCAATGGAGTACTGATCTACCACGATGCATCGAAGATTAGCAAATGTTAGTAAAGTTCGAACAAACATGAAGAAACAATTTCAAATGTAACGACCGTTTCCTCATTCGCATTCTCACGAGAGAATGAAGCAGATGCCACCGCAGCTAGGCTACCTGATTCTCCCATAAGTACATGATGGACTCGCAAACTATTACCCATAACAGCCGTCTCCGAGACGGCCTGACTCCATTCCGTTCCATTCTTCATGATCCCAAAACGAAAGCCGTTTGAAAAGTGTCGTAGACGCCGGGGGCTATGCATTCTGCAACCATCTGGTGGTTTCGAGTTGATGTGATCTTGCTTGTGAGTATCTCGTCAAAAACAGCGCCGTGCACCAGTGCTTGCTTCCCTGTCGCATAGCACTCTAAACCGATTTCGTTTCGTTCGTTGATTGCTTCTTAAGAAAGGTGGAAGGCTCCTTGACCTTCTTTGATCGCGACATTGAGCTTCTGCTTGAGCACCTCCAGCGAGGTGTAGTCGGGCATCTTGAGGTAGTTGACGCAGGTCATGACACTGGGGAGGTAATCATCTGAGGTGTAAGGCGGCTCGCTTGGCTTGCACACCACGGTGAACATGGGCGTGAGAGATTTGAAACCTGGGATGAAGTTAGCATGTTGTGCAAAGTAAGTGGGAGGGAAGTGTACGAACCTCCGATTGGCAGCTTCGGGCTACCCGTAACGAACTGCAAGAAGTCACGTCTGTTCTGTGGTGACAGCTCCGACATGACCTGCAGCAGGTTGCGGACACTCTTGCTGTCGAGATTGTAGCCGTGATCAGCTTTGATTGCATCCATGAGCGTCTCGAGTGTCCAGTCTTCGTCAACGCGACCGAACAGCATGACCAGCTCGTCTGGTGTGAAGGCCTTGAGAGCTGTGTATGGGAAGACGGCTGAAAAGCCCTCGCGGAAAGAGTCGACTTGACGCTGAACACCAGCTCCGAGAGTAAAGTCGATGACTTTCTTGATGTACTCGCCGACATTGTCAATGGTGACGTTGACGTTTGCACCGCCTGGCACCAACTCGATGTTGTCGTACCCAGGCAGGGTAAAGTCAAGACCTAGGTCATCGATCTTGGCGTCGTTGATGCGAATGTTCTCTGCCTTCTGCATCTTCTTGGTGGGGGACAAGTTGGTCTCTTCGTCGATGCGCTGCTTGGCACTGGCAAACTTCTTGAGAATCTTCAGGGAGCGTGCCAGATCTTGGTCAACAGCGGCAACGGCTCCAAGGGATGGCGTAGCGGTAGAGGAACCTTCACCGATGCGGAAGAAGGTAGGGTTGAAGGATACGTCGATGATGCGGGAGTCCAGCATAGATCGAGCAACGAACTTGCCCAGCATCTTGAACATATGGAGGACACGCTGGCCAACCTCGCCGCGCGATATCTCCTCGCTCATCGGAGCAGGGAAGAGACCGCGCTGTCCGAAGGCGAATTCGTCAGCATCGTTGGACTCGTTCTCACGCCACAGCTTCAGCTTCTTCTTGGAGAACTCCTTCGACACCGTGGAGTAGAACTCAAGAGTCGGGCCAAGGCCGGTGCCGACTTCCTCAAAGTATTCGACCTCCAGGACGCTCGAAGATGCACCATAGAGCTCCATCACTTTGATCGCCGACTCCAGAATGCGGCTGCGAGAAATGCGGACCTTTTGCCGGACCACTCTGCCCAAGAACTGACGCTCTTCGCGTTGTCGCCGAGATTCGTTCTCATGGCTGCTCTGCCAGCGCGACATCATGCGGGAATAGCCAAAGGACGTGGATTGGAGGAAGAGGTGACGGGTCTCGAAAGGAAAGAGGAAGGGGTAGAACCGCGCAAGATCCTCGCTCCAAGATGGCAAGCACTGACTGGCGACAATGAGTGGCTCATCGAGCTGTCGATTCAGCTTCGCGGTGAGTTTGGTGTTGACGAACTGGGAAGGAGGCTCAGCATTGAGTCTCACGGCGTTCTTGTTCTCCGTCAAAACATCATCCAGATTAGCATTCAAGTCGTGAAGGATGCTCATGAGCCGCAGGATTCCAGACGTCACGGGGTGCTTGTCGAGAGAGGGTGGCAGGCCATTGTGAAGGGCAGGGTCAGCACTGGGAGTTGGTGTGCTGCGGTCAGACGGAGGCGGTCCTGGCACTCGCTTCAAAGTGATGGAATGGGTAGCAGACCAGATGTTGCGCCCAGAGATCTCGTCACCCTGACTCATGTTAAAATGACAGGCTCGATAGATCGTGGTATCGAACGGAATTGGCTGCCCGTTGACACTGAACTCAATGTGCCAGTCCTGAGGGGTTTGCTGCAAAGCGGAGGCATACGACATTGGACGAGAGGACGAGGTTGGCGTTGCCAGCATCTCCCGCGCAGCTGCTAGTCTGGCCGAAGCAGACAAACGCTCACGGCCAGTCGGGGGTGTGGGGACGCCTTGAGATGGTGTGGCCACTCGAGCACCGTCTTCGGTACGCGCCGTCAGCTTGCCTGAAGCAGATTCGATGTTCACGGCCGAAGGGTCTGGGACATCGCCCTCAAGGCCACCGCCATCCTCAAGGTCGTCTACAATGGCATCCAGCTCAGCATCAACATCCTCATCGTCGTCATCGTCCGAGATGTGAGCCTCATCTGCGCACTCTAGAACTTCACGCAGCTCTTCTTGCAGATCTTCCGGGAGTTTGTCTTGCGAGGACGATGGCTCAGCTGCAGCAGCATCAGGCGGAGGTGCAGGTGCAGACGCCGAGGAGGGCTGCGACGAATGCCTCCGAGACGAACGGCGCAAAGATCGGCCAGCACTCTCTTCGGGCTTGGTAGGCTCTGGCTCCGTAGTCGCACTCTCAGACTTGGAAGACTTCGAGCGTGACGACTTCTTCGTTGAAGAACGGGTTGGCAGTGAGCTACCCAACGTCGGGGCGGATGGTGGTGGAGCACCTCTGTCTGGACGACCAGCCATCGCGGCAGCATAGGCCGCCATAGCACTGGTAATGCCTTCGCGACGGCCACCGCGAGGACGCTCAGAAAGAGCAATGCGCGGACGGAGATACTCATCAAGGCCCTTGATTGTAGCGATGGCTTGGATCGAGACCATGATATTGCGGTATGCACGAGGAATGCCTGAATCTTCATCTGCCACAAGCTTGAGGCGCAGCTGCTTTGCTAGCATGGAAGCTGCGCTGCCTCGGCTGCTCTCAAAAGCATTTTGATGAACGGTGATGACTTCGAAGTGTTCGGCACGGCTGAGAAGCTCTTGAAGCTTATGGATGAGCACACTGAAGGCAGTGGTAGGCGACTCTGCGGCTCCAGTTGCGATCTTGACGTTGTTCGAGGTCGACATGAAAACTTCCAAGAAGTCCGAACGGGCTCTGATGGATGCTTGGTCATCATCAGCATTGAAGATGTCGAGCAGAACCTCTACGATTCCAGAAGTCATCAGTTCGTAGCTTGTGATGCTCTCCAGCGCGTCACCGTCGAAGTGCTTCGCCAGTTGCTTGAACAGGGAGATGCCGCTCTGCTTGCTGCCAGGACCAAAACGGTCTCTCGGCTGGTCTGCAATAGACTTGATGTTCTCAAGCACTTTGGTGGCTTGGTTACGCATCTGCTCATCGCCTTCTTGGCCGTGAACCTCCATGAAACGCTTGGCTCGAAGAGTGACGATGTCTTGGACGTCCAGAACACGGCGAGCAGCTACTCTCGATGGCAACTCCGAGTCTTCAGACCGAGGACGATCGTCTTCTCCATCATCTTCGTCTTCGTCGTCATGGTCGTCTTGATTCTCTTCGTTGCCATCATTCTCATCCGCGTCGTCGTCATCGTTCTCTCCGTTGTCCTCAGTTGCCTCAGAGCCGCCATCTTCGACGTCGACCTCAATTGCCTCAGCCTCTTCCTCGTGCTCTTCGTCAAGTTGTTCATCAACTTCTGGCCGCGGTTGTGGCTCTTCGTTCTCAGCCTTTGCAACTTCAGGCTCAGGCTCAGGATCAGCGTTGACAGCACGGTCTGCTAGCTTTGCAATCTCTGCTATGACTCCCTCGCGATAGAACTGTGGCCGATAAATGGTCTCCATGCGCTTTAGGAGTAGCTCTGCCGCTTGTAAGGCGAATGTGACTAGAGATGGATTCTCTTGCTGAGACAGAATACCCGCAAGATGAGATGCGTACGTGACGCCACGTAGAGCCTCTTCCAGGACATCTGTGTCCAAGTTCGAGAGCATCTTCAGCTGAGCAGTCAGTACTTTTTGGCGGACGCTGAGGTTGACGGTGCTGGTGTAGGCGTGCATCAAGGTCGGGAAAAGGACGACTGCGAAACGGTGAACTTGCTCTGGACAGTCTTTCAGAAGCTCGACTCGCTTGTCGTTTGGCGAAGTCTTTGAGCGTGTTGACATGGAAACGGATTCTGCACCGGTAAAGCCAGCGTCCTGAAGCTCGTCCAAGAACATCAGACGCTCTTGAGAGACTGTTGGAAGCAGCTCACAGACGACATTGAGTGTCTCGAATATCTGGTCTCGTGGGGTGCGGATGATGGATTGCATAATGACGTTCTTATCGATCTTAGAAGCAACACCATCAGTGCCAGAGGGTGGGGAGACGCCCGTGAGGATTTGGTAGAGCATGTCAACAACATTCATCTTGAAGAGCTCGACCGTAAGTCGTGGGCTGGCGCGGGCAGTGGTCGAGAGAACTCGAAGGAACTGAGTGTGAATGCTTGGTCCAATCAAGTTGGTGGATCCAGGCAGAAGCAGTCTGATGATAGCCTTCAGCAGCTCGGGGCTCACAAGTTCCTCCAACTTGGACTCGTGGTACTTGAAGCTGTCGATCACGCGTGACACGCACACCGATGCTTGCTCGACCACTCGCTGGTCGCTGCTCGACAAGGCGTTGAGCAGGATGGGCATTACATCGCGGACCGTAGGAAACGAGTCTTCGGGGATGTTGCGACAGCAATTGGCAGCTGTGGTGACGGCTGTACGCTGAGTGCTCGTGGCGAAGAAGTCGAGGTAGGTCAAGCAAGCAGTCAAGCCACCCTCACGAACTATGGATGAAGGGAACTCGACGGAGATCTTCTCCAAAGTGCTCAATGCCTGTTCCGCGAGGTCGATGTAGTGGATCTCAAGCAACTTCTGACAGAGTACAGGGACGGCACCACCATAAACGACAGTGGCTGTAGATTGCGGCAGGGCTTCCATCATGTTGGCAATGCATCGACAGGCCAGAAGCATAATCTCTGGATTCTCTTCGCCCGTGAATTCGTTGGGTTGCATCAAAGTGACAAGCTCCTTGACGTATTGTTCTGGAATGAAGTGGCCGGCCAAGTTTTCCTCGTTAGAGACTAGAAGCAGCTCAGACAGGTCTTGCAGAGCGATGAGTTGAAGAGATGGATCGTCTTTCGCGCGCAGCTGCTCCAGAATGCCGCGGAGGCGACTGTTGGTACCGGATACGATGCCACTGAGGGCTCTCAGACTGCTCGACAAGCCTCCCGGACCACCCCATCGCGAGAGATACCCAGCGGCGGCGAACGGGTCTTCACCAGCGCGATCCATGGCTGCTTCCAGCTCGTCTTGGCCAAAGCGACGTGGTGGCTCATCACTGCCTTCAGCTCCTCCTCCAGCATCCTGGCGGGGCTGGTCGTCATCGTCTTCAGTATCTGGTTGGGGAGCGTCATTCGCCTTCTCGTCCACATCCTTCATCACCACATCTTGATCCTTCTTCGAGCCCTTGCGTGACTTTCTCGAGGGTGCTGCCGATCCTGACGGGTGTGAATCTGTTGTAGAGTCAGTGTTTGGATGGGATTGGTCTGATCTCGTCGCCACACCTTCTTTGGACTTTCGACGACTGGACTTGCGTCTCGACGAGTCTCGAGCAGGTTGTTGTGGTGAGGCGTCCGCTGAGGTGTCCGAAGATGGCCTGTCCATGTCAGTCTCTGCCTTTGACTCAGGTTGAGGCGGCGTAGCAGACCCAGCACTTGACATAGCGGCGGCTGCCGCCTTCTTCTTTCCTCTCTTCGGCGCCTCGACAGGCTCTGGAGCAGGTGCAGTCGGCGTGTTGGACTCAGCGGCGTTTCCACCACGGGGACGCTTAGTCTTGCGTTGCTCGCGGTCGGCGGGTGGCGAGGGGTTGGCAGCGGCCTTGCGCTTGCGAGGGGCAGATGCGGCGTCGGCGGTGGTGTTGGAGGTGAGGGGGTTGGTGGTATCGATGCTGTCGGCGTCGGTAGGCAGCTGGTTGGCCGCTGCGGCGCTACGGCGGGTCACACGCTTGCTTGAGCTCATGTCAATGAGTGTCGGAGATGAAGAATGGTGGTGGGTGGTGAGTGTGGTGGAGAGGGAGCTGCCGTGGGCCCAGGTTGAGCACGCTCGGGCTGTTCACACACGAGTCAGGCGTATGAGCAGCGGCAGGCGCGGTGGTGGATGTTGAAGTCCTCTGGGCGGCAGCAGCAGCGGTAGGAGAAGAAGAAGAGAAGGCGCGGGGCGGGGCGTCTGCGAGAGTCCTACCTGGTGGTGGTGGTGTCGGGCGGAGGATGCTGCGAGTGTCGACCATGTGACGGTTTATTATTCATTGCTCAGCATCGCTGGGGGCGGCTCGGTTCGTGCATGGGTCGTGCGAGTGAATGGAAGTGCTGGTGTCGCCCAGCGAACACTGAAATCGGCAAACGGGCGTCAAACAGAGATGTGGTGAATGGAGAGGGTTGAGTGATTGTGTGAGCGAGTCCCGTTTGACGTCTGTCCTGATGATGGAAGTGGAAGGTTCGCCGTTGGACGCCAGCCAGAAGGTTCGGCCCGGGCCCAAGTGTCGCAATGTTGCCGAGAATTGATTAAACATTCATGGGCGACTTGAACAAGAATACCACCTTTATGGTCTGTCTAATTTACGAGGATTTTGTTGCGATCACAGACAGTTGGCAATGCTTGGACTCGACAGTCAGATTGTAACGACACGATCATGTTGCCTCATTCAAATGATGTTGCTTGAACAAACTGTTACTGCAATCAAGATCAAGTCATAACATTTCCCTAGAGCTATGTCCAAGCAATGCTTGACCACGGTGCACTGGCCATTGACACTCGCATTCTCCCCTCACTACTTCCACTCCGTCCTCCCCAATCTCACGATGTCGCTTTGAGCCAAGATCCTAACCGTCTCCTTCTCCTTACCCTCCGCACAGTCCAGCCCGGCCTTGACAGCAGCTCTGGCAATCACCTCGTCATCCTGAGCCCAGAAGTCCTTCAATTTATTACTGACAGCTCCTGCGGTGCCAGCAATCTTCCTGAGCACAAACTCCGCCGTACGTGTCTCGCTCCTGGTCCCGACGATGAGGCCGGGTCTCACAATGACCACGTGCTCGAACTCGAGTGCCTTCACGGCATCTTCGAGCTCCCCCTTCATCTTTGGGTATCCCATCATTGACTGGCTGTCCGCTCCGGCGGTAGATATGAGCACGTAGACTTTCGTTCCGGCGGCTTGTGCAGCCTTGGCCAATTCCAGATTCAACTCATAATCGATCTTTTTCTGATTCTCAAAACCACCTGCGTTTGCTCTCGTCGTTCCCAACGCCGAGATGAACAGTTGCGCTCCAGAAGGGTATTGCTTCGGCCATTCGGCAGACTCCTTCGACACGATAGGCGAGACTTTTGCACCCGCAGCCAGCTCTTTCCTCGAGTATGCAAAGATCTTACTCACGCCATCCCGGCTCTTCAGCGTGTTGAAGATGTGCGATCCCTAGCTCACGTCTCTCAGCCTGCGTTTTGACGTTCATCGTGGTGAGAGCGGATATGGCGGACCACAAGGCCAGTTGCGCCGACGAGACAGACAGACGCCATCGTAGTTGAGATGTGCAGAGTGCAGTGTCTGCTTGTTAGATGTCGATGTGAGCGAAGGGAAGATGGTTGTGGGCGAGAGAGAAGGGTCGTGGTGACGGAAGGCTTTCGTCTTGTCAATCTCGCTGTGCTTGCCGATTGGCTGGGCACGCGGCCATTATCAAGACCCATGGATATCAACCAGCACAGGTCCCATCGACCGGTGGACATCCTGTACAAGACTCCACATATGCTCCATCGCACCGTGCTGGCATTCAAGCGAGTTTCGTCTCGCAGAATGAAGGTGGTTGACGAGAAAGCGTTGCTGGAGCTGAGAAGCCGGTGAGATTTTGGGCGAGCACTCGTCTCTGCATCACCGCCACTTGGTACGGACTCGAGTACTCTGCACTTGAGCAGCGCCATCCTTGCCATTGACACTCGCCGTCTCGGGAGATGAACCGGGTCTGAACATTCATCTGCCCGCCTCGCCCTCTTGTGCGACACCATCCTGTCCCTTCCCACTGCAGGCTTCAGCCACCAACATGCTGAACTCCAAAGCCCTCACGGACCTACTCTCCCACAACCGAGATGACCGCCTCTGCAAAAAGTGGTATCTCATGACTCCCAACGGCACCCTTCTGGCCTACAGTCAGCCCACCGACATCAGCGACATCCGCAAGCAAGCAGCCGTCGCAGCAATCACATGGCAGGAACACGAGCATCAGCAGCAATCCGGCTTCAACGGCGAAATTCGGGAGGACGCTGAGCAGAGTCCGCTGCACGTTCTGATTGTCGAGTCACAGACATCCAACATCATCATGCGCAAGATCCAGAATCATTTGCTGCTTGTGCTCGAAGGCGGTGTTCCACCACGTCGAAGCGGCTTCGAGAGGAGAATCACGGCGGAAAGCGCGGACGGCACCAACCAGCGACCATCTCACGAAGACGAGGCTGTCTCGATTCGATCCGATCACACGGGTAGCAGTAAAGTAGCCACGAATGTCCTGAAACTGCAGCGGACGAAGCTGGACCAGCTCGCAGAAGCCATCATGGCCGACTTTCAGCAGACAGGCTTCAAGATGCCAGAGGAAAGCTCTACGATAGTCTTCTGAGAAGTCTTGAGATGTACATGACGAGGTGCCACCGCAGTCGAGTCGTGGAAACAGTGGAGCACTAATGCAGCTCTCCGCCAGCATTCCTACCGACGTGGGATGCGGGGCGAGGCCGGTTTAACTTCAAGGTGCAGCTGAGGTGTTTGCGGCCTTGGAAGTGAGCGTGACCGCACCAGGGCGATCAGGGCGTAGTCCAGAGCTACATCGCTACTTTCTGCTTCTCGTCCGACTCCGGCAAGCAAGCTGTTTTCAGGAAGTTTTTGAGCAACCCGGACAGCGAGGATATATTTGAGCGTTCTACGTCTTATTCAAGCATTGAGAGCTGGCTTGACCTCCAGCTGTACTACTACACACCCCAGAATAGTGATACAAGCATCATGGCCCAGCAAGGCACAGCCAATGGCGGCGAGCGACCCAAGGTCTTGATCCCCGAGAAGGTATCTCCAGATGGCCTGAAGCTGCTGCAAGCGTCCCTGGACGTCCATGAGCGCAAGGGTCTGTCACCGGAGGAGCTACTCGACATCATCGGCGACTACGAGGCTCTCATCGTCCGTTCAGAGACCAAGGTCAACGCCAAGCTACTACAAGCGGGCAAAAAACTTCGAGTGGTTGCCAGAGCTGGTGTTGGTGTTGACAATGTCGATCTCGAGACCGCCACCAAGCTCGGTGTCATTGTGGTGAACTCACCGCAAGGCAACATCAATGCCGCCGCCGAGCACACGATCGCCCTACTCATGGCGACTGCCAGGAACATTGGCGACGCAAGCGTCAGCATCAAGTCTGGCAAGTGGGAAAGGAGCAAGTTGACGGGTGTTGAAGTCAAGGGCAAGACATTGGCCATAGTTGGACTTGGCAAAGGTTAGGCGTATGATAATCTCTTTTGAATCTACTCTAACAACATCCAGTCGGTCTCACTGTAGCACGTGCCGCAGGCGGACTTGGAATGAACCTCATCGGCTACGACCCCTATGCAAACGTCAACCTCGCAGCGGCAGCAAATGTGGAAATTGTGTCAACCATGGACGAGTTGTTCGAGCAAGCCGACTTCCTGACCATTCACACGCCTATGATAGCTTCCACCAAAGGTATGATTAGCACAGCCGAGCTTTCAAAGATGAAGAAGACTGCCAGAGTCCTCAATGTCGCTCGAGGTGGTATCATCGACGAAAGTGCTCTGCTCTCGGCTCTCGAGTCCGGGACGATTGGAGGCGCCGGTCTGGATGTCTTCACCTCCGAACCACCACAAGCGGATGATGCTGCATCAAAGTTGATCAAGAACCCAAAAGTCGTGGCCACGCCTCACCTTGGAGCCTCGACCGTGGAAGCTCAAGAAAATGTGTCGATCGATGTCTGCGAGCAAGTGCTTTCAATCCTCTCAGGCCAATTACCTCGCTCTGCTGTAAACGCTCCCATCATCATGGCCGAAGAGTACCGTACCTTGGCTCCGTTCGTCACTCTCCTGGAGCGAATGGGCTCGCTATATACATCCTATTTCGGTCCATCGAACTCAGCACAACGTCTACGCACCACATTCGACTTGACTTACGAAGGAACGCTGGCTTCCACCAACACCACCAAGCCACTCTTCGCCGCTCTGATCAAAGGTCTTGTAGCGCCAATCACCAGCCAGGAGAACACCAACATCAACATCGTCAACGCCGAACTCATCGCCAAAGAGCGAGGCATCCTCATCAACGAATCTCGTGCAAGAGATCGTGATGTCGAGGGTCGTGAGGGTTATTCTGCGTCTGTCACTCTGCGTGCACGACTCGATCCCCGCTCTCCCTCTGCATCTCGTGCCCCTCGTCAGGATCCATTCAAAGACGCTGCTGGCAACCGTGCCAAGAAGCTTGAGGACCAGATCATCTCCGGCTTCGTTTCCAACAACACGCCATATATCTCTCGCCTAGGTCGTTTCTCCACGTCATTCGTCCCAGAAGGCGTCCTTCTCATCTGCAGAAACTTCGACGAACCTGGCAAGATCGGTACTGTAGGTGGAAAATTGGGCAAGGCGGGCGTGAACATCCGTTTCATGAGCGTCGCACCTATCGACGAGGGCCTGAAGAACAACGGCGGACTCTCAGCAGACGCCAGTGCCAATGGCAAGGAGAACGAGGCGCTCATGATCTTGGGTGTTGATCGCCAAGTCGACGAGAATGTTAGGAAGGACCTGTTGAGCGAGGACGGAGTCTTGGAGGCTGCTTCGGTGACGCTTTGAGCGTACTGCAGTGTGGCAAGATACAGAAGGCATTCGGCGTACTTAAGGAGTGCAAGGAAGTGGGAAAGGAAAAGCTATTGGAGGTTCAACACAGCGAGAAAAAGCGGCACAGAGATGAATAGATTTAAAATCTACAACGAGAAGCAACATTTGGGAATGACTGTCACCCTTTCTCTTGATGTCCTTCCTAAACCAGACTCTTGGAGTATCCTAAAGCGGCATGTGTTTAGATGCCGTCTCCTTTCGAGCACTCATAGATGGATGTCGTTCATGCTCGCATCGACCCTCTCGCTTGAGGCGAGTCAAGCCGAGGGCCGACAGCACAGCTCCACCTCCCCTCGCGACTGCCAAGAGGAGTGAGACTACTCGTGAACCATAAAACACTCAGACGAGTATCTCCCATACTATCAAATCGCTAATGCGTTGAACTCATCAACTGAGATGTAAATCGAAAGGATCTTCTCCAACAAACGCGCCACACAACCACAACCTCACTCCTTCCATCTGCAAGCTGAACCAAGCGACTTCCCCTACCACAACACAAGATAAAGATGCCATCCACCCCCAAAGAAGTCTTCGGCAACCCAGCCCCCTGGAGCGAACCCGCCTGGTCCCACGGAATCCCCTCCCCCTACTACAACGACTCCCACAGAAAGTACCGCAACGCCCTGCGCTCCTACATCGACACTAACATCCTCCCCTACGCCTTGGACTGGGAAGAAGCCGGCGAAGCTCCCAAGTCCGCGCGCGAGGCGTGGGCAAAATCTGGATTCTCGTTTTCAGATGTTCCTTTAAAGTACAGGCCGAAGGATATCCCTTTTCCGGCGGGGATACCGATTGATCAACTCGATGCGTTTCATGTGCTCGTTTCGACGGATGAGACGTCGCGGGTGGAGGGGGGTGTGACGTCTTCGTTGGGAGGGGGGTCTGTGATTGGGATCCCGCCGGTGATCCATCATGGAACAGAGGAGCAGAAGCGGAAATGGTTACCGGGACTTTTCACTTGGGAGACGAGTTTCTGTTTGGGGATCACGGAGCCGAGTGGTGGTTCTGATGTTGCGAATTTGCAGACGACGGCGGAGAAGACGGCAGATGGGAAGTTTTATGTCGTGAATGGGTGGAAGAAGTGGATTACGGGGGCTCCTTGGGCGACGCATATGACGACTGCGGTGAGGACTGGGGGCCCGGGCATGGGAGGGATTTCCGTGTTGGTTATTCCTACTAATTCGAAAGGGGTCTCGATGAGGAGGATCTCGAATAGTGGGCAGAAGGCTGGAGGTGCTTCGTTGGTGGAGTTGGACGATGTGAAAGTTCCTGTGGAGAATTTGCTAGGGAAGGAGAACGAGGGGTTCAAAGTCATCATGGTCAACTTCAACCGGGAGAGGTATATCATGAGCGTGGGATGTAATCGGAAAGCGAGTAAGTCACCCCAACACCCTCACATATCCCACACCGCATTCTAATGTTCTTGATAGGAACCTGCCTATCAGTAGCCTTCAACTACGCCAACACCCGCACCACCTTCGGCAAACCCCTCATCGCCAACCAAATCATCGCCGCCAAATTCTCCACCTTAGCCCGCTACATCGAATCGCACTGGGCCTGGCTCGAGCAGATCGCCTACGCCGTCCAACAATCACCCCTAGGCTGGCAAGAGCCGGACGTCGCGGGACGCATCGCGCTCGCCAAAGTCCAGGGTGGCAGGATCCAGGAGATGGCGAACCGCGAGGCTCAGCAGGTGCTGGGTGGGGCGGGGTATCAGAAGGGCGGCCCTGGGGCCGTTGTGGAGCAGATGAGCAGGGACTTGAGGATGATGGTTGTTGGGCGAGAGTGCTTTTGGTCTCATTATCAAACAGCTATGAAAAGCTAAAAACGTGATGGTGAATGTTGGGGAGGACACCACTCTCGGCGATGGTGACGTGGCCAAGGCGCTTGTTCAACTCTTCGTCGTTGCGGATGGCGAGCTGGAGATGACGGGGGATGATACGGGTCTTCTTGTTGTCACGGGCGGCGTGGCCATCTATCGCTCCTATTCAAAAGTTAGTTATATTCGATTTCAATTTGATGGCAGCTAAATACCTGCTGGTCCTCTCCCTCCCAGGGGTTCTCTACAGATAAAGTTAGCAAACAGGATGTTAGATGTCTATTGATGAATCTTACCCTCTTCTTCACTGCCAGAATGGGCGCCCGTGTCGTCTACATAGTGTCAGTACGTGTACCTGCCCATCTACGATCATGCTTTTCTAACCGTCCTCGCCATTTGGCGGCGGCTGCTGCTGCTGCGGCAATTGCTGCCTCAGAGCAGCAATCTCTTGCTGCTGCTGCAGCACCTGCGCCATAAGAGCAGCAAACTGCTCCGCCGACGGAGCAGCTGGTGGAGGGCCGGAGGGGGGAGGCGCGCCGGCGTTCTTGCTGCCCGCGTCGGGCATGTCGACGTCGCCTGCTAGATATAATAAGCATTGATCTCATCGTCAAAGACACAGCAGCTAACATACGAGGACTCTTCTGCTGCTTGGCAGCCTTGTGCTCGTCTAGATCGAAGGCATTAATACGTGGACCTCATCGTAGGGCTACTCGAACGTCTTACCGTTGCGGATCTTGGCTACAGTCGACGTCAGCACACTAAATACGAGCAGGAGAAAGAGCTGTATAGAGTACATACCGTACTTGCCGCGATCATGGGCGTGCTTAAGGATAGTTAGTAAATAGAAAGACTACGCATCGGACATAGACAGACCGGCTTGCCCTTCGAGGGACACTTCGATCGATAGTGGCCATCGCCCTATTATGAAGTTAGTATATAATGCATCTCGTTGCCAAAGCTAGCTTGGAAAGACTTACACCACACTCTAAGCAACGGAGGTCGAGCTTCTTCTTCTTCTAAAAGTAGTCTGTTAATATCAAGCTCTGCCGCACGCCGGCATGCCGAGTACTAACGTCGGTAGGGCATTGCTTGCCCTCATGGTGCAAGCCCTATCAATCGTTAATCGCTGTACTGCTCAGGAGCATAGTAAAACTTACACCACACTTATGGCATTTTTGGGAGCGAGGAGGGCCACGACCTCCTCCACCGCTCCCGCCGCGGCCGCCGGTACCGTTGTTCATGATCTATATAAATCGTTAGCTATAAGCCTTCGTCATGCAATGTGCATTGTGTTTAATAAACAACACAGTGAGCGAAGGGGCAAGAAAACGAAAACTAAGATAGCACTTACCAACTTCGAGACATTCTGGATGCTAGTCGACACTATTATACGTATATCAGCATACTTTCTCGTCTCGATATCTCGCACAACCCAGAGCTTGTGCCTTGGAGACGGTGTCTTGAGGTGGTTGGAGATTTCGAGGATAAACGCGAGTAGGGATCGGTGTAGGTAGAGTTTGCGTTTCGAAGAGAGTCTTACTTTTCGCTTCTCTGCCCAAAAGAACTGTCAGCCAAGTTCCTTGAGAGTATAGCAGTCAAACAATACCTACTGGATGTTGTCGCGCAAGGTCTTTCGGTTTCGCTATACTAAAGTCAACGAATAGCTCAATCAGCATGCGGGAGCAGCTTTGATTACATTTGGATGGTTGTTTGCTAAGAACATATAGGTCAGCACTGCGCAGTACGAAGTCTGATTGTACGCGAGTTCCACGACGGTGTACTTACAAGTGCGATCTACAGTTATGAGTTGAGACTATAAGATATATGTTAGTATGATGAGGTCCACGCGCAAGCGTTTGGGCCGGTAGTAGCATGAGGAGTGGGTAATGGTGGTGTAGACGAGGTGTGTGCAGGGAGTGACTCGAAAATAGTCGTGCTGAGGTAGTCTGATGCAAGCAGCGCGTGCTATAGTCGTTCCAGATAGTTGTTCGGGCTGTGCACAGTGCGGAACGTCTCGAGGATTGGGTCTGATGTCAGGGAGTCTGATACATACATTCGTGTGGTGATCGTTGAAGAAGGAAAAGAGGCAGACGAGACGAAAGATCAAAACTTGATGCGACCCTGGACGCGCTAGCCAAAGTTTCCCGAAACCTTGAGGTCCTTGACTGCCAAAACCTCTACTCTTTAACGAGGCATGACATGCCCCAAACTAGCTATTGCGATATAAGAAGCTGGGAAATACTCGTCTCGTTCGTAGCTCTCAGCGAACATTCATTTCCACCGAAAATGAGATGATGAAGTGGAATGTCTTCCAACGCACGAGGACGCTCGGACCCCGGGAAGCTGTCGCGTGAAAGTCTGGACTTTACCCTCGATGTAAAGATCTTTCGACGCAGTAGTTCAACAACAAAATGGAAAAGTGCATTTTACTCGCCTGAATCGTAGCTATCTCCTCGTACCGACATGGAGTATATCGGGTTCGAAGGGTGGGGTGCCTTCCAACGCAACCAACCACCCCAGACAGGCGCTCGGACCCATGGAGCGTGGACCTGGCATGAGTGAACTTCTGGCGTTTCCCCTCCAATTCGATATCTTTTCCCAACCAGCACATGAAGACGATCTGAAAAGTGCATCTTGCTCGTGCTGGCTACGGCTACAAGCGCGTATGCAAAACGTTTGTGGCGGTCGAAATCGATGTCGGGTGCCTTCCTCGTCCTCCAACGCGTTGACGGGGGTCCCACCGAGTAGCGAGACTCGCTTCTCGAGCACCCATGATATCTTTCGCATTACATCTCGCCTGAACATGGGAATAGTCGCGCTGGATTCGCCTTGCTCGTAGCTATCGATGCATGTAGATATCGCCGTGAAATAGTGTGTGGCCGTGATGCAGCCATCCTCGTGGTGCGGTAGATCGTCCCAGGTACAGGAAGGAGCAATGGCGGTCCTCCCAATGTCGTGCTACTGCCTCGATGGTGGATGCTGCAGTCCGTTGAGACTGTCAGCACCACCATCGTCGCATACGAACGCAAGCCAGCACGCATTCGACAGCAGATCCCCGACGATTAAGACTCCCGAACGTTACCGAAGAACGATATCGAAGAGCCATGGCCCGCGAAACCCGCAGCAAGGCCAAATCACAAGAGAAGGGCGCTGAGCCGGCCCAGGCAGGTCAGGACACAGGCCGGCCAAAACAGCAAGCTCAAGGCTCCAAGAAGCCCGTGCCAAAGAAGCGCGGTGCAGACGAGCAGGTGACCGAGCCAGAGACAGAGCCGGCACCAAAGAAGAGGGGAAAGAAGAGACAGAAGGTGGATGTTGACGCCGCTGTGGATGAGGAGAACAGCAAGGGGCGTGATAAAGTCGATGCGGCCCCAGATAGTCCAGAGGATGCTCAGTCAAAAGAGCTCCCTGACGACGAGGATGCCGTTGGCGACGAAGTCGTCCATGATCCGGAGGGAGAGGCCTTGGAAGATGTCCTGGGCAAAGAAGGCGACGACGACGACGACGACGACGACGCTGATTACCAGCCACCAGCCTCGCCGCAGACGGCTTCGAAGGACAAGGTGGTGGTCAAGAAGCCTCAGCCCGTGGAAAAGAAGGCTGGTCAGCGTCGATCAGTAAAGTTGAAGCACGACCCGGATGCGTACAAGCATCTTAACCTTGGGCCGAAAGAGGCACCAAAGTTCACCGAGCAGAAGCGGGCTCTCTACCTGCAAGTGTTTGAGGACCGCACGCGGCACATCATCAAGGAGCGACACGATGCTGCCAATGATAAAAGTGTCCCTAATTCGCCGGACTTCCCAATGGGGAAGAAGATGAGAGATGCATGGTGTAGCATGACCCAGCAGCAAATATGGGAAGAGATTCGCGATGCCACCACTGAAGACGTAAGGGCCGTCATGGGTGGTAGCGTCCTCCGCGAGTGCGAGTTTACCGACTTGCCTGCCCCGACAAGTCAGGAATTGGACTCCTGGCTGATATATGCCGACCTGGTGCGGGACCCCCAGAAGTGCTCTTTTATGTATACTGGCAGTGGTACTGCTGGAGAAGAACTGGGCCATGGCGGCGACCGTACTCGAGGGTATAACAACGTCAAGCGCCGCGCCGATAGAGGAGAAGACGTCACGTCGAAGACGTCCAAGAGTGCCCATTTGCTAAAGGGCACGACGGAAGGAAACACAATGGATCTGAGGGTCCTTTCGACGTGGAATCCCAGGTCCAAGAGAACCCGTCTTGTCGTCGTCCTGATGGCTGAGGGCATCTGGATAGACTTCCTTGAGTCTTATGACAGGACATACAAAGGGTCTGGGTCAAACCCCTGCCATACTGCAGACATGCTCGAGGCATCCAGGCACGCGGTGCCAAAAGAGGTGTTTCCGTGGCAGGGTCTAAATCACGCCAGCCCGTTCCGACAAGGCGTTCGTGGTGATTCTTCCATTGCTCGATGGGTTCGCGCCAATGGTGAAAACTGCTGGTGCTGCGAGCAGCATGTGCCAGTGGAGCGAAAGGCTAGAAGGATCAACTGGTACGGCACACCAGATTCCATGGAGAAGCCGGATACTTGTGTGTGTGAAGGATGTTACACATTTTGGAGGACATATCGAGAGGCTTGTCTCGCCGGCGAGACAAGCCTCAGCCGTGAGGACGCCATCGCAAGACGTCGCAAACTTGCGAAGATGACCCCCAGGGAAAGGGGACAGTTTCTCGCGACTGAGAGGACTGGCGTGAGTCCAGAGGAAAAGTTCGAGCAGCTGCAGCACCAGGATTTCAAGTGCCCCCTTTGCCAGCATCGACAGGTCAGTGATCGCTGGTATACAGATGCTGAGACCGGCGCCGATCCGGACAAGGTTACGTGGGTAGCGAACCCTGTCCTTTCGATGAGATCTGAGGTTCTGGCAACTGTCAAAGACGAGTACAAGTCAGTGGCCTTGGCATGCGAGCCTTGTCGTACCAGCTTGGAGAAGGTTGCACCTTATCCTCAACTTACCGAGAAGGACTTCAGCGATTTTGCTCTCCACCGAGAGAACGTATCGCGTGTCAGGCAGGAGATAGCCAAAGAGAAGGGCGTGAAACCTAGCGAGGTTAACGCGCGAGAGATAAGCAAGTGGCCGGTCACCAAGGTGATTCTGGAGTGGGCTAGGGACCACGACTGGCGATGCGCTTGTTGCAAGGTGCAGATGGTTTGGAACTGGGATGTTCCGTTGTCGAGGTTATTTCGTGTACACGATGGCTCCAAATTGGGGTTTGCGGGTTCGGTGGAGACGTATATCTGCGGAGGCTGCGAGGCAGCCTTGGGCAACTTCAAGGCCAGGAAGAAGTCGAGCCAGTTCAATGCTTCGGAGTTCATTAAGGCGCGTCGCCTGAGAATCGGCACTTTGGACGACTTCCCACAGGAGTGAGTCGTTGGCACCATGGCATGCCTCATCGAGGAGCGCCATCCCTTGGTGCTTTCGATGTCGGATGGCAGCATTTCCAGAGCAGCAGCTCGACTGTTGCAAACGAAGGGCGCGGCCGTTATGCTGCATGGTACCCTGGGCGTGACCGTTGTGTCGCAGATGCCCCTACGCGCGGCCAGTGTGCCGTAGATGCGTGCAAGGCGCAACCGTTGTGTTGCAGATGCCCTAACGCGCGACCGTTGTGTCGTGGATGCGTGCCAGGCGCAACCGTTGTGTTGTTGATGCCTGTATGTGTGTAGGGCGCGGCAATTGAGTCGTAGATGTCCAACACAACTAGGGTCTTAGGAGGATAACAAGGTGCGTGTGGTGGGATAGTTCCGAGCGGTAAGTTGTTGCGTATGTGTCATCTGAGCGTTGATGTTTACATGGCACCGCAGGGCGAACACGACCAAGAATCGCCCGACAACTCCAAGACGCCCATCGCCCGCCGACGGTCTCCATTCAACAGCGTCGCCACGGCAGGGCGAACACGACCAAGAATCTCAACCACCACCCTGTCTGCTGTTGTTCTTATCGGAAATGCTTCAGAGATCAACTGGCCGAAGTCCGGAGATGCGAGGAAGGGATCTTGACGGCATTGCACGTCGACGATGTCGCACAAGATCGCCAGAGAACTCCAGAACGCAAGGTCGGTGCAGATCACAGTATTGCGGATCCCTGGTCCACGAAGGTCGAGTCCATCTTTGGCCGAAGTCCAACAAGAGCCAGACGACCTTGCATCTTCTGAACAACTGATTTTGATCATGATTCCGTTTCGGGCTGGCATCTGCCGTTCGCCTCCTACGACCAAGCGAGCATTCTTTGGGCATTGAGCAACTGATCCATGCATGTGTACACGTACACCGCTACCGCATCAACGCCATCATGCTTTCCGCGAAACCTGGAGACAGTCTCATCTGAGCATCGGTTCCAGTCTGCGCTGTCGCCGGCGGTACTGAGCGAGCCGCCTCATCAGTTCTTCGTTGGATGGCCGTTTCCATGGTCACCTGCGTTGAAAGCCGAGTCGTGGCGGATGTGTAGCATGATCGAATCGCCAAATCTTTGGGACGCGGTGCTGTGCGTCTGAGAAGATGCTTTGGATGCCCTGGATGCCCAACCAGGGCAAAGCAGATGTCAGCTTGAACCAAGAAAGCGCAAAGCGAGAGCCGGTTGCCGGGTCAACAGAGGCCACAACATCAAACACGGAACTTGCGAACATGACAAGATCGAACCTACCTCCTACGATACCAGGAACTCCAACGTCGTTACCCATCACAAATACACGCTGGGGATACGACGAGGCGAGACTACAAGCAATGGCGTCTTCGCGTCGCTCGAATCGACACCATTTGATGCGATTCTACATTCGTCGAGATGTGCAAAGGTTCGACGTACCTCTGATCAGGGCGAGGTCTTACGCAAGCAGATCGAGCTCGTCATCCGGCAACACCAGGTCTGTGACAAGTCCTTCACCGAGTACACAACGCTCTACGAGAAGCGCACTACCAAGAGAGCTCACCCGACCATCGACACCCATCATCCGCCACCCCCATGGTTATCGCCAGCGTCGCAAAGCCATTCAACGACCCTCCACCGCGCCAGCAATCTCGTATCAACAAAGATACCACTGGCCAGTCAACCCGTCATACAAATTGACGGAAACGCCCCAATGGTATGCCAGTCTCCGAGGCTCCAATCGCTTCCAGAGACGAATCCAAGATGCGCCTCCCCAGGCTGTGAGAGTTGGATTTTTTTTTTTCGCTCGCCTTCAGCTATCAAGATTTCAGCTGAGAGTTCTACTCGAAACTCTTCCCTCAACAACGCACCGCACCTCAAGAATGATGGGCGTCTGGGTGAGTCTCTACGCGAAGGCAGAGATGGGGCGTGATGACTGACATGCGACTAGGGCCTCGGACTCTTCGAGTCTGATCATGACTTCGATATTATCGACGACCTGAACAGCGAGGCCGGACTGGACAAGCTCTAGGAGGAAACTCAGGCTAGGGTGAAGGCCGCAGAGAAGTTGATGGGCCGAGCACGAGCTGTGCATGCGGAAGAGCTACGTATAGCAGATGATTGCACCATACCAGACACCCAGCAAGACCACCACCACTACTTTCTGTGACGGATGCAGGCGAAAGTGCACGATGCGAGGAAGACAGCTGGGCAGCATATCGTTGCGGACAAAGGAGAAAAAGTAGTACAGGGCTATGCGCGAGGATGGGTAGCAAGAGGAAACGCTTTCATGAAGGAGGCACGGGAAAGATGATCGCGATGGGACACGGACGGATGAGCCTGTTGGCGTGGATTCCGATTTCGACACACATGCCCTAGGATGCTGCAAAGGATGATTCCACGGGCAACATTCAGAGTTGAGGAAGCCAGGGAAGGCCATACACCCAACGTCAAACCGGTCAGGACATGCGAAAGCGCAAACGAAGAGCTAGGGGAATGCAACAAGTCGACAGATGGAATCGCGGGAAGGCAGACAGGTTGGAAAGAATGGAAGCGGGTCGCAGGACTAGGAGCGAAGTGGTCATGGGTGTGAGCATGAAGAATGATGGAGCAGATGGGTGATATTGCATGGAAGCCGAGAAGTTGGACTAAAAGCAACACAAAAGAACACAAAAGGAAGAAAAAGAAAAAGAAAAAGAAAAAGAAAAAAGAAGAAGAAAAAGAAAAAGAAGAAAAAGAAGAAGAAAATGGCGGATAGAAGCGGGTTGCAGGTCTGGGAGTGAAGTGGTCATGGGCGTGAGCATGATGAATGATCGAGTCGATGGGCGATATTGCGCGAAGGCCGAGAAGTTGAGCGAGAAGCACGAAGAAGACTAACATGGCGATGGACACGGGTAGCAGGTCTGGCAGCGAGGTGGTCATGGGCGAGCATGAAGAATGATGGGGCACGGAGTATGGAGCAGATGGGGAACGTATACGAGACATGACGGGGCTGGTGACTCAGCGGGACTTTGGGCACGACGTTGATGGAGCTGGAGAAATGTTGGTGGTGATGGCCTATGGGCGACGGCTGAGAGCAGATGGACTTCTCCTGGAGGTCCTGCTCTAACCGTCGACAACTCGGACTTCGCCTTATTACTCGCCGACCGCTTGCCATGAGGGACTGGTCAAACATTGATCTGTTACAGGAGAAGCAAAAGAAAGTCGAATGGTCGCCACAAACCTGATTGCGACTACTTGTGGCACTTGGCCTGCTATGTGGGTGCTGGGCCAGCGAACGGTATGCAACAACCATCTCGACCATCACTTCGACCGCTGACTTGATGTGCAGGCGAGATCGACATCATCGAGTTCCCAAATCTCGTTTGCGACAATCTCATGGCTCTGCACACCAGCGAGGATTGCACGATTGCGGGCACTGGAGAGTCAGGTATGATTGCCACTGCTTAAACGTAGAAGGTGGAATGCTGACCTCGCCACAGGTACTTTGTTGACAAACGACTGTGGTGTATGAAATTTTAAAGAGAGTGTGGTAAGTATAGTCGAGCTGATCATGTCGCAGGCCGGTGGTGGATTTGCTGGTTGCTACACGTCGCCCAAGAAAGCCAACTCAGCCGGCACAAACTTCAACGAAGGAGGCGGCGGTGTCTATGCGATGGAGTGGACATCCGTTGCCATTCGAATCTGGTTCTTTCCTCGCGGACACATTCCACCAACCGTCCTCAGCTCTCACCCAGATCCATCAAAGTTCGGTGTCCCAGATGCCAACTTCGAAGGTGGATGTGACATCGACAAGTACTTCAGGAATGGCACCCTGATTGTGAGTTACATTGTTGCATCATCCCAGAAATTTTCGTGACTGACTATTTAACAGTTCAACATCGAGTTCTGTGGCACTTGGGCTGGACCAACATTCGTCTCAGATGGATGCCCCGCTCTCAATATCACCAGCCAGTGGAGCTCATGCAACATGTTCGTGGCCGCAAACCCGGATGCCTACAAGGACTCATACTTCGCCGTCAACTATGTCCATGTGTACACCACGACGCCAGGAAGTCCTCCACCTCCAAGCAGTGTCCTGTCTTCGATTTTACCAGTAGCTAGTACAAGCTCTGCTACTTCAGGCGGTGCCGCAGGTCAGACTACAACGCACACTGAGAGCCTGGCACCACCGACGACTGTTTCGGCTTCAACCTCGAGTACAACAACGTCTACGAGCACAACGACTACGACTCCACCGCCGCCGCAACCGCCTTCCAGTCTGTCAAGTCCACCAACTTCAGCACCATCGCCGACAAGCTCGACTCCGCCTACCGATCCATCGGCCCAGGTTTCTGACCCCCTCCTGTCGACACATGCCGTGGCCATCACCCATACCATCACAGCTGCGTCGGTAGAGCATATGGTGTTGCCAAGCTCAGATCTGAAAGCCTCGAGTGCTTTCGCGGCATAGTGGAGAGCCTTATCTTTCAGCTGGTGTGAGCAATTGAGCAGGACTAAGTGTTGCATTGCTTAGTGCAATGTCTGATTGCATCTCGCTCTCTCGAGCCGGGACATGTGTAGTAGAAGGCAAAATGGAGTCTCAAAGTCTCATCGCTGTGTTTGTGTGCTGCTGCCATGCTGATCTGTCTTCATTCTCTCATCATCATAACATACCATCACCACATCAAAATCACCACCCAGGCACCTCCGTCAACTTACACCACAACCCGCCCTTGGGCTTCGACGTCACACCCCCCTTAATCTCCGGCATGCCCTCCGCCTTCAACGGGCTCCCCTCCTCAAACCTCGTCTCAAACCTCCCCACCCAACAAGCCAACAAACACGCAAACTCAGCCTGCGCAAACTTCTGCCCGATACAACTCCTCGGGCCATGCAAAAACGTCAAAAACGAATAGTTGGACTCCGCGCTTCCCTTGCTATTCGCCTTCCCATCCGCGTTCAACCACCTCTCCGGCTTGAACTCCATCCTGTCGTCGCCCCACAGCGCGGCGTTCGTGTTCGTCGCCCAAGGCGAGAGGATGATCATCGTCCCCTTGGGGATGACTTCCCCGGCGATCGAGGTGTCTTTCTCCGCGACGCGGAGGGTGAGGGCGACGGGGGACCAGAGGCGGAGGACCTCGCTGGTGACGGCTTGGAGGTAGTGGCAGTCGTCGATCTGCGCGGCGGTGATGTCGGACGAGGACGACGGGATATTCGCGCGGATTTCCTCGCGGAGTCTGGCTTGGATGTCGGGTTGTTTGCACAGGCTGAAGAGCGCCCAGATCATGGCCGTTGCGGTGGTTTCGTGGCCCGCGACTAGGAAGGTCATCATTTGGTTGACGAGGTCTTCGTCGGCGAAGCCGCCGGATTCCAGCGCGATGGAGAGGATGTCATTTCCGACGGCGGAGGCGTCTTTCTCTTTCGCGGCGTGTTTCTTCGCGATCGTGTCCCGGCAGACTTGCTTGATGTACTCGGCCGCGCCGTTGATTTCGTGGTTGCGCTTGATGGGGAGACGACGAACGATCCAGAAGGGGACGAAGAGCCCCGCGAGCTGGAGGAGGCGGCCGGTGGGACCCGGGTTGAAGACGTCTTGGTAGGTTTTGGAGAGTTTGTTCGTGGGGTCGTGCAGGCTGTCAAAGTCTTGGCCCATGCCGCTGAGGCCGATGATGTCGAGGGTGGCGCGGGACGCCCAGTTGCCCACGTCGATGGCGCCTGCTTCATGTTTTGTCTCTGTGCTGTGGTTGTCGGTGTCGGAGATGTGGTGTTCGTCGATGTCCTTGGCTTTGGAGGCGGCGGAGAGGCAGTCGATTAGTTCCTGGCCCTTTTTCCAGAAGACCGGGTAGATGTTCTTGACGTGGCGGAAGGCGAAGGCGGGCATCAAATTCTTCCTCTGAATCTTATGCTCTTCGCCCTCAGCGAGGAGTATTCCCACACCAAGGATTCTCCCCAATCCGTTGCGGACTTGAGGCGGTTTAATGAAGTCGTAGTTCTTCGTCACGAGGACTTCGCTCAGAGCCGCCGGCGTAGTAACGAGGAGTCGTTCCTGGAACCAGATCGAATATCGAATCAGCCCATTATTCGGCACATTGGCGGTCCAGTCCCGCATCGGAGCCCCAGAAGCCTCTTTAATAACCCGTCTCGTCTGCCCCAGGAAAAAGTCGCCATTGGGCGCTTGGGGAATATGCCGGATCGGACTGAAGAAGCGCGGGTACACGACTATGCGGTAGAAGATGAAAGCCGCGAATTGGAGGAAGAACAGCAGGAACGCCGTCGTGAACGTCCCCAGCGAGAACCGCGGCGCATATCTCGCCAGAAGTAACGATTCGACGTACGAAGCGCCGAGAATTTGGAGAGTCCGCGACATGTTGCCAGCCGTCAAGGGAGAGTAAAGGCCAGGTTTCGAAGTATCTCGCGCTCGACGATTGCTCATGTGTGGCGGCTAGGCGAGCATGTGTATATAGTTTCTCGACAGGAAGAGGTGAAGTTGACAGCTGTGTGGATTTTGAGTTTCGTCCTCGGCGAGGAAAGCTTCCTGCTACAAGGCTGAGTTCCGCTGCGTGCAGGTACGAGGGATCCAGTAGTATAGCGGTTTTGTTCTGTGGGAGATGTTGTGCCGATGCGATGGGGGTTGTTTTCATGACGCTTTGATTAGAGGTGCCTGGTGGTAGGGGTGAAGTGGATCGGCCGCCGGAACGAATGCGATGGCCGGCTCCGCTTCACATGCTCAATCCTTCTTTGGATTAGGCGGGCGCTGTGGTTGCCTGATTGGGAGCGTTAGTGGATGGAAGTAGAGCTACGTTGCCAGCCTCGTGAATCGTGAGGATCAGTTGACGTGATGAACGGCCCCGTGGTCCCTACAAGCACGTCGTGAAGGGTGCGAACCTCGGCTCATGCATTTCTCTCTCACGTTTATGCATCGACAGATCTCTAGTCTACGATGGCTGAACATTGGCCTGCCAAAGCCTTGAACTTACTAGCTACGACCTCGACCTCGACCTCGCCCATCAAAAGATCCGGAAGTACTGGAACTCCAAATCTTCTCTCATCGTCTGAGCTCTTTCTCGCGACTCGGTCTCCAGATCGTTCAATTCTCGCAGGGCATCTTCGTACTCAGGTCTGCTGACAGGAAAATTCCTTGTCCGTAGAGAACGTTCCAGCGACCAGATATTCAGAGGCTCTCCACCTCGGTCCTTACGATCGAATCTTTTCAGTTTCGATTCCGTTTCATGCCGCTTCGCGCTGTAAACCATCATGTCGAGCTCTTGGTCACTATGCCGGAACTTGGGCAACTTGTCAAACATACCAATGCGGCGAAAGGTTCGCTCTGTCGCGGAAATGGGCGTCACAAGGATGCCATACATGCCGTAGTCTTCAGGGCCCCACCATTCGTACCCCAGGACCAGGCAGTGCACTATCAGGTCCTCGGCGTAGTTGTTCTGATCTAAATCGAATGTTGGCCAGGCCCAAGGACCCAATAGGGCTTCCATTATGTGCTCGGGAAACAACTGCTGGAGGTACACCGAGCCATCTCTCCATGACATTGAGTCCGGGTCATGTTTGTTGACAGCACCGATTGCGGCGATTGTCGTGGTGATCGCTGGCGCGGAGAGCTCCAGATAGCCGTCTGTGATCTCACCGAAAGGGTTGGAGCATTTGAGCGTTCTGAAGTAATTCAAGAACGTTGCGATATGCCTGTGGTACGACTCAGGACCAACCCATCGCTTGAAGTTCACTGGACCGTTCATGGCAATCCAAGACCAGGAGGGCGCCAGGTATCCTGATTCCAGACGTGTGCTCGTAGTCTCTGAAATCCGAAACCACAGGAGGAGCTCGAACAGGTGCTGTCCCGACCAAAGTCCAGCCAGGTAGTCCAGGCCAGTCTCTGCTTTGTACAAAGATGCGAGACCAGCAAGAGCGGGAAGGCGATCGTTCTGAACCGTCAGCTGTCGCGCCGAGTAGTTTCTGGCTACGTTGATCCACAGGTGCAGGGTATTTTCAGCCAGATCAGCAATGAACAGGCCATGAGTCCACTGCTGAAAAGATTCCAGTCTCACGCTCGCTCGACCAAGATTGGCGCCCGGATCGTAGACGCCCGTATGGTCAACGCCGAAGATGGTAGGGCCAGTGTCGCTGGACTCGATCAGGCCCATCGCTTGAGCCGTGGCGCGGTCGACATAGTGGACGAAGCCAAAAGTGGGATCCCATGAGTCGTAGAAGTTGAAGTCGTCGAAGAATGTGGCGCCGGAGAAGTTGCTTTGGAGGACGTATTCGGCGGTGGCCGTTGACAAGGCCAGGAAAGGGAGGAGTACGAAGGAGTGCATGGCGGTGCTTGAATGAGTGTCTGGGTGTGCGGTAGTGACAGTCTGGATTGAGGTTTGATGTCGTCGATGTTGAGGTTGACGTTCAAGTGGTGACTGGAGTGTGTGAAAGCTGGGCAAGAGGTTGGCAGAGGCAGGAGCATCGCGCAACCCTGCTGCGATGTGAACACTCACATCAAAGGAAGGAGCGATACCATTGACCTACATTTGAAACCCGATTCAACTCGTCTCCTGATCTTAACATATCAATCTTAATACTCATCATTCCGCAACGACTCGTCAAGCTCCGCAATGCCAGCCTGTCTGGACTGGATGAACTCCTCGCGTCTCTTCACATCACCAATCACCTCTTCTCTAGCCTTGACAGCATCCTTCGGAATGGTCTCCAAAAACTCCTCCATCCTGCGCAGTTCCTCCATCGACGACGCGAGCGATGCCTTCTCGCTGTCAATCCTGAACATCAGGGCCGGCTGAGCAAACTTCGCAGGAGATACCCGTTGAGCATCGGCTCTCGCCTCCACCAGGGCCTTTTCGTAGCAGGGCATGAGTCGGTTGAGATGGCTTGCTAGGATCTCCCAGTATCGTCGATTCTCATCAGATTCATCCATCGCGTTTGATAGCGTATCCGCCCATTGCTCAGCGCGGACCCTGCGTGCTCCCGCCTGTTCTCGCAAATGTTCGTATACCATCAACGACGCCAGCTCTTCATCTGACCGTTTGTCACCCGTGGGGTCTCTGGCAAGTTCTTGTTCAGCTTCGTTGATGTCTCGCTCATGTTGCTCCACACCCAGGTCGAAGCGGAATAGTTTAAAGCGGGCGGTCCATTCTTCATCGAGGCCCTGTGCTTCGTCGACAGGCTTGGTGAACTTCGAACGAAACCTCCGACTCCATTCAAGCCGTTTCTGACATTTCTTGATGATATTGGCTGGATCGCGTTCTACATCATGGGATGGTACGCGCTCGGCAGCACTCGTTCTGATGACGTCGACCATGAAAGCATCGGCATCGAATGTATCTGGCCAGCCATGCTTCTTGTACAACGATCTCTTGGTCTTCTCCTCTACCCGGAGATTGTCCCCTAGATCGCCAGGCAGCTCCTTCAACTGTCTATACCAAGAATTGATATCTCGCAGTACTTCAGCAGCGTCTCGGCGTTGAATTAGCTCCAAGCTGTTTTCGTTCTTGATCTGGAGCGCCCTGACTTGTTCGCCCCAGGGGATCTCTTCTACGATCTCAAATCCTTCGTCGAAATCAACATCTGGCGTCTCGTCCAAGCTGAGGCCAGTCAATTCGCCACTTAAGTCTTCTTCTTCTCCATCGTCCCAGAACTCGCTGCTTCCGGCGGAGGCGGCGGCATCGTCACCTCCGTCTTCGTCTTCATCTTTCTCGCTCCAGTCACTATAGTCGTCCGTACCGCCCCAATCGCTTTTCTGCTCTTCTTCCAATTCACCATACCACCTACGATAAAAGATTGGATCCGTCGACGTCTCATAATTCGCAATCCAAATCCTATGCTCCCTCGCATCATAGATTATGACTGGCGACCTTTCCCAAATACTCGAGAGCGGCGTGTACCAAGGCCGCATGTACAGTCCATTCGCATCGTCAAAGCCAACGTTGGGATTCCCACGCAATGGATCTCTAAACCACGGATCCCGGCCTTGCGCATTTTCAGAAGGCTTCATGTGGTTGAAGAAATGCGACCTCTGGAAGAATTGGTCGGCATTTGCTGCCTTGCTGTCGATGTATGGGAGAATACTGTAGAGGTAGATGATCGCCGGATCCAGATCGAGCTCCTTGTATTGCTGTTGCATTTCGCTGGTGATGTTGTGAGGCCCACGGATGATGCCGGCGGATTCGACGTAGCACATTTCTGCCAGTGTCTCGTAGATCTGGAGCATCAGGTCTGCTATCTCGTGGAGCTTGGCCTTGTGCTCGGCGGAGAGGCCTTCAACCACGGTTGTAGCCATATTGCCGTCGAGATACCTGTTCTGAGCGAGAATTGAGAAGGCGGTATCGACCGGCTTCACATCTACACTGCGTCCGTGCTCACTCAACGAATAGTGGGAACAGACGGACGTGAAAACGTCGTTGTTAGCCACTGACAGTATAAATCTTTCCCTATGTGGATGTTGTCTGGATCATACGTAGCAGTAATGTTCGTGGGATGATAGGATCTTGGGCGTACGAGCGACTGCTTCGGATCCGGACATATGCGCGACTCGGATCTGATCCGCCATCGGAACAACCGAGCACTCAATGGCACGCAGTGCGTGAGTGCTATCGAAAGAGTGTCGGTGTTGAGAGATGAAGTCAAGCGAGAGTTGTGAGGAGAAAGTCTGATCCAACGGCTGTCCCAGCCTCCTTGAATTCGACACTGTATATAGCTCTTTCATACTCTCTTCTAACCACAAGCATTGCTTTGTTGAGTCTCTCCTATCGATTGTTTCTCACGGAGGAAGAATTGGCGACGGAATTGTTCGGTGCACGTGAGCAAAAGTCGCGGGTGTTCACCTCACCTTGTGCATCTCGTGCGCAATCGGTACCCCACCTTGATTGGCAGCAGCAGTGACTACCAGACGGTATCTTCGGCCCTGCAGAAGGCTTGGTAATAGATCTCACTACTGCTTTACTCACTTCCGTTGCTCAAAAGCAATCGTCCTCATCACACCACCACCTTTGTTTTACTGGCGAGTACAACGACGCTGGAGGCAGCACTTTCCGCCCGCCCGCTGCTCCGCGCCCGCCCACGTCTTCCAAGGCAAACACCTCAGCCTCCTCCAGCACTACCGTTTGCCGCCTTTCATAGGCGGCCTCGTACAGCCGGATCACTATTCACCAGACACCTGTCCACTGCGCCGCCGACGCGCTCCTATAATCCCGTCCTCTCCGGTCTCATCAACTTCGACAAAACCCCACCACCGCTTCCCGCCATGGCCGACGACGTGAGAGGCGACATGACTCTCGACGAGTACGAATTCCCAACATCCCGCCTTCGCCGCCGGATAGAAGACCCAGAGCGTACTCCGCTGGTCCTCATTGCTTGCGGTTCCTTCTCGCCAATTACGTTCCTCCACCTGCGCATGTTCGAAATGGCGGCCGACTATGCCCGCTTCAACACACAATTCGAAGTCGTCGGCGCATATCTCTCATGTGTCGGCGACGCATACAAGAAGACAGGTCTTGTCAAGGCCGAGCATAGAATCAACATGTGCACACTGGCAGTACAGCAAAGCAGCTGGATAAGCGTGGACCCATGGGAGGCATTGCACAGCGAATACTTGGAGACGGCCAAGGTGCTGGACCATTTCGATCATGAGATCAACGAGGTCATTGGCGGAGTAGAGACACCGGTGGGAAAGAAGAAGTGCAGGATTGCGTTGCTCGCAGGCGCGGACTTGATCCAGACGATGAGCACGCCAGGTGTGTGGGCCGATAAGGATATTGATTATATCTTGAGGAACTTTGGTGCATTCATTGTTGAGGTGAGTACATTGATGATGAACAGCCGTCCGCATTACTGACACACTTCAAGCGAACCGGCACCGACATCGATGAAGCGCTCTCAACTCTCCAGGCGTGGAAGGACAACATCTGGGTCATCCAACAGCTGGTCCAGAACGACATATCATCCACCAAGATCCGACTGTTCCGTAGGCGAGACATGTCGATTCGATATCTGGTGCCGGAGCAGGTTGTCAACTACATCGAGATGCACAATCTCTACGATGAAGATGGTGCCGCAAGCACGAATAGCGACAAGGGCAAGGAGAAGAAGGCCGGGGAGAGCTCTGGTGTTGCCAGCTCGAGTAAGGGCTGAAGCTGCTGAGATTGATGAAAGAAATCAAGAGCAGCGCCACCGGGCATCAGAAGCAACGTCCTCATCTCCTGGCTTCTCGCCTCGTTGCATGCGTATCAAAAGGCGTTCCTGGCGCTGGTGGAATCAATCGGCGTCTTACAACGACGCTTCATGGATTTACCAGATGTGTAAAGCGATGTTTTCATGATGAGACGACCGGGCTACATAAAGGCAAAAGAAACCCCCCTGCAAAGGAGTGGAGGGGAGTCAATTCAGCAAGCCTTGTGTTCCTGACGGAGCCAAAGCCGTCAGTCAGTTGTAGCACCTTAATGGCCAAAGTAAACAATTCACTTCTCTGAACTCTCCTCCTCGAACGTCTCCGATCATTTGAAAGTCATTTGGAATACCATCGTCGTCAGGGGCAGATCGCAATCGTCACAATGGCAAAAATGGCCTTTCGATTTGGAGGGGTCTGTTTTGCCCCGCATCAAAACGTCATGTTCTGGACTGCCAGATAAAATCTCCAAAGCTCCATTGAAGCGAAACAACAACAACAACGCCTCTCATACTTGATTAATGCTTTGCGCCTTGCAGAGGACCAAATCGATCACAAGCCATTTCTCAAGAACAGCTAGACAGTACGCGACACTCGCCAAGATGACGGACACGAGCAAGTACAAGTAAGTGTCTCCAATGAGCTGTCATGGACATTGAGCTGATGCTTGGAGTCAGGTTTAACCATACCATGCTGAGGGTCAAGGACCCGAAGGAGAGCGTCAAGTTCTACGAGTTCTTGGGCATGAAGCAGGTCAACAAGGTGCGTGTGAGGGCGTGTTTGATGGTCCATAGGTTTCTGACAATGCTTTCCGTTTAGTTCGAGTTCCCAGACAACAAGGTGAGTTTTGGCATCTGTTGAACTATGAACTACTCACTCATCATCCACAGTTCGACCTTTACTTCATGGCATACGACTCTCCCAAAGCCGTCTCCCACTCCAACCACTGGACCGACCGAGAAGGCATCATCGAGCTCACGCACAACTACGGCACCGAGAACGACCCGAACTACAAGTCCTGCAACGGTAACAAAGATCACGGAAAAGGATTTGGACATGTCTGTATCAGTGTAGACAATATCCAAGCGGCTTGTGCTCGGCTGGAAGATGCGGGATACAAGTTTCAGAAGAAGCTGAAGGATGGACGCATGCATCATATTGCTTTTGCGTTGGATCCTGATGAGTATTGGTTAGTGAGATATTTGGTGTTGTGAGATTGTCGGGTTGGCTGACGCATAAGCAAGGGTCGAGATCATTGCGAAGAATGATGTTGAAAAGACTGAGAATGTCAAGGAGACGGATGTGGAGACTTACAACATGAACCACACGATGTCTGTGGAATGAGACAACGTAAGACGGAGTGCATGCTGACAGTGGTATAGGATCCGTGTAAAGGACAAGGACGTCAGTCTGAAGTTCTACCAAGACATCTTCGGCATGAGCCACCTTCGAACTCACGAATCACCCAACGCTGGCTTCAACCTCTACTTCCTCGGCTATGGCTCCAAGCCCAAGGACGACACATCTGCAAACGGCGTCAACCCAACCGCAGACCGCGAAGGACTCCTCGAACTAACGTGGAACTACGGCACCGAGAAGGAAGAAGGCAAAGTCTACCACGATGGCAACTCTGATCCTCAAGGATTCGGCCATATCTGCGTGAGCGTGGACGATCTGGATGCGGCTTGCCAGCGATTCGAGGAGAAGGGTGTGCAATGGAAGAAGAGGTTGACGGATGGGAGGATGAAGAATGTTGCGTTCGTGCTCGATCCGGATGGCTACTGGATTGAGATCATTCAGAATGAGAAGCACAAGGCCGCACCTGGGAAGTACTAGGCTGTAGTCACGATCCAAGTATAACTTCTTGCTTGTACAGATTAGCCCAAGACTCTGGCGTACATTCTAAAAGCAGATGCCTCTTGGCTTTGTAGAATGACATGGCTCTCTTCATCCCTCATGCTCCTCCCTCCCGCTTCGCATACTCGTCTTCCATCCTCTCCTCAAACAATCTCTCCGCCGCTGCCTCTGCCGATCCTGGCTCGTTGCTGGAAATGTTGCCTCCACTCGATTGTTTGCCAACAGTCTCTAAAGTTGCGGTGTCCTTAGGCGCGATGTTGGCTCCACTTTCGCCGCCAACTGCTGTCTCTGAATTCGAAGGACCCTCTCGAGCCGGGCCTGTGGTTGGGTGGTTCATGGCGGAGGTTGTTGATGGGATGGTTGATTGTTGTTTGTTTGAGACTGTGGATGTTTGTCTGCAGGTCTAAGGTACATGTACCAGGTAGCCGACTGGATGACGTTGCTTTGTTTAGCGGCTAAATGTAAGTGAATCTTTAAGCTTTCGCCCCACCTCGTCCGCGTCTGTGCGCCGCCGCATTGTGAGACAAAGCCGCTTTCCTCTCTTGAGAAATCTCAATACACGCCCGCCATTGTCTCGCCAACCTGCCATATCCTACCCGCCGCCCACCGCCATTGCGACCGCCGCTTGATGCCCACTCCTTCCTCTTCGAGCGCCCGCTAACATGGCCAAGAAGAAAGGCAGCAAGGAGCCGGCGCAACCAGACGCTGCCCCCGCGGGCTCGAGTCTAATCATCTGCAGGAACAAGTACGTATGTCGCCCGTTCCGTACACTTCTCGCCCTCGAATTCCAGCGTCGCGTGCGCATGGCAAGCATCGCGATTGACTTGCGCGCAGGCATTGGCGGTATATCTCGAGCTTCCATGGACCATGGCTCCAACTCCCTCCCGAGATCCTCGATTCCCTCGCGCACCAGAACTATACGATGCCCGCCCCGCGCCTGGTTGATCCCGCGGTTTTCTACGATGTCGTGAAGATTAGAAAGGCGGTGGACGAGGCTGCGCAGGACTCGGTGCGAGCTTCGACGGGGATCAGCAATACCGCTATGAGTGGGCGCATGGACTACTTTGGGGCGGGAGGGGGACCTGGAAGCCAATTGAGTAAAGAGCGGATATTCAAGATTCGGCAGAAGGCAGTCAAGTTACTGAGCAAGGCATTCACATTGGATGAGGTTGCGGCGAGTGTTGCGACTATGCAGGCGACGAGCACGGTTGAGGATGTTGCGCAGCATGTGCTCAAGCGGGAGCCGAATAGCACTGGTTGGTAGAGTGATACTTGGGGTGAAGGGAGGGACACAAGAGCTGACAAAGTACGCCAGATGCCAAGTACGTGCATTTCTTCCACGAAAAGATCCCGTCCAGGGCAATGGAGCAGTATACCCCTCTCGAACCTCTGAACGAGATCATTACGGCACTTCCGACAGAGCACCAGGCTGCGCCTTTACGGACTCGAGCGCTCGTTCAGATCTTCAAACACCAATGGGAAGGAGCTGCGATCGACCTCACACTGGCTCTTCGAATCGTGGAAGAGACGAAGCGCGCGCATAAGCCCAATCAGCAACAATTGGAGCTGGCTAGCAAGATGAAGGAAGAGCAAGAGGCGTGGCAGAAGGGATACAAGGATTGGAGATCAGTACCTCAGCTGAAAGAAGAGGATCAACCCAGGAGCTTGGAAATGCAGTTGCTTTTCAACCGCGCGGGAGTGTACCTCACAATGGCCTGTCAAAGCGTACACACTGCGCTAGATGGGCTCAAAGAATACCAGGCGGCACAGGAAAAGGGCGAGACGAATGGCGTGGATGCGAAAGCGCAGGCTGTACGGCTGGAGGCTAGGAAGAAGGTGAAGGGATATGCGAAAAGAGCTTTGAAGGACTACACGGCTTTCATCTCACACTTCGACTACACTCCTGGACTTCCGTTCGAGATTACCAACGAGATCATGCGCAGAGTGTATGATCTTGCCAATGGTAACAAGACTCAGACACCGATGCCCAAGAACCGGACTATCGCCATGAACGGAGACGACAAGAAGCGAGTCATTGAATTGGATGGCGACGGCGAAGAGATCACCAACAGCAGTGGAGACGAGAAGGAAGCGAACAACTCCGCGTCCGCGCTCCAGAAGTACCAGAAGCCCAAGTCAGATCCCTTCGAGCGAGGCGAAGACGGCTGGCCTCGATTTCCTTCACCCAAGATCCATCCTGCGAGTGCCTTGTTCGCGGAGAAGCCTCCTTCAGACCTGCCGGTTTTTCCAAGCTCCGAAACTGAAGAGGCGATGCGAAACAACGAGACGATTCACGAGGCGTTTGGAAGTCGGGAGGCTGTGACGTATCATCCTCTGTTGACGGATGCGCTACACTCGCTGTTGCTGGCACATGCCTTAGTGCAGACCTCACCGACGGAACTCCTTCGCCATGCTCACAACGCTGCACGCTTGGCACGAATCGCGGACGGCTACCCCATCTTCCAAGCGGCTAGAAGCCCGGCCCGAGCAGACTGGATTGAGGTGCTACGTCGTGCCAACAACTGGCTCGGTCTTTCCATTCCATGGCAGAAGCTCTGTGCACCAGCGCCTCTACCAGATGCCGCAGGAGGGTGGGCGAAGGACAGCGGCAGTGGCGCATTGACGAAGCGACGTGAGTGCAAAGAGGAGACGCCTGAACAGAAGCGCGAGCGGATCAAGCAGGAGTCGATCATTGACGCCCTCTCTGACGATCGAGTCGTGGACGAGGATTCTTTCCAGAAAGCCGTGCGTGCTCGCGAACGCCGCGCCATGGAGGACGAGCAAGGCATCTCGGGACCACTTAAGGACAAGGATAGCAACACTACTTCCAATTCCGACTCGCCAGTTTCGAGTCCCAATGGAGAGGCAGCGCCGCCACCGCCCAAGCGGTGGGCTCAAGACGAAAACGGCAAGGAGTACCCCATCTCGACAGATCGCGCGGAAGCCATTGCGAGATGGATCAAGGAGAGTCCGCTTTCCATGGGTGGCAAGAAGAAGAAGCGGCCTGCCGGGAAGAGAAAGCCTGGTACGAATGGCGTCCATGAAGTCACTGAAGCCACGGGTAGTTTGGGTGTCGGTGGCGATGACGAGGAGGGCCCGGATTAGATCATCTGCCAGGTTCAATTCGGCAGCTTGTACAGCGAGCGAAGCCATGCTCGATTGTAGGCGTATGAAACATTGATCCGATTCCTGTACTATTCGTGATCATTTCCTTCCCATGGGTATCGTGCATGTGACAAAACAGTCCCGCCGCCAGCCATAACGCCGCCGCCATGAAGTCTCAACCTCGAACCCACCAGACCCACTCAGTAAAATAAACAAAGCCGCAAACCCACCCCTCCTCACTGCGCCCGCGCAACCCCCATCCTCTCATTCTGCGCGCGCAGCTCCTTAATCGCGTTCTGCGCACCGCCATCTCAATTAGCCCCTTTCCCACTCCCAACATTTCAGACAAAGAGACTTACCGCGAGCGCTTCGGGATTGACGCCATTCTCGATTAATGAGACGCAGTAGGAGAGCGATTGGCGGTCTAGCTGCGTGTTGAGGAGCGAGGAGATGGAGAAGAGGATGTCGATTGTTTCGCGGGCGGCGCGGCGTTTGTCTTCGCCTGTGGCGGTGGGATTGCTTGGGGCTGGGGGCATTGTGGTGGTTTGTTTCGCTGGGCGGAAGAAGCTCTCGTCCTCGAGTCGTTCTGGCTGCTCTCGTTTGGTTGTAGATGGAATGTCGAGGCAAGAGATGCTCGCTGTTTTGAAGAGGTGAAGTCGCGTTCCAGCCACGTCCCACCACTTTCCGCCGGGCACAAGCCACATTTCATGGACCTCACGTCTCACACGACATCGTCTTCAAAACCTCCTGGACTCGCAACCTATCGCCCGAGACAAATCGAGAACACTACCGAGATGAAACGATGGCATATTGAAACCGCACGCCTCTCGTCACCGGCCATGGAGGCCTACCCGTTCCAGTACACCGAGCACAACCTCCCGCTCGTACTCCTATCTGGATTTGGAGAACACGAATCATCTGGAGGAGCTTCCCAATTACCTCGCCAGGAATCTGGAGCGCGGATCATCACTGAATCTTCAGAATGTGAAAATGGAAGACTTCTGCAAGAGTTCCTCGCCCTCGATGGATCTGACCGGGCGTGGAACGCGGCGAGTCTGCCTGGACCGAGTGGGACGATTCGCTACAGGATGAAGACTATCGGGAGGGTAGGTACGGTCAGATTTATCTTTCCAGAAAGTTTGAGAGGCTGATTTAGGTTTTTCCTTTTACAAAGTCATATACTCTACCAGCCAGGAAAGCCGCTCCGTTGCCTCAGCCTGCGACAGATGGTGGAGGGAGTCCGCCTCCTCGTAATAAGGAGTTACATTCTCCTCTCTCGCCTCTTTCGCCTGGATCGCCGGTCTTTCCAGATGGTGTCATGACGCCTTTGTGGTTTTCGAAGCACCAGGAGCAGGTTCCGGCGATCTTCCTGGCCTTTTTCAATCTCAATGCCGGAGAAGGCGCTACGCAGGACGAGCAGATCAAGTCTGATATCAACGCGACTCGAAATGCGCTCTCGAGATCAGGATTCAAGACTCGCTTTGCTGCTGTACTCATCTCGGATTCGAGTATTTTGCACGCGCCAGAGTTGGAAGATCGACTTGCGAGTATACGGCGCGCTACGACTCTGGATCCGAAGACTGGGCTTTTCTTCGTGCCGCCGATGTCGTCTCAGGCGGAAATCGCTACTTACGTACAGACGCTGATGGCGGCATTGCAGCCACTTTGCGTGGAGTATTATCGTGACTTGACAAAGCACGCTCGACGGAAGAAGGCTCGAGGAGGACCACCTCCGCAAGTGAACTCACCTGTGGGCGGTGCATCGCAGAGTACGTCAACCTCAGGCTGGAATGTTCGGTATGAGATCAAACAGGCCGTCTTTGCAGAGTTTCGTCAAGAAATGGACGTCGCAGAAAGGCACTATTCAGCGGCGATCGAGGAGCTTTTCTCTTCTGAAGGTGGCGTGCTGGAAACGACACACAGCTGGAGTCCAAGATTCAACGAGGCACGATTACTATGCGACGCAGCGGCGATGAGAGTCATTAGATGTCAGCTCTGGCATGGTCAAACCACTGGGGCTGCGCAGAGCTGGACCAACTACAAGCTCAGGATGAGAGACCTGATTGACCGAAGAGGGAAAGGCAGCGAAACGTATAGCTGGGAGGCATGGGAAGCACGCTGGGCGCAGGCCATGAGTCAACTGATACAGATGGCTGACGTGCCTGCACTGCGGAGAGCTGAAGCAGATGAACCCATTCAGCAGGTATACTCGATGCCAGAAAGGCCCATAGATCGACTGCCGCCTTTCAATTTCCTACATCATTCTGGATACTGGTTACGACTTACAGCAAGAGGGATAAGAGCGAGATGGGAGAGAGCGATTGCCATTCCTGAGGAAGATCGAATCCCACCGGGACAATCACCAGCTTCGATGGTTGCGAGCCGGTCGAAGAATTACGATTCGTACCTTGCGCTGGATCCCCACGAGGAGATGCCCTTAGCCGGAGAGCCAGCATATGATCATGCCAATGAGCTGGGGAAAGCGTGTATTCAGGCAGCCGAGGAATTCGAAGCTAGACGACAGATGCGAATGAGCGAGCAAACACGACTAGACCTCGCAGATGACCTAGTACGATCCGGACGACATTCAGATGCTTTGAAGGTCCTCACACGCCTCTGGGAGGAGTCAACATGGCGAGAAGACGAATGGCTCACCCCATTTAGAAGTCTACTGCAATTGCTTTCTGAGTGCGCCAGGAAACAACAGACTCCGGAGAATGCAAGACTTATTCCTGCTTTGACATGGGAGTTGCTCAGCGTAGCACCCGTGGACATGCCTGAGAGCGTCTTGGATATTGGGCAGTGTCTTGACACCTGGGATCTTGAACAAGACATTGAACTAAATATCAGCGACAAGAACAGGCTAAGTCCAATCTCGATATCGTTCGCCTGGAAAGATCTTGAAAGCCACGTAGGGGAGCCGATGGAATGCCAGCTTATTCTGGCATATGAGACAAGCAAGGCATCGAAACCGGTTAAAATCTCGAATCTGGAATTCATGGTTGGCGGCAAGATCGTCAGGATACGACATGAAGCGAACAGCGGTCCCCAGGAATTTGTGGAAGTGCCTCAACCAAAAGAGCTTGATGACGGGTCACTGGAAACAACAGCAGACCTTACCTTTCAACCATCGCAAAGGAAGATTCTCAATCTTTTCCTAAATCTTCGTGAGGCTCAGGTCTTGTCTATCAGCGAAGCCAAGCTCTTGATCGAAGCCTCAAAGTTCAAATTGACGCACCAGTTCGATCAGGACGCAATCCAACCAAGCCCACGCTGGTACGTGAAGAAAAGCGGCGAAGTGAAAAGCGTGCAGCTTGCACACATGGATGCCAAATCCATCAATGTGCTGCCCAAGCCCCCGAAGATGCAGGTACATATTCACGGCTTGAGGAAACAGTACTTCACCGACGAGCAAGTTCGGCTCTCGGTCGAGCTTGTCAACGAGGAAACGGAAGCTGTTCATGCAACCATCGCACCGAAGGTCATCGGCCAAGCAGGGGAGACGACGACCTTCAAATGGGCAGACGCAGATGACGAGGAACCAGTTCGTACGTTTACGGACATGGATGCAGACGCTACGCAGACCGCGGACTTGACGATTCAGGGGCCTCCTGAGGCAGTGAGCTTTACTCTCACACTTGATCTGAGGTATACTCTACTGTCTGATCCGAGCACACCGTTGGCGAAGACAGTCAGCGTGGAGTTACCCTTCGTCATGCCATTCGACGCGAAGTTCACGTTTATCCCAAGGCTACACCAGGAGGAATGGCCCAGCTACTTCAACGCCCGCACCATCAATGGCAGCCAGGAGTTAGCAGTCGGGATCCCACAACAATGGAAACTCGGGGCTCAAATCATCAGCCTGGTCAACGACAATCTCACCGTCGAAAGAGCCGAGCTAGTCCTCCACAGCGTCCAAGGCGACGCAACCTGCAGCATCCCCAACCCATCCACGACCTCCCAACAACCCCTCCCAGCCAACAACAGCATAACGCCAACCTTCGCCCTCACGACAACAAAACACTCCCTTGACGACCGCCGCCCCAGCTACCTCGACCTCTCGCTCCACGTAGCCTGGTCCCAACCCTCTTCACCCTCAACAACCTCAAAAACAACCATCCCCATCCCCCGCCTCACAATCCCCACCTCCGAACCCCGCGTCCTCTGCACCACCAACCCTCAAGACACCGTCCCCTCCTCCTCCACCCTCGCCCTCACCTACCACCTCGAAAACCCCTCCACGCACTTCCTAACCTTCGCCCTCACCATGGAAGCCTCCTCCGAGTACGCCTTCAGCGGGCCCAAATACCGCACCCTCTCCATAGCCCCCCTGAGTCGGCACCGGGTGGATTACAATCTCTTTTTGCATGAAGATTTTGATGGGGAGAGGGAAAGGGAAGGCAAAGAGGGTGTCTGGAAGAATGTCAATCTGCAGGTGGTGGATTCGTATTATCAGAAGAATTTGAGGGTGCATCCTGGTGGGGAGCGGGTGAGGGTTGATTCCGGGACGAGGGAGGTGCAGGTGCGGTTTGGGGGATAGATTCGAATAGAGATAGGGTGGATGGCATGAGGTAGAGAGGGACGTATATAAGGTGGCATGTGCGAAAAACGATGACAGTTCACTCGTATCGTTATTCCATTCGTCATGTTCAAACGTTGCTCAAGTTTCTTTTCTTTTCGCATCATTCTTTTCATTTTCATCTTCTGTACGTAAGATATAGGTAGGTACTTCAAAGGCAGTTCAAGTGCTTTTCTTCACGCACTTGACAAACCACTCTCGCAACAATCATTCATTCCGAAGGAAGACGCCGCCTGTTCTCCCTCGAGCGCCTTCGCAATGCCCATGTAGCGCCGTGAAAACGCTTCATCGAAAAACACAAACTTCATCAAAAGTCTTGCTCCCTTTCTTCCTTTCTCTCATCCATCTTAGGTTCTTTTTAGTAGTAGTAGCGTCCGTCCGCCCAAAAAAAAAACAGCAAATTGGGTATTGAACGATTCCGAAAAAAAACCTCCACGATGACCCGCTCCGTTTAAACAATTTGAAACTCCTCATTACTCCCAGCGCGATTTTTTGAAACGAGTTGGCCGCTCCTCGGGGGCGGGCATTGAGTTGACCGATTTTTGCGCAGGAAGCGTCTTTACGAACTGCGAACTCCGACCATACCGTTCTGGGTGCCGTTCGAGAATGTCGATGGCGAGTTGCGGGCGGATTGTTGAGCGGTTGCGGAGGTAGAGGGGAAGTCCTGTGAATCGTTAGTGAATGTCACGTCAGAGGGCCATGTCAGGCACGGGGCTCCTAGAGCACAGTGCATGATAGGTCGCCAAGTCGTCGGAGTCAATGTTATTCGAAGATCTAGAGACTCATGCAAGAGCTATCAAGATTTGCGATGTTGACTAGAAGTCGGTCGCTAACCTGATGACCCTGTGCATGCCCTCGCATCTCCAAATCAACTGGCCTCCTACAGCTCGGCAACACCCGTCTGCATCTGCTACTCGTCGGTGAAGAAGCCGGGGGCTTTGACACTGACCTTGCGCTTCTGGCGCTTGGCATTGCTGCCACGCCTGCCCGTGTCATCCATTCCACCAGTACTGTAGCCATCGTCCTCATACCCCTCCTGGTATCCGACAAAGCTCGAGTCATCGTAGCGTCGCTTCTTGTTCGCCCGATCTGGTCGTCCAGCCATGTTGCCAGGAGATGCGGGCGCAGAATTGCGGATTTGAGCTGCGGGTGCTGTCTTCGCCATTGCACTTACCGGTCCGTTGGGAGCTTTGTTCATAGCCGGCTTCACGCCAGCAGCAGGATCGTCCAGGCCGAGCATGCTCTGATACTCTTTGTGCTCCTTTGGTGGGAGTCGTCCCGGGTGAAGGTCGAATGCAGCGCTCAGTTTCGAAAATATTTCATCCTCCGCGTCCTTGTTTCCAAGTTGCATGTTGCTGTCGCGCACCTTTGCCTGCCAGTAAGTCACGCCTGGTTCATGCTCAAAGTTCCATCCTGGGTCGAGCAGTCCTTGCAATTCATTCGAATTCTGGGTGGCTTTATTTCGACCTTCCAAGCCTAGGGCTTTGACCTTATTCTCGTACGACTTGCGCAGCTTGTTAATCTTCTCGCCAGTCCGAGGGTCACGCCGTGCCACTGAGGCTTGAATACGCTGAAGACTGTAGAGCTGAATAAGATCCAGTGAAGGATGCGGAAGAACTTGAGGGATGGCTGCAAGTGTTCAGAGTATTTAGCAAGGCACAGCACCGTCACACGCCGTACAAAGGCGATACTTACGAGTTGTGGAGAGCTTGTGCAGTGGCTGCACAACTGAGAGCGATGATGACGACGCAGCATCGGCGTTCCGTTGCCGCTCGTGGTTCGTTCTTCTGTGCTCTGCATCTCCATCGCCACCATCCTGTCGATCCGCCATCTCCATATCACCGTCGCTGTCTTTGCGCACTTCGCCGCCTGCGTCCGTCACAGGCGTCTGCCGACCACTGTCTCCTCCTGCGTCGCTTCCTGCGCCTCGTCCAGTTGCGTGACCGTGGAATCCAGACGTGCTCGGCGGTGTTGGAAAAGTGCTACTATTGCCTTGATGGTGATTTTGAGAAGACTGTGCCTGCCATGACGGAGACATGCGGACGCTGGGGGGAGGCGTGTTGGGGGGAATAAAGGCCTTTGTGTCGGGGTTCAAAGGTGGGCTGGCTGGTGAATACGATTCGAGTCGCTGGCGTTTGGGCGAGCGTTCCCCGTCACTGGCGGACATTTGGTGTGGTCGCTTCGTAGGGCGTTGCGTGTCGTGTGAGAGATGCTGGGGGTAAAGATGGGTGGTTGACTGGGTCGTCGTCGGGCGGGCCACTGTGCCGGCAGAGCGATCGGCGGCGGCGCGCAGCGCTTCACGGCGGCGTGTGCGATGCAGTCGGCATGTAGCGACGTCCAATGGGCGGCGAGGCGTCGGACGGCGGAGGGTTGGGGGTTGGTTGCGGTGCGGCGCTCTGGCGACGACGAGGCCTTGGGTGAGGTCAGAGACAGCAGCGAAGTCGAGAGTTGCAGCAGGAGCGGGCCACCGCGAGGCGGATCGGCGCCGCGCCCTCATCCCTGTCTTTTAGCGCGCCGCAAGCGAGCGTGAAACTCTTTTGAGTCAGGCGCCGACGCCCGAGACGTCGACGCATCCAGATGCAGACACGAGATCAACGGAAACAACCATATGAAGGCGGCCAGCTCAGATCACGGTCGTCGGCCGACATGTAATCTCTCAAACTACGATGGCGGACGAGATTGAAGACGACGGCCCTGGCGGAGGCTCATACCTATCTCGCGCCACATCAACACTCCAGAAACCAGCAATGTCAAAACAAAATGGACAACAGTCATCTGGTCCTCAAAACCAGCCAAATCTAGACCGCCAGAATGGAGCATCTTCGACCTCAAAAACAGGCGTCGTCCAGCCAAAACCACAAGCCCTCCCCCGTCGGACAGGACCCGCGTCAATCCTTGTCTCTCCCCGTCAGAAAGGCAACCCGGTACTCGACAAGATCAAATCGATGCCATGGGAATACTCCGACATACCCGCCGACTACGTCGTAGGCGTGACAACCTGCGCCCTCTTCCTCAGCCTCAAGTATCATCGACTCCACCCGGAGTACATCTACACGCGCATCAAGAACCTGCAGGGGAAGTACAACCTCCGAATCGTCCTATGTATGGTCGACATCGACAATCACGAGGAGAGCTTGAAGGAGTTGAGCAAGACGAGCGTGATCAACAATGTCACGATTGTGTTGTGTTGGTCCGCGGCGGAAGGGGCGCGGTATCTGGAGTTGTTCAAGACGTATGAGAATGCGGCGCCGACGAGTATCAAGCAGCATCAGAGCACTGCGTATAGCGATCGATTGGTCGACTTCGTCACTACGCCGAGGGCGATCAACAAGACGGATGCTGTGAGTCTGGTATCGCAGTTTGGGACTTTGAGAACCGCGGTGAATGCCCGACATGAGGAAGTTGCGACGATTGCGGGTTGGGGAGAGAAGAAGGTGCAGGCATGGTGTAATACTGTAAGGGAGCCCTTCAGAGTGCAGAGAGCGGCGAAGAGGGGTCTCAACCTAGAGAACATGGTTGCGAGTCAGCCTGTATCCAGAGCGCCGACCCTGTCAAGGGATGCGTCGAGAGCGGAAAGCGGCTCTCCAGCAGTCGAAACTCCCGCAGCAGATGACAACCAACTACCAAGCCGACCACAAACAGGCGGCGCAGACGCCGACCGTCGACCAACCTCTCGACTCGCAGAACAAGTCGATGTCGCGGCCGATAGCTCAGACCAAGAAGCGCTGGCAGCAGCCTTGGATGCCGAGAGCAACCCCAAACCAGCTACTTCCTCCAAAGTCTCCACGAGCACAACCACAGAAGTCCCAAAGAAACGCAAGCCAGCGGACGATCCCCTTAGCGAGGGGATCCAGGCTGCCTTGAACAAGTTCAGAAAGGGGTGAAAGCAGCGCAAGCAAAGCATCTGTCTTGAGCCTACCAAAGCATAGGAGTGTAGTATTCGCCGAGACGAGCCTTGAGCAAAGAGTCTGCCAGGTAGTGACTTACAAAGGCGTCGTCATAAAGGTAGAATCGTGGGCTCGTGGTTCACTGCACCGAGCAAGGAAAAACTTAAAAACCAAATAAAAATAAAAAAAACCGACCCAGAGTCGAGTACTCATCATCTATTCGACCCAACTCGTCAAGCTCATCAAAATCATTCATCATCATCACATCTCATCTCATTCCATCCCCCATTCAACTCCAATCCAACCCCTGCACCAACTTCTTCGCATACTCGGGCAACTTCAAACAAAGATGATCCTCCCTCTTCATCTCGCTCCTCGGCCCACCCAACAACTTCCCCGTCTTCGCATCGACCGGAAAATCAATCGGCGCAGGCTTCTTATGCCACTGTTCCTGCCGATCCTCCATCTGCTGGATCACACCGGAGAAGTAACAACAGCAATCGTTGCCTTCGCTGGGGCCGTGGACTTCGGCGCGGACGACTTTCTTGCACATGGAGCGCCATTCTTCCGGGGAGAGGTTGATGCTGAAGGCGGCGACGCAGCCGAGGCCGCCCGCGTGGAGGTGGGAGGTGGAGGTGTTGAGGTCTTGGAGGCGGAATTTCTTCTCTTCGCCCGCGAGGCTGGCGCGGAGGGATTCGGCGGTGATGTGTTCGAGGACTTTGGAGTAGCGCTCGGCGATGGACATGAGGAGCGTGCCGAGGAGTTGGGTGTTTTGGATGGCGGTGATGAAGCGTTTGGGGCATTCTTCGCAGGAGAGGATTTCGGAGGCGGTTTGCATGGCTTCGCGGAGGGGGTGGAGGGCGAAGGGGAAGGCGAAGGCGTTGTCCATTGATTGGAGGGTGTTCAGGGTCAGGTACATGGTTGAAAGGCAGGCGCAGTTGGGCATGAGACCCATTGGCATGCCGAGACTACTGTTGCCGCCGAGCGCTGGGTCCAGGAGGAGTTGAGTGCTGCCACCGTGAGAATGGCCATGGGTCATGCTGCTGGCGTGGCTCGACTGCAACTCCGGCGGAAGATTGAGCAACGGGGGACTACTGCTGGAGCTGTTGTCCGGTGTCAAAGCTGGTATGCCGTTCTCGCTGCCGTGTCTGTGTCCGCCTTCTGGCATTGAAAAGTCACGTCCCCAATCCCCGGCATCCTTTAGCCAAGGCTGTAGACTGCCACCTGGTGTGAAGGCAGACTCAAAGGGAGCCATGTCATATCCGCCGTCTGTGTGTAGAGACGGATCCCATATCGCGGCATCGCTGAAGTTCTGTGTGGGCGAGGAATCTCTGTCGGTTCGCGCGCGCTTTTTGGGCCTGCCCATTTGTTTCTGTGGGGAGTAGATGCAATTGATGTTCTCTCGCACGCATCTTGAGCAGTTGGGCCGTTCGCCAGTACATTTGAGCTTCTTGGTCCCTAAATATCCATGTCAGTCATGCGAACACAACATGGGATGATACAACATACTGCACTCGTCACAGGCAGCGCGTAGCTTGCCCTGCGATGCTGTGTCCGAAGATACGTGTGCCTGCGTGGCGGCTGCGGGATCAGTTTCCAGAGCCATGGCTAGCAATGTCGCCCTGCGCAAGCTCGTGAAGGGTCGGACACAATTGCTATGGAATAGAGCAGAGATGCGAGGGCAGACGGGGTGGAATGTCTCCGAAAGATATATCAGAGAGTCGAAGCTACCTGCTACCTGATCTGCCTGCAGTGAGACGGCTACTCGATGGTGGCTAGTCTTATTAGTGGCATCGCCGACCAGAGCGCGGACGGTGTGGTCAGCTCTGGAGGAGGGAGGTGTGCAAAGGAGCTGAAGCTGCACGGCTCCAAGACTGCCGTGACGCAGAGCTGCTGATTCAGCGCTTCGGTTCTCTCAAGCTCTTCCACCTCCAGTCGCCAAACTCAACAGAGTGCTGCAAATTTGGAACCCCATCGCAGTCACTTTCAGCCTCAGCGTGCATCTGAGCTGGATTCCGTGTGCTTGCGAGGGCAGAAGGATTCTCGAAGGAATGCTCCACTTCGGAGGTGTGGTTTGAGCTGCAGGATTCGGATCCCTGTCCAAGCTAGCTGAAAGTTAGTCGAGAATTTTGGAAGAACACTGCTTGGCCCATCGGAACTTCATCACAGCACAACCATTGGCGGAAAATGGCGGCGCAACGAGCTGGACAGAAGCGAAAGGTCGTCGAGGTTCCAAGACCAGCAGAGGAGAGCGAAGAAGAATTGCTTGGAGATGTGGAGCTGAACGGCGCGTTCGATGAAGGCGAAAGCAGTGAGGGAGACAGCGAAGACGAGCTTGAGGACGATGAGTTCGACGAAGAGGCTGATGAAGAAGATGACGAAGAAGAGCTGGGCAGCGATGAGATACCCTCTTCAGAGGATGAGGAAGATGTCCGACAGCAGGTACGGGATCTCAAGACGAACGGGCGCAAAACTCCACCTCAAAAGCTCATGGGCAGTGACACCGGGGTGGATGTCAGTACACTGTCTCCAGTGACGCCTATGAAGCCGCTGGAGGAGGGAGCCGAGAAGACCAACTACCGGGTAGAAAAAGATGCCAACGGAAACGATCGATACGTCTATGGCGAAATTGACCCGGCGTACGATTCAGACGACTCGGATGCTCAGGTCACAGCGAACACCATCGGCAACATTCCTCTCTCATACTACGACGCATACCCCCACATTGGCTACGACATCAACGGCCGACGGATCGCGAGACCAGCCAAGGGCGAGGCACTGGATTCATTGTTGGACAGTATCGAAATACCCGAAGGATGGACTGGCTTAACAGACCCAGAGACCGGCAGGCCAATGGTGTTGAACAGAGAGGAGCTCGAGACGCTCAAGAAATTGACGCGAAGTGAGGCTCCAGGAGAAGGATATGATCCATATCCAGATATGGTCGAGTGGTTCACTGGCCCAGGGAAGGAAGAGGTCATGCCCTTATCTGCTGCCCCAGAACCAAAGCGGAGATTTGTTCCATCCATGCATGAGCACAAGCGGGTCATGAAGATGGTCAAGGCCATCAAGGACGGCCGCATCAAGCCCTTCAAAGACCCAAGTGAGGAAGAGCGGGAACGAGAAGAAGCAGAGCAGGAGTTCGCACGCTACGACATTTGGTCAAACGAAGCACCCCGGCCCGATCATCCTATGAACATCCCGGCTCCCAAATTGCCTCCGCCTGGCTACGAAGAGAGTTATCATCCCCCTCCAGAGTATCTGCCTGACAAGCACGAGCGAGAAGAGTGGGAGAACCAGGACGAAGAGGACCGGGAGCGTGACTTCTTACCCCAAGACCATGCAGCATTGCGCAAAGTGCCTGGATACGCTGGGTTCGTCAAGGAAAAGTTCGAAAGATGTTTGGACTTGTACCTTGCACCTCGAGTGCGGCGTAGTAAGCTGAACATCGACCCGGAATCGCTTCTCCCCAAGCTCCCCGATCCGTCTGAGCTCAAACCCTTCCCAACGTGGAATGACACGACATACTTTGGCCATGAAGGCCGAGTACGTAGCGTCGCGATCGATCCTACGGCGAAATACTTTGCTTCAGGAGGTGACGACGGGACCATTCGAATCTGGACGTTTGGCACTGGTCGACAAGAATGGCGGATCAAGCTGTCATCAGAAGACTCTCTCAGCGTTGTGACCTGGAGACCCGGACCGAGCGCCTGCATTCTCGCCGCGTGTTGTGGAGAGACTGTCTACTTCATTGTTCCTCCGTCAGAACTTGTTCATGAAGACATCCAGACAGCTACTCGCGACATTCTTGACGCTGGCTTTGGCTATGCCGCTACAAACCCTTCCAAGGGTGCGGATGGCAAGGACAAGGCCTCTGCTGCAATCTGGTCGCGCCCCTCAACTTCGCTCCAAGATAAAGGTGTTCTGCTTACGCTGACATTGAAGTCTTCGCCGAAGACACTCACATGGCACCGACGAGGAGAATATTTTGCCACAGTCTGTCCCTCTACAAGCTCCACTTCCACGGCAGTGGCGATACACACTCTCTCAAAACATCAAACTCAGCATCCATTCAAGCGTTTGAAAGGTATTGCACAGACTGCCACCTTTCACCCCTCCCGGCCTCTGTTCTTCGTTGCAACACGACAGAGAGTCCGCGTCTACGACCTGCAACAACAGAAGCTCGAGAAGGAACTCCAACCCGGCGCACGCTGGATCTCATCGATATCTCTGCATCCCATGGGAGGCAATGTCCTCATATCATCTTACGACAAGCGACTCTTGTGGCACGATCTTGACCTTGGGAGCACGCCCTACAAGACGCTCCGATACCACTCGAAAGCAATCAGGAGCGTCAAGTTCCACCCGACGTTACCACTGTTTGCCGACGCAAGTGACGACGGCACAGTCCAGGTCTTCCACGGGAAGGTTGTGGGAGACAGCTTGGAGAATGCTACAGTTGTGCCACTGAAGGTTCTGAGAGGGCACAAGGTGAAGAGTGATCTGGGAGTGTTGGATCTCGAATGGCACCCGACTGAGGCGTGGCTTGTCAGTGCGGGTGCGGATGGAAGCGTCAAGCTATGGACTTGATCGGATTGCTTCTATGTACAATGATTGTAGAGCATTAGCAATGGCATCGAGAAACTTGTACATGCCTCAGGCACCCACGGCTAAACGCGGCTCTGTCTAGCATTGAAGCTCCAATTTCGATGAGCCGACTCCATCTCTACTCCATTCCTCCGCACAATAAGATCCTCAGGATGCCCGCCTGGGGCCGTAATATAGCATTCTCTCCCTAGCCGCAGCGTACAACGCGTTGCAAAACCCAACCATGAGTACCACCAGATCCTTCCTCTCCCGCGCCATCCGTCTCCAACAACACAGACCAACGCACCTCTCGCGACCCCTCTTCTACCGGCAATTCCACGCCTCCCACACCCACTTCGTGATAAAACCCTTCCTCCTCGCAGACATCGGCGAGGGCATCACCGAATGCCAGCTCATACAGTGGTTCGTGCAGCCCGGCGCGCGCGTCGAGCAGTTCGACAAGCTGTGCGAGGTGCAGTCGGATAAAGCGAGCGTGGAGATTACGAGTCCGTTCGATGGGGTGATTAAGAAGTTGTATTATGAGCCGGATGATATGGCGTTGACGGGGAAGCCGTTGGTGGATATTGATATTCAGCAGGAGTTGAGTGAGGCGGATGCGGCGAAGTTGGGGGGTGGTGGGGAGGAGGGGAAGAAGGAGGAGGGGGCGCGAGAAGAGCAGAGGGTGGAGGTCGAGGCTGAGGGGGTTGGGGCGGAGCATACGCCTGAGAGTGAGGCTTCGTCTGGGAAGAGTGAGTCGCAGGAGACCCAACAACCTCCGCCGAGGGAATCGAAGGGCGACAAGGGCTCGTTGGCTACACCTGCTGTGAGACATCTTGTCAAGGAGCATGGCGTGGAGATTACGGATATCAAGGGGACAGGAAAGGATGGTAGAGTATTGAAGGAAGATGTCCATCGACACGTTTCACAACGGGATCAAAAGCCCCAAACACCAACATCGAAAGCACCAGTCGCTACCAAAGAAGATCGCAAAGTACCGCTTACGGCTGTACAAAACCAGATGTTCAAGACGATGACCAAGTCTTTGAATATCCCACACTTCCTATACACCTCTTCGCCCGATATGACAGCGATCACCGCCCTACGGAAGAGACTGAACGCCGCTGCTTCCCCAGACGAGAAGCTCACACACCTTGCTTTCATCATGAAGGCCATCAGCATAGCCTTCGCACGGCATCCCCTCCTCAATGCCTCGCTGGACACCAAGGACCCGAAGAAGCCTGAGCTTACCTACCGTGGCAGCCACAACTTTGGCATAGCGATAGACACGCCTTCAGGTCTTTTGGTACCCGTTGTAAAGAACGTGCAAGATCTCAACATAGCCGAGATTGCTTCGACGATGCGACAACTTTCTCAAGCAGCACGGAACAACAAGCTAGCGCCTGGTGATTTCAGCGGTGCGACGTTCACAGTCTCCAATATTGGCTCTGTCGGAGGTGGTGTAGTATCGCCAGTGATATCAGAACCGCAAGTAGCCATTGTCGGCGTGGGCAGAAGCAAGATCGTACCAGCATTCGACGAGAACGACGAGCTGATCAAGAGAGAAGAGCTCGTCCTAAGCTGGAGTGCCGACCATCGCGTGGTAGACGGCGCGGAATGTGCAAGGTGTGCAGAGCGAGTCAAGTCGTTGCTGGAAGATCCAGCCTCGATGCTGGTAGAGCTACGGTAGTCGCTCATGATCAGAAAATCAACCTTCCATCACGACATCTCTCAAGGGTTCTCTGAAAAAAAAGGTCTCACTTCGGACTCTGATGCCGGCCGTCGGTATCCGTACGCGACTGCAAGGTACAGGTTCTGCTGTGCACCGACAAATCCAGCATTATCTTTCTGCATTGGGCAGTTGGAAGCAATCGATAAGGAACGAAATGGCAGAGCCGCATGCAAGCGTGTCGACCACGAGAGATCAGTCGCCGACGTCGGCAGCTTTTTCTCCACAAGCTAGCTATGCCAGGGTGCTGGTAGAGGTGTTGTGCCGCAGGTAGCCGGACCAGCAAGCTTGAGCTGTTGACATACATTCGAGAGCAATCACTCCTTGCTTCGTTGTTTGAAGACTCATCTTTTGGAATACGTGTTGGAGAACTCGAGCAGTATGGCTATCAAGACTTTGCAGTATGGCCAGCAGCTTGGAAATTCGCTCAAGGCGTCGAGTACTTCCTCAACAGCTGGCTTACGGGCTGCGAAGAGGAGCGTCTCGACCTTGGCCAACTTTCAGATTCCGACGATTAACAATGAGCCAAACGTATGATATCTTACCAGTGAATAGAGTCTTCAGGCTGACGAGGTGTAGAAACACTACGAGAAAGGCTCCGCCGACCGAGAAAAGCTCTCCGCCGCCGTGAAAGCTTTCCGAAGCAAAGCACCGCTGCAAGTCCCCATCGTCGTCGGCGGCAAGGAGATCAAGACCTCCAAGATCTCCGAACAACCCATGCCAATGTCCCACAAGGACTCGATAGCCTCGTGGTCGAACGCCTCCTCCCAAGACGTCCAGAACGCCATCGATTCGGCCCTCAAAGCGAAGAGCTCGTGGGAGAATCTCCCGTTCGCAGATCGAGCGGCGGTGTTCTTGAAAGCGGCGGATCTGATCAGCACGAAGTATCGATATGAGATTATGGCGGCGACGATGTTGGGGCAGGGCAAGAATGCGTGGCAGGTGGAGATTGATGCGGCGGCGGAGACGGTGGATTTCCTACGGTTTAACGTCAAGTACGCGGAGGAGGTGTACAGCAGTCAGCCTGTCCACAACAGCCCTGGGGTCTGGAACAGAGTCGAGTACAGACCGTTGGAGGGATTCGTGTATGCGATCACGCCCTTCAACTTTACGGCCATTGCGGCCAATCTGCCTGCGGCTCCAGCGTTGATGGGCAATGTGGTTGTTTGGAAGCCTTCGCCCTCTGCGATCGCCTCGAACTGGCTGGTATACAACATTCTCCTGGAAGCTGGTCTGCCGAGGGACGTGATCCAGTTCGTACCTGGAGATGCCGTTGAGGTTACGAAGGAAGTTCTTTCACACAAGCAGTTCGCCTGCCTCCACTACACCGGATCTACTGCCGTGTTCCGTCAGTTGTATGGACAAATCGGTGCCGGCACTGCTGAAGGCAGATACCAGAGCTACCCACGCATTGTTGGTGAGACTGGTGGTAAGAACTTCCACTTGATTCATCGATCCGCCGATGTCCAGAACGCAGTCATCAACACCATCCGAGGAGCATTCGAATTCCAAGGACAGAAGTGCTCCGCAACCTCGCGAGCCTACTTCCCTGCCAGCCTCTGGGAACAAGCCAAACCACTCCTCATCGAAGAGACCAAAAAACTAAAAATCGGCTCCCCCGAACAATTCGACAACTTCATCGGCCCCGTCATCCACCAACAATCCTTCGACAAGCTCTCCAAAGCCATCGACGCCTCCAACAAAGACTCCGACCTCGACCTCCTCGTCGGCGGCCAGTACGACGGCAGCGAGGGCTTCTTCGTCCACCCCACAATCTACCAAACCAAAACCCCCACTCACCCCAACATGTCCCAAGAATTCTTCGGCCCCATCCTGACCGTCTACGTCTACGACGACACCCAGAACCCCGACCAAGCCTTCACGGACATCTGCAAGACCATCGACACCACGACCGAATACTCCCTCACCGGCGCCGTCTTCGCGCAAGATCGAAACGTCCTGCGCTTCGCCGAGGAGGCTCTCCGCAACGCCGCGGGCAACTTCTACCTCAACTGCAAGTCCACCGGCGCCGTCGTGGGCCAGCAACCTTTCGGTGGAGCACGAGCCTCGGGAACGAACGATAAAGCCGGTTCGGCGAACTTGCTGTCCAGGTTCGTGAGCATGAGGGCTTTGAAGGAGGACTTTCTGGGGAGTCCGGAGGTGCTTTATCCTTCGAACTATGTGTAAAGATTCTAACTCGAGAGACGGACGGGTTGTTGGGGATGTGGTTTGGATTGATTTTTTAGCGTTGTAAAAGCGATATTATTGCGTGCCTGGTAACGATCGGGCCGGGTTTGGGGGCTAGTATTTATGTGTTTTGGCCTATCTCTGGGCGAAAGATCGATTTTGCGGGTTGGTTTGAGTACATTGCGAGGCGTGGGAGTGGGAGTCTGTATACTGTTCAAGACCATATGATGAAGAAAATCAAATCCAAACCGTCAAAGCCAAAACCACAACCATTCCGTCAAGAGCAAGTCAATAGTTGCGGAAACATATCCGCCTCACCTCCCTCACAAATCCCGACGCCCTCCCACCGGCAATTGACATCGGCGTCTGAAGGACCGCAATCCTTCTCCAGGACAGACTGGAATTCCCCGCCAGACGTCACGTCCCAAGAATCCGGCCCCCCTGCGCGGCTTCTCTTCCTATTGACGGATCAAGCTCGAGGGGGGAACGAACGGTTCGCAAGGCAAACGACTTTCTTTCTCACCGCTCGCTGGGGACGCGAGACCCCCAAACTTCGCTTGACTCGTTGAATGTCTTCGGGAAGGAAGGACCTGGTCATCGGCAGTCTCAGCAATAGATGCCGAAGCTGGATAAATACATTTGGGTTGTGGTCTTTCCTTTCCAAGTTTCCACCTGTTCCGTCCCTTTGCGCCTGACTTTGTTTTGCTTGCCGACCGACACCTTGGGAACTTTTTGAGGAAAGAGAGGGAGATATATACTGTCGGACCGCTGGATACCCGTGTATCACCTCTGTGACAGCCGTTGCTTTCTGAGTTTGATTCGCTCAGCCCTCCTCCTCAGACTCCCCCCTCGGATTGGATTGCATTGGATTGGGTTGTGAATCTGAATCAGGCACCGCCGGCACGGCTGTCAGTCGGCATCGATTTCTCAGGGACACGGGATTGACGGAGTGAGAGAGAGGTTTTTGATTGCTGGGACTACCTGACTTCGTTGCTCACCGACCGTGCCGTGCCACAAGATCCTCCGAGCAAGACGTCACATTACTACTCTCCAAAACCCTCATCTCAGTCGACCTACCTACCGACAACCATGTCAGAACAAACAATCCAACCCGACTCTCACCTCCCCCAACAACAGAACTTCCCGCCGACACCACCCTCCGAACCCGCCACGGACCTCGCGAAGATGAGCTCGAATTCGACGACGACGTCGAGTTCTAGACTGGGGACCTCGTCGTCAGAGCAGCACAAGCACATCTGGGTGATTACGGGTCCCGCGGGCTGTGGCAAGACGTCCGTAGCCGAGTTTCTGGAGAGTACCTATTCGCTGCCTTATTTGGAGGGAGATACTGTACGTTAAGCCATTGAAGGAAGAAGAAACATACCCTTCACTTCTCACCCAAAAATCCCTCTGAAAGGATTAAACGAAGACTGACACGTGCTGATATCACTAGTTCCACACCCCGGAAAACGTCAAAAAAATGGCCGCCGGCCAACCCCTCACCGACGCCGATCGCTGGGACTGGCTGATCCTCCTCCGCGAAGAAGCCCTCAAAGCCCTCTCAACCCCAACCACCTCCGGCGTCATCGTAACCTGCAGCGCCCTGAAACGCAAATACCGCGACGTCATGCGCGTCGCCGCGTACCATCACCCGCACGTGCGGGTGCACTTTGTGTTCCTGAAGGCGAGCGAGAGCGTGCTGATGGATCGCGTGCGGGCGCGGCAGAATCATTACATGAAGGATTATATGGTGAGGAGTCAGTTTGAGAGTTTGGAGGCGCCCACGAGGGAGGAGGGGGATGTGTTGAGTGTGGATGCTAGTGGGTCGAGTGCGGAGGTGCAAAGGTTGGCGTTGGGCGTGGTGGATAAGGTGATGCAGGCGGATGCGTGAGGTTGAAGGGGAATTTTTTTGCCTTTCTTGTGGCGTTCTGAGAAGGGAGAGGGTATACCATCGGCGCGGGAATCTGCTCGTGTATTATTTCAATAACTTTGAAGGGGTTTGCTAAGATCAATCACCTCCAAACAAACCTAAGCCTTACTGAAAGCCTCCTCCACAATTTCAGCCAACTCGCCCAAAGTGTCCACCTTCAACTTATACCCAAACCTCTCCTGAGGATTCTCCACCGCATCAGGATTGCCCATGATGCCCTTTCGATCCACCCACACTGACTGCAACCCAAGTTGCTTCGCGGGGCCATGGTCGTGGAACAAGCTCTGCGCCACATGGACCAGCTGATCCTTCTCCACCCCAAAGTCCGACTTGACATGCTCTAACAGGTAGTGGAAATTCTTGAGGTCAGGCTTATACGAGCCAATATCCTCGGCCGTATAAATCGCATCAAAGTCGATCCCCTTCAACGGCCCATCAAGCGTGACCTGGAAAGACTGCTTATCAACATTCGAAAGCGGAATGAGTTTGTAACGCTTCCCCAATTTCTGGACCCCGGCGACAGTATCCTCGAACGCGGGATACGTTCCAATCTTGCCGCCGTACGACTTCACGGCGTCTTCGATTTGGTCCTGGGTGAGGTGGCCGTTCTCGACGACTTTGAGCTCCTTGGCGTAGCGACGGAGGCCCTCTGCGATGATGTCTCGCTGCTTCCAGGTGGGGTATTCTCTCTGCACTGTCGTGTCGTGGCGTTCGATGGAGAGCATCAGTTCGCGGTGGTCTTTGGGGAGGTAAGGGCCTAGTGCTGTGGCGCGGGCGGCTTTGGCGATGCCGTTTTCCCAATCCGTGAATGTGCCGTAGATGTCGAAGGAGAGGGCTTTGATTTGGGTCCAGGGGATTGAGTTTGCCATTTTGGTTGAAAGTCCGGGTGCTTGAGATGCGAGGTTTGAAGAGGGAAGGGAGAGATTCTTATGTTAAAAGCTGAGTCTTTACCATGTACGAATTTCCAGAGCTCTGAGCACCTGCTATCATCCATGAGCTTGGCTCTTAGCATTCGCTTTTAGGAAAGCAAAAGGCGTGCAAGTGGGGCGGCGGGGTCCTCCCATGGGTTCTCGCCGAAGACACAGCAGGGTGAGTTCTTGCTGTGCCACATGTTGGCGGGATGCCATCGAATGAATGGGTGACTGCGCGCATATGTAGAGGATGTAGAAGGGCAGAGAGAAGACAGAAAGGCAGTGGCAGGGCGTAGGATCGATGTACTGCGAATAACTCTACGCTAGTGAGATGGGCTGTAAGAGACGGAGCTAGTGAACTTAATGCTCACCTTACTGCACCTTTTTGCAGGCCTATCGTGACTTTCTTTGTGATCGTTTTATGACAAGAGGAATGAATACAGGAGCTTTCAGCAGCAATTCGCAGAACTCGCTTCTTACGTACGCCTCCCGAAGTCCTTCATTGATCTAGTTGTAACAAAAGAGATACAAAGCCAAACCGTGCTTGCCGGCATTGCATCGAGGCCATGTAGATATTTATATTGTATCGCATGTCGCACCCCCAAAAAGCAGCAGACCGTCTTCAAGTAGCCACAACCCGTAGACCGTCCTCGAAGTAGGACATATCTTGTTCAGCAGAAGCAGTCACCTTAGTCAACACCTCTGACAGGAAGAAGGTCGCCTCAGGCCCGGCACCTTTCAGTTCGGATACAATATAGCCTGTGATGCCTTCGAGGAAATTTTCCGACGTCAATGTTGTTGAGCTCATCAATGGGCACTGACAGCACCGATCACGTAGTCTTGTCGCCTTCGCCATAGTCTTCTGCGTCTTCGATGGGTTGGCGGCTTGTGACAGATGGGTCTTGAGCTGCCGCCGATGGAGCTCTCCTCACGCGAGTCGTGGATGTCGTTCTGACGATCGCAGTGTGTCGTTTTTCCGCTTCTGTCACAGCGTGGAGTTGGCCGCTTTCATAGTCTAGGCTTCTTCCTGCAGTCTGAAGATATCGTTTCCAGCTGTCACCTTGGCCGTTTGGGCCCCCGTCTTCGTGTCCATCAGCGTTGGGAGGCTCTCCGCCAGAATCACCACCATGATCATTGCCGGAAGTGTCGTCGTATTCGTTGGCTCCATTATCATTGTAGCCATGACTGGATTCGCCGTTCTGATGGTTGTAATCTGTGGATGTGTCATGCTGATTCCCTTCATCGTAGTTACTGTTCATAGATCCACCATGCTGGTCTCCGCCTTGACCATACCCACAACCTTGAGACCCACCTTTCTGATTGGCGTTATGTCCTGCAGGCTGATTGTGGCTGTACTGTCCTGGCTGATTGTCGTTATACCCACCACCTCCCTGATTCTGACCATACTGGCCTCCAGAATTCGGAAGAGGGTTCGATCGAACGCAATCCTGCTTCTGCGAATCCCAGTCTGTACCAGGCGGGCACGCTATATTTCCCTTGTAGCCAGGTTCCGGTTGACACTTCTGCACATGCTTGTCCCAGTATTGACCCTTTTGACAATTCTTGAACTTGACGTAGCTAGGGTCGTTCTTGCATTTGCGTGTCGCCGCATTGAGGATTTGGCCTGTCTGGCAGCCTTTGTACTTGTCATTGTTTTGGTTCTTCGTCCACCATCGAGGGGACAAGCTTCTGTCCTTTACTGGATGGTGTTCTGACCCGGAGGTGCGATGCTCTTTGCCATAGTCACTGCCAGATCCATCACCAGATTCGTAGCCGGAGTCATAGCCCGGGTCAGAGCCAGGTTCGTTGCTTCCAGTGTCGCCGTATCTAGCATTGGATCCCTCGCTGTCTGGATCGCTTTGCGAACCACCTTCACCCGAGGAGCCTTCCTGTTGACCACCTCCCATACTACCATCATGCTGATATCCCTCGCCGTTTTGTTGTGATGGATTCTGATTGCCATGGATGTTGTCGCCACCACCATTAGCGTCCGAGTATGTTCCATGTTGGCCACTTGAACCGCCGACGTCGCCGCCATTTTTTCCATGCTCGTCTCCACCAGCACCGTTGGAGCTGCCAGGTTGGCCTGAACTGCTCGGCATGGCATCTTGAGAGGGCGTTGCGCTTGGGTTCGGGCCAGCCTTCGGACTTGAAGCAACGCATTCCACCCACATGCGCAGTTTGTTCTTCCTACAGCACTGTATCTTCTTAGCGACGAACTCTTGAGGAGCAACGCAGGCATCTTTGTGGTAACCGGCGATAGGCTGGCATTTGTTCTTTTTCTTGTCAAATTGATGCCCTTTCTGGCAAGTCTTGTTCTTCTTCCCGAATACGAATATTGGTGATCGTCGGATCATGGGAGGAGCAGATTGAAAAATTCCAACCTCACCGGCAGTAAATCTTCCTGAAAGTGCTTCGGAGGGCGTAGGAGTCGAATTCAAGTTAGCACCGTTGGCCAAAATCGTGCAATTCGATGTATGAACATTCTTGCCGCCAGAGACTTTTGCGTGACCCGTTCTCATAGCCATTACGCCCGTTCCGACGCGGCCAGACGCAGAGAGTCTATTGTTGTCGGTGGAGTTGGGGTACGGGTACATAGGCGTATCGCCGTCAGCTTTATTGGCAATAGTACCCACAACAGCTTCACCGGTAGCCTTTGCTTCGCGTGGAGCCTCGGTGGTGGTGGACGTGGACTCCTGAGCCACGCTTGATGTCGATGAGGTCCCTGGATCAGCTTCATCGCTGCCATCAGCTAACTCTTCTGGTCCGGGTGCAAACTGGGTAGGCCCTATGCGATTATCTCCTGTAGCCAGGTCGTCAGACCGAGCGAGCTTGGAGGGGCTATCGGTCTCAGAGGCTGCAGATTTGGTTGAATAGATGGTCGTAGAGGTCGACAGAATTGGGCCAGAGTCTGGGAGCACGAGATTGCCGGAGGCGTGGGATCGACTGGACAGCTCCATACGCGCGATCTGCATTACTGTTAGCGAAACGCGCAGCTTTACCTTGAGAAATGCTCACATTGATCGAATTCTCATCTCTCCCATGCCGGCCCTGCTGCGGCGCACCAGGCTTGGAACCCTTCTGCACGCCGGGCTTCGAGTCTTTCGACGACCCCGACTTTGCGCCTTGCTGTCCACCACGTTCAGGAGGCGGGCCGTCCATGCCCTGGTCTTCATGGAGATCCTACATTGTCAAATCGACATATCAAAGTCGATGACGGAACCGTTGACTCACAAGCTTGACGTCCTTCGGACAATCCTTCGACAGCATGTTTCCTCTTGGCTGAGGACCTGGCGGTTTGGCGCTGACCAGGAGCGCCGCCAGCGCAATGCTCGAAAGTATGATGCCCCTCATGGCGAACGCACCGTTTCGAGGCTGAAGTAGTAGTAGCTCAAACCGCAATGGGGGCGATCCTGAGGTTGAAAGTGCTTCTGTAGTAGCTCGAAGCCTCTTCACTGGCAGAGGAGGATTGAACAGAGCTTCGAGCAATGAATCCAAATCTGGGTATTACCAAAACCAAAGGTGGAGCTTGATGTGTTCGACGGTGGTAGTTGAAAGTGGCAGTTGTGGCTGGAAGGAAAGCATGGAACGAAGGTCGAAGAAGAGTTTGATATAGAGCAGTCTCATGTTCATGCGCTGTCACCGGGGAAACCCATGTCGTGCCAAATGACAGCCCGACCTTGCTGTCCTTCTGTGTTGGGAGGTTGGATGAGCATTTTGGCATGCGCTGGCCAGAGCATGGCAGATGGGACTGATCATTTGATTGCCGCGTGAGTCGTGAAGTGTGCCCAATTGGTCAGACAAAGTGCTGCTGAACTAAATCGAGGCTGATGGGGGCAAGTTGTCGACGTGGACGGAGTTTCCCCACTCCAACATGACCTGTATAATTTATATGGTGATATGGAATCGAGTTGCATGTTCCGCCATCCCGCGCACACGATCGTTCAACCCTGCCATGCATTAGCCCAACCCCCAAGAAAAAGTCCTTTATCTTCACGTGCACAGTCTTCGCATTGCTCAGACTTGCCTTTTCTATGTGGTCAGCGATGACCAAGGCCTATCCACTGCCCAACCACAACCGAAGAGGGCTAGATCAGAGGAGTATCAAGAGACCCGGCACCTCCCCAGTATCTGAGACGAGACCAAGAAAAGTCTCATCCCATCATCACCGCGATTGAAACAAGGAAAGTTTGATAAGACTCACCAAGAGTTTCTGTCAGTCACGAAAGCAGAGTCGTGCCTTTTGTCTTGCCAGTCTCCATTTTTGCGGTGCGAGCACCGAATTGAATCTACAAATGTCAGCAGGCCATCCAAAATTCCAACGTAAGTGTTCACTCACAGCTCGCTTCTTCTCTTTAGCCACTTGTTTCATTCCGAGCCTCAGAGCTAGACATCTCAGGACCTTTTTTCCATGTTCGATGTGCTTCGAGCCGTCGGCATCGCTTTGGTCACCATCGTCCGTTGCGACTGCTCCAAAATCACACTTGTCGGTGACTGTTATTGAGAGTGCCCAACCCACAATATCCTCGTCCAGAAATGGGAATCGCACCTCCCTGCTCCAGTGGCTGATGACTCGATCGTCGCGGCCAAGATTTCGCTTTCCAAGCCGGCCAATGTCGAGGTCGAGCTCATCCAATAGTCCAGGAAAGCCGTTTCGATTGTATGCTGTCGCATGACGGGTGTATCCTGCAAACAGCTCATCTGCGCCAAGGCCAGAGAGTAGAACACGAGCAGACGTGGTGTATTGGGCGGTTTGGCTTTTCCCTTCCACCTCCAGATGTCCAGTTCCTCGGGCGGCAAAGTAAAGAGCATACGCTATGCTCAGATCCATTTCTGTATTGTGCGGATGCATCAATGTAATGACTTGCTGGCGGTGATTCTGCGTCTCACTGTACGGAATATTAATAGCAACAAGACGCCATTCGCGGTCAGGACAGACACTGCAAAGCTCAGCATACGACGCACGAGCAGTAATTCGGTCTGGACACAGCTCGTAAGATGCCTCGCCTTTGGCTTTGTGAACTCGTGGGTTCTCGAACGCGACATTCAAAAGGTCGATCGGCTCGGAGACTGGAAGCAGATCATGTGTCAAGCGGGCCAGCACTGTACAGTCCAGTCCGCCCGAGAACAGAATTGCAAGTCGCGCTCTGGTCAGAGCCGTGTCCGTGCCTGGCCGATTTGGAGGGTCTGGTATAGCTTGTACGCGAGGGCGCAGTGAATCGATGAGCAATTTCTCCAGGCGTGAGACCGATGGCGACTGCTCTGTGAGGTGTTCAGGTGCTTTTGCTATTTCTCGATTCAAGGAGAGTTGGGGTATCACCTACCTGCCATGAGCTCAGACACTCATGGCGCATGCTGGAGACCTACTGATATGTTTTCACCAGGTGTCGAACTATGGACCGTGTGTGGAGCGTTTGCAACGAAATGCTCGCCCCATTTGTGAAACGCGTCTTCATGCGTATCGCGGCTGTAGGACCTCTTGGATAGGTCAATGCAGTACACGCCGTCTGCCTCCACTTCGGACCAGCTGTTGTCTATGGTTCCGTCGGTAACACTGCTCAACAAAAGGTCACCTTCTTCGGTGATTCGGTGAAGTAGTGACCGACGACCAAGGAAATCGCGGCCAAAGAACAGCCTGTGTGACACGGCATGGTGGAAGACAAATGCGTAGGGACCTGCAACTTGAGAAATTGCGCGGGAAATAGATTGTGTGGCATAGAGAAGCTCCTCATGCGCATCCATGACCGGAACAGGCTGTCGGGCAGCTTTTTCTAGGATGTCGAAAACATGCGCTGTGTCGTTGCCATCGGGTTGTGCGCCGGCGATGCTCCATGCTTCGCCATTCCAGCAGATAGTGGACCCGGACGATGAACGCCTGAATGGCTGGCTGACCGTTACTTGTCCACGAAGAGATAGGACGGTCGAGCAGAGTGTGGTGAATGCCCCAGGCACCCCATCCGGACTGTCTTCAGGCGAGATGTAGACAACATTCGACGCATCCGGTCCACGAGCATCCAGCAGGCCTTGAACTTCTCTTGACGGCAAGATATGGCAATGTCTGCTCACTGAGCAGAATATGCCACACATGTGGTGTTGGACAGTTGATGTTGATGTGGATTGAAGGAGTGAGGTCGCGATTTCGTCTCCGATTTGATCTGACGTCTGCCGCTACGGGAATAGCCGCTGCACGAGCCACGAGACACGATCGTCACTCGCCGGCAGCTAAAGGCCGCGAGTCAGTTGAACAACCCAACATCCTGAGAGCTGTGTCTTGGTCGCCCTGCAACGGCATTCTGCTCAACTTCCGATCGAGGAGAGTCAGTATATCGAAACGGCATGCCGGACTACATCAGACGAACTACGAACAAATCGATTGAAACACTGCACGAGCTTCGTCTATGTCCGAGCCCAACGGACCCCAGGACCAGCCGACTGCAGAGCAACATGAACCTTTAGCACCCCCAAAGCCTGAGATCTCCCGGGGGTTGTCGGACCAGTTTGCTTTACCTGCAGAGTCAGGAGTCGTGGAAGATAAGAATGAAGAGGAGAATACGCTGGCGAGGGAGACAGCGGTAGTGTCTCCAGTGAACGATGAGCAGCAACATGACATAAGTACCGATGCTTTGAATGAGGCGCAGAGTGCGTCTGGACCTGGTCAAGAAGATGGAGATCATGAAACTTTGGCGAGGGACATTGAGCGGAGGGCCAGCGAACATTTGGCCAGGCGAGCTGCTGAAATGACGCTCAGCGAAGACACCACAGACTCGAATAACGCACCTGCTACTACTTCATCGGACACTAAACACGAATTACCGGAAACGCCTCCTCCGCCCATGCCACCACGAAAAGACAAGGCTCCCGTTCGGCAAGAGCCTGCGGAAGAATTCGACGAGAAACATCCACCCACGGCACGCGAAGATGCAACAAATGACATACCAGAACTCCCTCAAGGAGCCACAGAGGCCACAGGCACTGAGATTCAGAACATCATGGATCAGTTTTCGAATGGTATGGGTGGGCCGGGTGTAGAGGAAATCATGTCACCGCGACTGGAGAAACAGCAGCCCATGCTAGTGCTCCCGCCACGCTCGTCCAGCTTGGAACCACAGGCCAACTTCACTCTCAGCCCGCAGAACACAGGCCAGAGCACTACCTCGCCGCTTAGTCCTCAAGGAACTGGTAACTCGATCGCATCGAGCGTGAATCGAGTCAAGTCTGCGGATCAGGAGTCGATCATTAGCAGTAAGGCTGGGTCTATTCATCAACCTCCTCCGCCTTCACCTGATCCAGAGCCATCACTGCCGTTTGACTTTCATCGATTTCTGGAGCAGCTACGGCATCGCACTGCCGATCCTGTAGCCCGCTTCTTGCGATCGTTCCTGAATGAATTCGCAAAGAAGCAGTGGATGGTTCATGAGCAGGTCAAGATAATATCGGACTTTCTCGAATTCATTGCCAAGAAGATGGCGCAATGTGAGGTCTGGCGGACGGTCTCCGACGCTGAATTTGATAATGCTCGCGAAGGTATGGAGAAACTAGTGATGAATCGACTATATTCGCAGACCTTCTCCCCCGCGATACCGTCCGCTCAATCAAGCCCTCGCAAGGGCACCAGGGGTGGACGGTCTGCGGCAGATCAGGCAAATCCACATGGACCGGGGCGACGAGGTCAGCACCAAGAAGATGTTGAACGCGACGACGTGATTGCCCAGAAGATGAAGATTTACGGATGGATCAATGAGGAGCATCTGGACATCAAGCCGATCGGAGAGAAAGGCAAGAAATTCCTCGGCCTTGCCCAGCAAGAGCTGCTGAAGATCAACACCTACCGAGCACCTAGAGACAAAGTGATCTGCGTATTGAATTGCTGCAAGGTCATCTTTGGGTTCTTGAGAAACACCAAGTCGGATCAGTCTGCAGATGCATTCGTGCCACTGCTCATATATACAGTTCTACGCGCGCGGCCAGACCACCTGGTGAGCAATGTTCAGTACATCTGGAGATTCCGGAATCAGGACAAGCTCGGTGGCGAGGCAGGGTACTACATGTCGTCTCTCATGGGCGTGGTCACCTTTGTCGAGAATTTGGATCGCACCACATTGACCATCACGGACGAGGAGTTCGAGAGGAACGTAGAGCAGGCGGTGAGCGCAATCGCTGAGAAGAACAGATCAGAAGAATATGAGGACAAGACACACTCTGCTGCAGCCGCTGGGCCTATGCAGCACCTGAGCGAGAAGAGTGCTTTGAGTAGAGCGGAAGTGACTCCACGAAACAGTATGGATGCAGAGCACGCAAGTCCAAGACGCAACCCAAGCCAAAGACTCAGCGAAAAGGTTGCACCAAGCAACAATGACGAAGATGATGGAGATGCTGTTGCTGGGCTTCTACGAACCATTCAGAAACCTCTCAGCAGCATAGGGCGGATCTTTTCAGACGATCCTTCGAACGAGAAACCGCCGAGCTCAAGGCCGGCAAGCACAACACCGAGAGGTCTCAGTCCTGCACCGCGACTAGATCGGCGGCCGAGTGGGAGTGGGCAGGGTAGTCAACGACCATCTGCTGAAAGACAGCGAAGTCAGCAGCAGGTGAATGCGGCCGAGGATGCGGCAGCTCGACAGGCGAGTGTAGAAGTTGCGCAGGCGCAGAGAGTCAGGGCACAAGAGCATCGGGTTGTTGTTGAGTAAGTGTGGACAAAATGACTAACCGATCTGCTTGCTAACACGGACTACAGAACTCTTCAGAGCATGTTCCCAAATCTCGATAAGGAGGTAATTGAAGATGTGGTTCGGGCGCAAGAAGGCAATGTCGGTAGAGCGGTGGATGCCTGTTTGGCAATGAGCGGTTGATGAAGTTCCACGGCTTAGTTGATACAAGACCAAACAGAGACCATGAGAAGTGTAGTGAACAATGCAGCGAGAACGTGTAGATAATGTCTACTGAATCGTCGTGATCAGACGGCCTTTTGAGAGATCTTTGACGATTGTATTCATTCACTTCGTTTAGCATTGATCGAGGCCCAGACAAGAAACATTCTTGACTCGACTAGCACAAACCTTCGTCCTCTCTCCACACATAGCCACACCCACGTTTCCCGCCAACGTCCGAGGCGTTTCTGGCTCCCTCGCTGACCTGATGCGGCGAGGTCACAGGCGCCCGTCTTCACACTACTGACCACATACATACCTCTGCCACAACAATACCGCGACGGCAGATTTCTGCGCGCACCACCACGAGCCGAGACAGACCATCCTTGCGTTCCACAAAAGGCCCACGAGTCTGATCTCTTCCCCGGCCCCACGGCGAGCGCTGGGGCGCACTCACCAACGTCACCATTGCTGGCCCTTGAAGTCTTTTCGGTTTGGAGGGCAAGATGGTGGTCAACGAGACGCGGAAGCGCCTGTTGCGGCAGTTGAACAGCAGGTACATCTATGGGCGATATGTATGTGTGGCACGGCCTCTTCTTTGTTTGCCTTGGCGGTCAAGAGTTGGAGCGAATGTGATGGAAAGAGCACGTGAGAAGACATGCGTCCGGTCTCTTGGGGTGAAGTTTTGAAGGGCAAACAGACGTGCTGACTTGCGTTGCGACTTGCAGCCACTCCTACACGCTATCATCGCCCTGCTACAAATCACCATGGTCTCGATACTCGTGCGCAAGTTCAATGCCTACTATGCGAACCGACCTATCCTCACAACGATGATCACCAACGCGGTATGACATCCCTCCACCCTCCCGCACGATGCGCCCATGGCTGACGAGATGGATTGAACAGGTACTTGGTGGCATCGCCGACACAGTCGCACAAACCCTAACCGCCGTGCGCATGCGCCAACGCCAAAAAGTCCTTAACGGCGAGACCAACCAGAAAGATGACTTCATGTCAATCGAGATACACGAGCTGGATAAGAAGGTGCCGTGGCCAGCAGAGGATCAATCGCTGCCGCCCTCCAAGCGTGGTCCACCACCGTTCGACTTCGAGCGTCTCACCCGCTTCATGGCATACGGTTTTATGATGGCCCCCGTGCAGCACAAGTGGTTTGGGTTCTTGAGTAGGATCTTCCCCATAGAAGGCGGCAAGGGAACAGTCAATGCGCTCAGGAGGGTGGCGTTCGATCAGTTCCTGTTTGCGCCAGTGGGTCTGGCGGCGTTCTTCACATTCATGACGGTCGCAGAGGGTGGTGGGCGGAGAGCGGTGATGAAGAAGTTCCAGGACGTCTATCTGCCAGCGCTCAAGGCCAACTTCTTGGTCTGGCCTTTGGTGCAGGTGCTCAACTTCCGTGTGATACCGATCCAGTTTCAGATCGTAAGTGGAGAACGTCAACAAGACTGTCCGTTACAATTGCTAACATTCAATCGCAGCCCTTCGTCTCCACGATCGGTATTTTTTGGACGGCGTATCTCTCACTCACCAACTCATCGGACGAGCCGGTCGCGAGCAGAGAGAACTCGCCTTCACCAGCGTAGACATTTTGCGGCATCGAAGAACGAAACGAACGGCTGTTTACCTAGCATACTTGCATCTCTGAGGGTCGGGCATATTCGGGGTTTGGTGCTCTAGCTCGGCGTCTATCGGAAAGGACAGGATGGGAGTTATATGGAGTTAAAGGACTGGACTGGATAGGAGAATAGGCGCTTTACTAGTCGTACAGCCTCGGGCGAACGAGGGGCGGCAGCTGTATGTTACGTTTTGCTGAAATCCTACGAAATTGGTACTTAACACTGCAATCTCCATCACTGTCAGTTGGTCTCTCTATTTCGATCACAAGCCGACCTCTGTCTGCACGAGCTCAACAAAGCTGCGTCACTCAGGTCCGAGGAACGCCGTGAGAAAATCGCAGAGCCAGCCCAAAGCATTGAACCCCACCACCCCACCAAGACTTTGTTCTCTCGACCACAGCGACAACAACCACGACATTCAGACGAGCAACACTCACATCACTGCACTTGTTGAAATTGAGAACCGTCAACATGTCTCTCACTAAGAAGCTCGCCATCACCGACGTCGACGTCAAGGACAAGCGCGTCCTGATTCGGGTGAGTAACGGCAAACAGACCACCGTCAATTGGAGGGATACATACTGAAGGAGAGGCTTGCAGGTCGACTTCAACGTTCCCCTCGACAAGGAGACCAACTCCAAGATCACCAACAACCAGCGCATCGTCGGCGCCCTCCCCACCATCAAGTACGCCAGAGACAATGGCGCCAAGGCAGTCGTCCTCATGTCCCACCTCGGCCGTCCTGACGGCAAGCCCAACTCAAAGTACTCCCTGAAGCCAGTCGTCGCCGAGCTCGAGAAGTTGTTGGGCACAAAGGTGACCTTCACCGAAGACTGCGTAGGCCCAGAGGTTGAGAAGGTCGTCAACAGCCAAACCAACGGCGGCGTTGTACTCCTCGAGAACTTGCGATTCCATGCTGAAGAGGAGGGCTCGAGCAAAGACAAGGACGGCAACAAGGTCAAGGCTGACAAGGCCGATGTGGAGAAGTTCCGCAAGGGCTTGACTGCGCTGGGAGATATCTACATCAACGACGCGTTCGGCACTGCACACCGTGCTCACAGCTCGATGGTCGGTGTGGATCTTCCACAGAAGGCTTCCGGGTTCCTCGTCAAGAAGGAGTTGGAGTACTTCGCCAAGGCGCTCGAGAACCCACAGCGTCCATTCCTCGCTATTCTTGGTGGTGCCAAGGTCTCGGACAAGATTCAGCTGATCGAGAACATGCTTGACAAGGTCAACAGCTTGATCATCTGCGGTGGCATGGCTTTCACTTTCAAGAAGGTCCTCGACAACATGGCTATTGGCAACTCCCTCTTCGACGAGGCCGGCAGCAAGAAGGTCCAGGAATTGGTTGAGAAGGCCAAGAGCAAGAACGTCAAGATCACTCTCCCGATCGACTACATCACGGCCGACAAGTTCGCTGCGGATGCCAACACTGGCTACGCCGAGGACAAGGACGGCATTAAAGATGGTTGGATGGGTCTCGACTGCGGCGACAAGAGTATCGCACTTTACAAGGAGGCCATCGACGATGCCAAGACGATCCTGTGGAACGGACCTCCTGGTGTGTTCGAGATGGAGAAGTTCGCCAAGGGTACGAGGGCGACTATGGACGCTGCAGTTGAGGCTGCACAGAAGGGCAAGATTGTCATCATCGGCGGTGGTGACACTGCGACTGTGGCCGCACAGTACGGTGTTGAGGACAAGCTTAGCCATGTCAGCACCGGAGGTGGTGCCAGCTTGGAGCTGCTCGAGGGCAAGGACCTGCCTGGTGTGAGCGCGCTGAGCGAGAAGTCATGAATGCATGATGGCAGCGCGGCGAGATTGTAGCAGCAGCGTCTTCTCATTCATGATGGCTGCTTTTCTGATTTCATGAGGCTAGAGACGTTCGATAGCACCCATAACGGATAGTTCATCAGCTCAAACAGCAGTAGCTGACTTGTACTCCGATGCTTCTTCCACTTCGTTTGCCCGCCTTGATCCGCATGTCTCACTGCATTAAGCAGTTATATCTCTTCCTCATGCGCCGCAACGCCATCGCTGATGCCCATGCTGAGTGTCCCTCGATTCCCATGTCCCTCCCACGTATCCCATCATACCATGCTCTTGTCCACTCAAGTTCATGACTTTCCCATCTTCTTCAGTTCCTCCCTACAACAAGCCGTTAGTACTCCATGGTTATGGGTGGTTAGAGGGGAGAGAGAGAGATGTACTTCAGCTGCACGCTAAACTCATCCGTGGTATCGTCGTCATCCCAGCTCTCCTCCCAGAGATGCGAGCTGCCGTTGGTTTGTGCGCCGACTTCCTCTTCTTTGGCCCAGTCTGTTCCAAAAATAATTCGTCAGCTGCAAATACACACCGTTGTACTGAAATGCATGTGATGTTTCCCTAGACTTCATCTATCCCATCTCGTGAAAAGGGTAGAGCCAATCTCTTGAACCCTGTCTTGTGTGGATTGATGGTGGATTTGTAGTGTACCTTCAACAGGAAAATCCTCAAACTCATCGTCCTCCTCGAGCTGCGCGGCGGGTTTGTTCGCTTGGAGCGGTTTCGAGGTGTCTTTGTTGTCGGAGACGGTGGCTTGTTTGGTGGCGGCGTCGCCTGCTGCTGCGCCGGACATTTTGGGATTTGTGTTATGAGGTTTTTAGAGGGCTCGTCGGGTTGTTGATAAGCGAGTTGCTTTTGGGATGTGGGTGAGTTGTTGGTTGTGATGGTGATACTCGTTGCTTGGTGGCCGTAGAGGTGTACGTGAGGTCGAAACCGGGGAAGGTCTGCCGAGGGGTGTGGTTGATGCCACGCAAGGTTGGCTTCCTTTGCTTAGGGACTTTCTTTAACTCTCTTTACTCCCTTGTTCAATACACTCAGATCGACTGAAGGATAGTTCTCGACAAGACAATCTCGATACGATGAATTCATGAACTGCAAACGGCCATGAGCGCGACACTGCTCAGCAATGAGCTGTCCAACCTCTCTTCAGAAGCCAAGCGGAAGAATGGCGATTTACGAGCGGCGGCAGATAAGTCGTTGCAGGAGCTCAAGTCGCTGCCGACGACTTCGGAGCAGCAGTTAGCAGCTGGTATAGTAGAATTCATTCAAGATTGCATGGAAGCTTTTGCTGATTGAGAAGAGATCTAAGTCGTCGTCCGGCCTTTATTGAGCCGTTTGTGATTGCTTGCAAGACGAGGAATGCCAAATTCGCCGGGAGTGGTATGTTTAGAAAGGGGCTAAATAGCAGAATCTGTGTCTCATGCTATGGATCAGGAATCGCCTGCCTACAAAGACTGGTCATATCGAAAGGACTCCCCAAATCACGACTCAACGATGCCCTCGAAGCATTCAACTCCTGCACCGATCTGGGTCTGGACGTACAGCTGAAGATTCTCCAAGCCTTACCTTCGTTACTCCAGAACTATGCCGCGGACCTGGAGGGAGATCTCCTGAGCGGTGCCCTGCAAGTATGTTCTTCACTCACTGCAGCAAAGGTTTCCACAGTAAGCGGTGTAGCGTCAGCTACGTTACAACAGCTCGTTACCACAGTGTTCGAGAAAGTGGCCACAGAAGATCGAGATGCAGATGCGATAGGCAAGACGACTGAAGTACCTGGCGACGACGGGCCTCTCCATCTTCGGCCTGCAGCATTCGATGCTTACAGAGTCTTTCGAGATCTTGCGCTGGCAGCAGATGAACGAAGAACAAAATTCGTCCAGTTCACCTCGTTATCGGTCGACTCCAGTCTGGAACTCATCTGGTCATGCATCGATTCGAACTCGGAGCTGTTCAAAGCTCATGACGAGCTCATGTCAATCATCGGGGCAAATGTCTTCCCAATCGTTGTGAGAGCGCTATCTGAGAGGCTCCCTTTTTCCGTGACTGTCAGATCTATCCGCATTCTGGACTTGGTGTTGGACAGGTACATGTCAACATTTCCGGGGGATTGCGAGGTGGCCTTGAGTCTTTGCACTCAAGTACTCGAGCCGGATGCTTCACCTGCATGGAAACGTGCCTTGGTCATGGAAATTCTCAGAGACTTCTTTGCGGACAGCAACCATGTGGTTGATGCGTATACCCTGTACGACCACCGTGAAAGTGGAAAACCTATCGTTCAAGATATCATGTCGACATTTGTACGATTGTCTACAGAGAAGCCCAGCGCCATCGGTCTAAGCCAGCAGTCAACGGCTCCAACCGGTCCGTCTGAACGGAAAGACAATACCACCGATCAGGCTACTCTGGAAGCTGCTGGCGGTATGGCAGGCGTTATCAGCTCAGCACTGGGGGTCGTGGAGACTAATGTTGCTGGTATAAGCTCTCAATGGAGCCTGCCGAAACTCGCCACCATGGAGCAGTTGGACAAAAGCGATCCTCCAACTATCCCCGAGACATACCTCTACGCTTTGGTACTGGAGTGTTTAAATGGCCTTTCAGACAGTCTCGCCAGGATTGTGCTTCCACTGACAGTTCAGCACGAAAGGAACAGATCAAAAACCAACGGCACATCGGACTCAAATGGTTCAGGACGCAAGAGGTCGACTTCTTTCCGCACCCAGGCCGTTCCCATCAATCCTCTCGAAGCAGAGAGTGCCCCATATGCTTCCAAGGTCAAAGCTGTTGCGAGCTTGGTTGATTCTTGTTGGCCTGCGGTACTTGCTACCGCATCGACATTCCTCAATGCAGCCCTCGACGATCAGTACTTTCGCAATTTGATCAAGGCCTACCAACGATTCGCGCAAGTTGCAGGCTTGCTACGACTCAACACGCCACGGGATGCACTCATGACGACCTTGTCAAAAGCCGCAGTACCTCCACACGTCCTCAATGCTGCTACTGCCGACCCTGTCCGGTCACCAGCAACGGAGAGTCCGCGTGTGTTCTCGAACCCGAAGATGATGCTGAGCGTCGACAGTCTGGTCTCTCAAGCGACGTCAATGTCTCTAGACAGGAAAGAGGTGGCAAAGCCGATTTTGACAGTGCGCAATCTGCTATGTCTTCGAGCCTTGCTGAACCTAGCTATTGCTCTTGGTCCGACCCTTGATTCTGCATTCGCGGTGATTGTGAACGCTCTGAAGCAGGCGGACATCGTCTTGAGCACAACCACACCCAGAGAGATGACTCGGCAGAGCTCGATGTCTGGGAGACAAGCCGACGAGGCGTCCGTCGTGCAGGCCTTCAGCTCAGAGGTTGCGGCGGTCGAGGCTGCTGCCTCTCGCCTGCTGGAGAGCACCGCAGACTACCCAAACGATGCATTCATGACAGTCCTGACGACCTTCTCCCAACTGCTGCATACGAAGCCTCCAGAGCTACCTTCACCTTCGTCGTCGTCTCCACGACTTGAGCAATCGCCTTCGCCTCCAGCAACGCCCATGTCTATTGGCCGAAGGACACTGTCAGGTCTACCCGGTATCAGCACATTCGCTGAAATGCAGGCAAGAGACTACCACTTCGTCATTCCCAAGCTTGGGACTTTGGCTGAATTGAACGTGTCTCGTTTCACAGGCGAAGACGCGGCGACCAGCGGTTGGACGATCCTCGTTGACGAACTTACCGCCGTGGCGAGAACGAACGACTCACCAAGAGATGCTCGGCGAAGCGCTACTAACGTGCTGGTGAAGCTGTCAGAAGCAACTACAGCAGATGTCATGAAAGAAGAACCTGATGATAGGGCAGTCGCTCAACGTCGAGCTCTCACAGTATTGCTTCGTCTCATCGACGAGATCTACCTTGAAGACAGTGACCTCACGACAGCTGATCTGGAGGTGCAGCATCACGTACTGGAGTCCTTGCGAGCAATTCTGGAACGCTGTGGTGACTCGCTCGTGGCTGGCTGGAACAGGATCGTGGCCATCATCAGCAGTGCCTTTGAACACGAGGGCGCAACGACCCACGGCAGCGACGATGATGAGGTCAACATCAATTGGAACGAGGTGTCGTTCGAGCTGGTGTCGGTACAGATTGGGCGGATTGCGTTCTCGGCGACCCAGCTCGTCTGTTCAGACTTCATGGGAGCCCTGCCAATGCAGGTTGTTCCCTCCCTGATCGAACTGCTCCATCGATTCATGTGCCAGACAGAGGATCTGAACGCTTCACTCACGACAGTTACCATGGCATGGAATGTTTCAGACATCATCTTTGACGAGATCTCAGACGATGAGCTTGCCAAATTTCTTCGAGAAGCGCAGGAGTTCGACGACCTGGAAGCCGATCTTCAGCCTAAATTGAAGCAGTCAAAGCCAGCTCAATGGCTTCTTCTCTTACTTCGGCTTCGAGATGTTACGACTCGGCCTTTGAATGATATCAGGAACGCGGCGTTTCAGACTATCTGCAACGTCTTTAAGAACCACGGCCAGGAACTACCGCCCCCTGCGTGGGACATTCTCTTGAGGAATACGCTTCTCAGCATCTCGCGCTCAGACTCTTACTTGTACTTGCAGTCGGAAGAAGATGCAAGTGAGTCAAAAGCGACGCCAGACATCGCCATGTCCAAGGCAATCATCGCGGGAAACTCCACAGTCATTGCGCAACACTTGCGTGTCATCGAGCAAGTCTCCAAACTGCCCAGTCTATGGGAGCTCTTCCTCAGCATGCTCGAGCGCTACCTCGAGATCGAAGACCACACTCTCAACACCGAAGTCTACGCCGCCCTATCCCGAGTCCTTTCAGGCATCAACCCATCAACCCAAGTCTGGAAAGGCCCGGTATACCGCACCGTCTCCCTCTGGCTGAAGGGCACACCACACCAAGCCGACACCAGCAAAAAGCACAGCAACCAGGATGCCTTCCAGGCCTACGCGGAAGTCGGCGAGGAGCTCTACCGTCTGACACGGGATACTATGAGTACCTCCCAAACGCGGACGATGATCGACAATCTGTACCAATGCGTTCGCGAGTCCGATGCGCCTCTGTACGGTGCTGATGCGACGAATCCCAGTGCTTTGCAGGCTAGAGTGCTGCAGCTGCTGAGAGGGATGAGACACGACCAGTCTAACATACCGGCCTGTCTCGTCACCGTGGCAGCGAAGCTTTCGGCGCTACACCATGAGACTAGCGATGGGAGCGAAACGAACACCAAGCCAACATTCGTAGCGATCGCTTTCGAAGCGATGGGGTGGCTGCAGGAACTGGTCATCGCACACATCGCAGATCCAGAACTCCTGGACTCGGGCGCTTTGACGCAGGCGGTTCAGAGTCTCCGACAGGTCATCGCGAGCAAGTATGCGTACAGACTGGAACACAAGGGGACGCCTCTCTGGAGGGAAGCGACATCGACGGCGATCGCGCTCGCCAAACCGGTGCTCGAGCAAATTTCACCAAAATCGGATACGAACACCGTGACGAGACACGCCCTATGGACCGAATACGTCGGCATCGCGAGCGGGATCATCTCCGCTAAGGATATCCAGCTCGTCGAGGATGAAAATAAGATTTACAATGACCTCCGCTTCGATATCGAGAGTTTTCATGCTCTTCGTCAGGTCCTCATCCCGCGCTTGGGCTCCGCGGACGTGGCCGCAGAGACTCGGACGGCGTATACCCGCGCGCTCTTCACGACGTCCATCATCACGCAGCCTGAGTTCGATAGGATCCAACTGCCTGATTCCAATAACCCGCTCCAAGATATCCTGCACATCCGTCGGGGCCGCGTCAAGCATGTGACGGATTTCCGGAGGGAGGAGATGTGTTATGTTTGTTGGAGGGAACTTATTGCGTTGTCGTCTTCCTCTTCCTCCTCTGATGGTGATGGTGGTGAAAGGGGCGAGGAGAGGGAAGATGAGTACAATCTCCGCCATCGACTTGCGCAAGCTGCTGCGCCCCTCCTGATCCTTCGCCTGGCGGTTCCGCTCCGCGCGTACATTGCCGATCAGCCGCTCCGGGGACGCAGACCGCAGCCGCTGGTGGAGGTGGAGGAACTTGTGTTCGCGTTGGATGTCATCAAGAGTCTGAAGTTGGATCCGCGTGCGTTGGGAGGTGGCGAAAATGCACATGTGAGGATTTTGTATCCGCTCCTTGCGAAGGCTGTGGGGACTGCGGGGGATCGGTGGTCCGGTGATGGGGACGTTTTGGAGAGGGTGAGGGGGGTTTTGGAGGCGGTTGGCGGTGGGGAGGGGTTGTCGTTTTAGATATGGGGTAGGGTAGGGTATGAGAGGTTGTGTTCTCGTCGTTTCGTGTCCGGTTTCCTCTTTTGGGTGAGATGGCGATCCTTACGAGGCTCATGTTCAGTCCTTGTACTCCCAAGTGATGCTCTGCCCCTTGTGTACCAGAATCGTATACGTCTCCCCGTTGAAAGCCTCCGCGCTCAATGCCACCCAGTCATCCCCTGACGCTTTCAACGCCGCGAGGAAGACCTTATAGGCAAACTCAGGCGGTATTAGGCCCCTCCACCGGAATTTGCTCAGATTCTGCGTCTCAGTCTCTCCAAACGAATCGGGGACCTGATATCGTGAGAAATGTTTATCGATACCATCGTCCTTTCGAATCCGCGGGGAATTCAACATAGCGAGGGTGATCCACTCGAGGAGTTCCTCTGCGTCGGCGTAGTCCTCTTCCTTGATCCCGCCTTCGTCTGGGAATGCAGGGACGAGGACATCTTCCAATGCCGAAACTGCTGGTCGGACGTTCCTCTCCAGCGGGGCGAAGTCCTTGATCGGTACCTCAGGGTCTTGGAGAAGTGATTCAAACCCTCCAGACCTCGCGTCGACAGCGAGCCAGGTACACGTCTCGTTGAGAACATTCTCAAACGCCCAGACGATCCTTTCGAACCCCTTCTTGCCATGCACCATCGACGGTAATCTCAAATTCAGCTCCACCAAAAACCGATCCTTGACATGCTTCCTCCCCCCTGATGTCGACGTCGGCTTCCCCTGCAGGCCCACGCGCTCGTAGGTCGGTCTGTCGAGGTCGAGGGCGAGCAGGCCTTCGTGCAGGGTGAAGGTTCCGGCGTAGGGGTTGCTGGAGGGGAGGGAGAGGAGGGTCAGGGAGGCTGGGGGTGATTTTATGTAGGTTGTGAAGAAGGGGTTTGTGAGGAGGGAGGAGAGGTTGAGGTGGAGTTTTAGGTGGTGGAGGGTCCAGGGTGTGGGTGAGGCTGAGAGGGCGGTTTGGAAGGGGTTGTTTGGAGTGGTTGTTGTTGGGAGGAGGAGGGTTAGCTGAGATGGGAGTTAGTTGGGTGTTGGATTGGGTTTTACGGGGGAGGCGTACGGTGTGTGTGTATGTTTGATTCAGGATTGTTGAAAATGGCCGTTTTTTGGTTGGTGGTTGTTCGTGATTGAGGAAGTTGGAGAGTTTGGCGTTGGTGACGAGACATCTTGGTTTGGGACCGTTGTCCTTAGCAAGACCAATCATGCTGGGCGATCCCACGCTCCCCTTGCTTGTGGATCTCAACCTGAAGAGCTCATGTTGTGTCTGTACAGTCTTGGTGTTTCATGTCGACTTCTTCACGACGTTGTGAAGAAGACATCGTTGCAGTCGAATCACAAGCTCAAGGACGACGGGACGGGCCGAGTAGCTTCCAGGCTAATGCTATCGATACGCACTGACCAATGTCCGCCTGGTGCCTGGGCGCCTACATTCGATCTTGAGAGCTGCGATCGATAATTTTTGTTTCTTTTCACATCTCAACACAGTATCGACATGGAAGGAGACCAAGCACCACGAGGATCCCACCGTCTCCGACCACGAAACACTAGAAGTCAAGCCGGACCGAGCACACCCCATCGATCGAGTCGAAACGTCACCCATAACAATGGTGGCCCATCTGGAGTTGCGAGATCAACACAACAAGATGAAGAATCCATCGAAGAGGATGACCTCTGTCCAATTTGTCGTTTACTGCTCTACAGCCCAGTCAAAACAAGCTGCAACCACACCCTCTGCGCCTCCTGCATGGCACACTGGGCCGACGTGTCGCTGAGCCAACAAATGACCATCGTCGACGTCGACGAGGAACCCGTCCCTTTCAATCCGGTTTCAGGACTTGAAGCGCGCTGTCCCATGTGCCGCACACAGACTATTGCCACGCCGGATGCTGCGAGGACCGAGGCTTTGAAAGCGAAGTATCCCTCGCTTTGGGCGGAGAGGGAGGTGGAGGAGGAGGGGGAGGGGGAAATGGGAGGGATTCAGACGTTGACGGTATATGTGGGGAATCGACATAAGATGGTGGAGAGCGAGGATGCGAATCAGCATGAATGGGCGTTTTTTGTGAAGCCCAGTCGCACGGATATTGTGGAGGAGGTGCAGTTTTTGTTGGTGAGTAACAGTCTTTTCATCCTTGGATGAATTCTTACCGGGTCTCTCCAGCATCCCACGTTCCGTCCCAATCGGGTCATTCGCCAGAGAGCACCGTACGAGATCCGTCGGCTGGGTTGGGGTGTCTTCACCCTCGTGGCCTATGTCATTCTCAAAGCGGGATATTCGTGGGTGTCAGATGATGCACAAGACTCTCCTGATGGTGCGCCGAAGGGTATGCTGCCGCTAGAATGGACGTTGGACTTCAATGGGTTTGGTGGCAAGGGCAGCATGGGACGATGTAGACTCAAGGTAAAGAATGACCATCGTGAGTGGGAGGACGATGTGAGCGACGAAGAAGAGAGAGACAATGCCGAGTGGGGACGAGTGATGCGGGCGTACGAGAGGGATGGTAGGTGGGAGCCCGAGGAGGATGATGAATGATTTCGCAACAGAGCAGGATGTGGTGTTCTTCGTCAGACGTAATGTTGTGAACTCCATACATGTTTACACGTTTCTCAGTCACAGGCTGAGATGTGTCATTGTGAACATCAATGCCGTAGCTGCCTCGTTGGTATGTGCATATGTGGCTGGCAGGAGAAAAGCCTTTGCTGGGCAAAGTGTTGGCGTTCCGCTCTGATACGACCCACCATACGCGGCCAAGATTCTGGCGTCCCATGCTTCAGCGCGCTGTTCTGGTGACGAACTTGTGATGAGGAGGTGAAGTCGTGTATCGACACCAGCTGAGCTCGCTGGCCACGTTTTTGCCACGATCAACAAAGTTACTGGTCAGCCGACGGGGGGTGATCGGTTCGTCTCCGGGTGTTGGGTTGGTCTCTTTCGCTTTTGCGGGATTCCTGGACTTGCAGCGTCACCAAGTCTTGCGAGTGTGCATCAGTGCATTGTTCTTTTGCGGTGCTGGCTCCTCTCCTGATGCCTGTAAGAGCCGCCACTCGCGTCAGCGTGCGAGTTCGCACAGCATCTCAGCATGTGCTGATGAGGACGGGAGACCTGATGCTTCAAGGGGAGATAGCTGTAGCCCCTGGTATAGCAGAGCAGTGGATACCGCAACAAGCAATGCGAACGATTCGATTGGGTGCTGACGCGAAGTGCTTGGTGTTTCAAGTGACTGCTTGTGGCAAACGGATGCAGTCGCAAGAAGGTGCTGGTTTTTGCATGGAACCTCGCGGGCACCTGCAAGGAAACGGTAAGCTCCCGACGCCGAGCTTTTGCGAGCTAGCCGGCGATCATTGGTTTGGAGATCAATGTGAAGGCGAGATTTCTGGTTTAATCAGCGCCGTGGCAGAACCATGGTCGCCGAGGCCTGGGTGTCACCTTGTCAATCTCCCAGTGATTCGTGCGGTCGGCAAGGCATCGTCTTCTGAATCGTGACAATGAAGCCGTCATCAACGGGGGGATCTCCCGGCGAAGAGTCGAGGCCGCCCGATTGCAGAAGACTCCTGCAGCAGCGGAGAGCTGCCGCCGTCCCCAAAGTTTGAGATAGCTTAAAGTTCCAGGGTGGTACAGACCTCGCTTCCGCAGCAACCAGGAGACGACCTTCGCGGGCGTCAAACAATTCGAGTTTGCTGTTTGTCGACTCTTTTGATTGTGCCCAGGCGGCTCCTTGCTTGAGATATAGGTGCCGAGCGGCCAACCTTCAGACAATCGCGCCAAGATATCGAAGCGTTGCGCTAACAACGGCGGCAGGTGGATTGTGCATGGATCGCGGCGCGCGCTAGGAGGTGCACAGCCTCCCTTGGCAGCTGCTGCTACTACCACCCGACTTCACGGGCGTCAGTTGTCGAGACTGTTTTCTGATGTGAGAGCTTGCAAGACTGCGGAGGCGGAGCGCCATCAATCATCATCCATCACACGACTGCTCGTTCCCCAATTCTTCACTACTGCCAAAATCCAGTCCTTGCACGGCCAAAGCAATCAACAATCGCCACTGCCGGCCCTTTGTCCATCCTAACACAACCTCAAATCAACCTCCAGCATAGCCACGCGACGAACCTTCGATTCGCCGCCTGACCGCTGATGGGACATGCTCTAAGAGGCAACTGGCTGGCGTGCAGGTTAGCCTGAAAGAACTTGAGCAACGATTCCAGAGGGTATGGCCCCATTTATGTTATCTTCCTCCAACCAAGCTCTCAGCATTCCATGCGCAAGGCTTGATCTGTGTTGCCCCATCCAGCACTGCCTCGTTGTTGACGCCTGAGGTCGCCTTGTCATTGTGACCTCTGTGGCCGCAGCTACAGGCTGAATGCGCTTTTGCCTTTGTTAGTTAGATGGAGGCAATGACAACTAACCATCTCTTGCGGCAGTCTCTACCTTGCTGCTGGATATTTGCCTCTAGCGGCAATCACAGCTCTCTACCGACTGCAGCTCTATACCACCTGCCAACCCCAACCGACGATTACTTGCCCGGGCCGCCACCCCACGAGTCTGCTGCGCCCCCTTCGATCGCAGCACAACTTCGTTAACCCACCTGTATCTACGCACCATCCTTCCCCAATCATCTACTTCGCCTGCATGGAACCTTGAGGCCGCCCATCCTCCAGCGCAACTCCATTCACTCCTGTTCGTCAGTCACGTCACGACAGAGTTTCTGGATCGAGCGACCCCACTGGGAGCAGCATGGCGGAGCACAACCCTCCGCAGCAGCCGTCTGCTGATGGCGGTGGTGATACAGGCCCACCGCCCTCTCCCAATCCAGCACGACGGCCTCGAGCACCGACCATCACCATAGACACGTCTGCTGTGCAGCGAAACTCCGATCATAACCCTCAAATGGATCGACCACAAGAAGCTGAGGAAGAGGGCGTTGGCTCGAATGGAAATACCGAGAGATTCCCCGGTTTACGGCCTTCGTCCAACCACCAAACGTCGTCAACACCGACCGAGGTTCAAGGGAAGAGTAGCTTCGAGAGTAGGGAATCGAGACCGACGAGCCCTCACAACATATCATCGCCTGCACAATGGCAGCAACCCCAATCTTTCTTGTCGGTACCAAGTGGGAGGAGTCGAGGCGGAAGCGTGGATACCCAGGACACATCATCAACCTCAGAGGCGACCTACGTCAACACTTCAACACCATCCGATCAAACGCCGCTAAAGGCATTCTCAAGCCAATCGAAACAGGACATAACCGACCACCCTGTGTTATCCGACGAAGAGGCCCTCAAGCCAGACCCCGGTACGGAGGAGGAATTCGAGCGAGAGAACAATCCATTCGCTTTTGCGCCAGGCCACATGACCAAGTTACTGAATCCCAAGAGTTTGGGGGCGTTCCATGCGCTAGGCGGATTGGCGGGGCTCGAGAAAGGACTGCGAACGGATCGAATAAGTGGTCTAAGTGTCGACGAGCAAAACTTGGATGGTCAAATATCGTTTGAGCAGGCCACGAAAGTCGACACTCCTTCATCGGATAAAACTGCGGTCGCGACGGTTGCAGAGCCTCCCATGGCAGACTCCTCGGATGAGAAACAAGCAGCAGGAACCTTTGTCGATCGAAAACGGATCTTCGACGAGAACACGCTTCCTGAACGGAAACCAAAGAGTATCTTCGAACTTATGTGGCTCGCGTACAACGACAAGGTTCTGATTGTGCTGACCGTTGCCGCCTTCATCGCTCTGGCTCTCGGTATCTACCAAGGAATCGCTTTCAATGAAGTCGAATGGATCGAAGGTGTCGCCATTCTCGTGGCCATCATTGTCGTCGTCACAGTAGGTGCTGTAAACGACTGGCAAAAGGAACGACAGTTTGCCAAGTTGAACAAGAAGAAGGAAGCACGAAATGTGAAGGTCATTCGATCAGGAAAAACTCAGGAGATTGATGTACAGGAACTCCTCGTTGGAGATGTACTTCTGGTTGAACCGGGCGATATCCTTCCAGTCGATGGTATTTTCATCTCTGGCCATGGCGTCAAGTGCGATGAATCATCCGCGACCGGTGAATCCGACGTCTTGAAGAAGACACCCGGCGACGACGCTTTCCGCGCTTTGGAGAACTACGAGCCCCTTAAGAAGATTGATCCGTTTATGATCTCTGGTGGCAAAGTGACCGAAGGCTACGGTCGAATGATTGTCACCGCAGTTGGCATTCACTCTTCCTACGGCAAGACCATGCTTTCTCTGCAAGAAAGCAACGACATGACTCCTCTCCAGGCGAAATTGAACAAGCTTGCTGAGTACATTGCTAAGATCGGTAGCAGTGCAGCTCTGCTCCTGTTCGTCATCCTGTTCATCAAGTTCTTGGCTCAGCTACCGCACGACACCGATTCTCCGGCGGACAAAGGTCAGAAGTTCATGACGATCCTGATCACGGCCGTCACCATCGTCGTCGTCGCGGTCCCTGAAGGTCTACCACTAGCAGTCACTCTGTCTTTGGCATATGCGACAAAACGCATGTTATCAGATAACAACTTGGTTCGAGTTTTACGGTCGTGCGAGACTATGGGCAATGCCACTTCAGTCTGTTCGGACAAGACCGGCACCTTGACCCAGAACGTCATGACAGTCGTGGCCGGCTCCGTTGGGACATCTAATAGATTCAGCAACCGCGGCGGTCGCAACATCGACAACGCCGGCCCAGACCCGAACAAGGACATGCGAGACGATGTGGACGACGTTTCTACAGCAGAGTTCATAAAGACGATCGACGAGGACGTCAAGGCTTTGTGGAAGGACAGCATCGCGATTAATTCGACGGCTTTCGAGGCAGAAGACGAGGGTAGCGTCAAGTTTGTCGGCTCAAAGACCGAGACTGCACTTCTGGACTTCGCACGGGACTTCTTGGGCATGGACAGGGTCAACGTCGAGCGGAGCAACACCGAGATCTCTCAAATGATCCCCTTCGATTCTGGACGGAAATGTATGGGCATGGTCATCAAGCGAAAAGATGGCAATGGGTACAGGCTTCTGGTCAAAGGTGCAAGCGAGATCATGCTGAAGCACTGCACCAACGTCCTTCGCGATCCCACCCGAGGCACCGACATCACGAATATGACCGACGACAACCGCAAGACACTCGAGCGCCTTATCGACGCGTATGCTTCGCGATCTCTACGCACGATTGGCATGATTTGGCGAGACTTTGACTCCGACGTATGGCCTCCTGCTAAAGTGAGGAGAAGCGAAGACGACAAGACGCAGGCGCTCTTTGACGACATCTGCAAGAACATGAACTTCCTTGGCATTGTTGGTATCCAGGATCCTCTTCGAGACGGTGTTCCAGAAGCTGTCCAAGACTGCATCATGGCTGGAGTGTTTGTACGCATGGTTACTGGTGACAACATTACTACTGGCAAGGCCATTGCAACAGAATGCGGCATTTTCACGCCAGGAGGTGTCGCGCTCGAAGGTCCCGAATTCCGAAAGATGAGCAAGTCTGAGCAAAAGGCGATCATACCGAAATTGCAGGTCCTCGCACGTTCTTCGCCAGACGACAAGAAGACCTTGGTTAAGCGCCTTAAGGAGATGGGCGAGACTGTCGCGGTGACCGGTGACGGAACCAACGACGCCCCAGCTCTCAAGGCTGCTGATGTCGGATTCGCCATGAACATCGCCGGTACCGAAGTCGCAAAAGAAGCCTCTGATATCATTCTCATGGACGACAACTTCGCCTCTATCGTCAAGGCACTGATGTGGGGCCGTGCAGTCAACGACGCTGTCAGAAAGTTCCTGCAGTTCCAGATCACGGTGAACATTACTGCTGTTCTGCTGGCATTCATCTCTGCGATTGCAAACAGCCACGAAGAGTCTGTCTTGACGGCCGTACAGCTTCTGTGGATCAACCTGATCATGGACACGATGGCCGCCCTTGCTCTTGCCACCGATCCACCCAGCCGTGCTATTCTGAATCGAAAGCCAGACCCCAAGTCCGCCCCATTGTTCTCGGTCACCATGTGGAAGATGATTATCGGCCAAGCTATTTACCAATTGGTCGTCACTTTGGTGTTGAACTTCGCTGGCATGCACATTCTAGGCTACGACGACGAGCCCATCGGCAGCGATATTCGCATACACCACGAGAGACAGCTTAAGACGCTTGTGTTCAACACTTTTACTTGGATGCAGATCTTCAACGCGCTGAATAATCGACGTTTGGACAACCGCTTCAACATCTTCGAGGGACTCCAACGCAATCTGTTCTTTGTCGGTATCTTCCTCGTCATGATTGGAGGTCAAGTCCTGATCATTATGGTTGGTGGTTGGGCTGCGTTCCAGGCAGAGCACCAGACTGGCGCTCAATGGGGCATTGCACTTGTTCTGGGTGCCATCTCCCTGCCAATCGGTGTCATCGTCCGTCTCATACCTGATGAGCTCGCAGCTGCCGTGATTCCACGACGCATTCGGGAATGGTCGCAGAGGAACCGCGAGAAGAGAGTCATCATCACAGATGAAGAGAATCCGTTCGAGTTCAACCAGGCTCTTTACGACATCAAGGATGAGCTTGCCTGGCTCAAGAAGTACAAGGGTGGTCGCATCAATTCCCTCCGGTTCACCATCACGCATCCTAAGGAAGCGTTCATGGCCAGTCGCAGTCCTAGTCGGAGCCGCGCGAGCTCCAGCTTGCCGAGAACACCAAACAATGAGCCTGCTGAGGTCGAGGAGAACGGACAGTCACCCGCACCACCCACGCCCGACTCAAGACGACGACGCGGACGATCTAGGAGCAATTCAGCTTTTGCAGCGACTGCAATGGCTGGTATTGTCGCTGGATCGATCGCTGGTGGGTGGTCGCCAATCGAGAGGCGAGAAGGCGACAATGATAGTCTGCGATTCGCCCGCGAGCGCTCAGTCAGCAACTTGTCGCGAGAGTACCGATTGGAAGCTCATCCCGAGACGAGCAAGAACGATGATGTGGTTGTCAAGGAGGATCCGGTGTCTCAAGCCGGTCATCAGCCTCCAAGCCAGTCGACTTCAACGACTCCAGCGTTCGGTCAGGGGCCTTTCGGTGGGGAGCCTAGTTCGGCTGGTGATAAGAAGGATGATACTGCGCCTTGAGGAATCAACATCAAGAGCAATTCACCTTCGACATATCGCTCCAACTCTGAACACGCTGTGTTTGGCACGCCTCGACGTGCAAGCAACCACAGTCCAATAGAAAGGACACCCGAACACCAATCATGCACAGCATGACCAGCATCAGCACTGGGGATGAAGACGAAGACAGAGAGAGAAAGCGAAGTTTGTTTGATTTGTTTGTTTGATTTGTTTGTTTGATTTGTTTGTTTGCGGCACAGCGTCCGCATTTCCGACATGGCGAGAGCGTTTTGGGAGTTTCCACATCAATAAATGGGAAAGGCGGCCATGACAAGTGCCAGCCGTTGGGTGTTTTCGATAAAAAGACTGAAAGTCGTCACTGCTGCATAGTGGTAGCACAGCGAGATAAAAACTGAGGAGCATTACCTGTTATACCACCCCAACTGAAGTGAGCCCACAGCATTTTCTTTTTCTTTTTCTTGTAGCGACTTGGAAATGGATATGGGCCGTTGATGCCTTGTGGATCGCGTCCCCTTCCTTCTCCTCCACCCTATGTCCTGTGGGATGTTTTCAAGTGCAGTTCAGTTTCCTTCACAAGCTTCTTGGCCAAGACTCTAGGGGCAGGAACAGGAACACCGTACACAGACACTGAAGGGCGTAAAGAGAACATCTTGTTGATTCGTTTTGACGGACGTCGCTACTTCATGTGACGGTCAGCTCGCTTGATAGATCCACTTTGGGAAGCTGCGAGCGACGTCAGCGTTTGACAAGTTGATGTGAGTTTGGGAAGAAACAAATGTTTTCTTACTTGGAATGATTAGTATGCTTGTCGTTTGGGAGATGGGTAGACGTAGGGCGTTGTACAATACCTTTCGTCTGTGTGGGGGAAGAAGGTGCTGAGGAGAAAGGGAACGGATAAATAAGTCCTCTCCCCTACCACACCTCTCTCCTCGAATCCAAGCACATCCAACTCCCGATAACAACAACAGCAATGCCACCCCCCACAACAACCCCAACCCTCCTCGCCGAACAGGGCCTGTCCCCCGTCCCCCGCTCCCTCACCACCCTCCTAACCACCCGCCCAAACCCCCAACCCTCCACCCCGATCCCCTTCTCCTCCCTAAACCCCCTCCCCTCAACCCTCCTCATAGACATAATAACAACCTACGCCCGCACACACCTCCCCCGCCAAACCTACTCCCACAGCATGCGCGTCTACTACTTCGCCCTCGCGATCCTGTCCCAACACTTCCCGGAATGGCACAGCGCCCTATCCAAGGAGACGCTCCTCCTGACGTGCTTGTTGCACGACATCGCCACCACCCCCGAAGCTATGGCGTCCACTTACCTCTCCTTCGAGTTCGCCGGCGGGTATACCGCGCTGAACCTCCTCGCGGCGCTGCACGCCCCGCTCGTGCAGAGGGAGAGCGTCGCGGAGACGATTATTCGGCATCAGGACCTCGGGGAGTCGGGGATGGTGTCCCGCCTCACGGCGCTTGTGCATTTCGCGACGGTGTTGGATAATGTGGGGTTGAATGCGGAGTTGGTGCATCGGGATACGGTGCAGGGGGTTGTGGAGAAGTGGCCTAGGGAGGGGTGGACGGGGTGTTTTGCGGGGGTTGTGAGAGCGGAGGTGGAGGGAAAGGGGTGGGCGAATGTAAGTTTTTTGGTTTGGGGGAGAGGAGGAGAGGATTGTGGCTAATGAATGGGTGATACAGACGACGAGGATCGAGGGGTTTGCGGAGATGGTGGAGGGGAATGAGGTTATGAGGGAGTGGGATTGATTTATCTTTGCAGTAATCTTGTATCGATGGTCGCGAGGCTGAAGCATGGAGAGCTGCAGATGGAGTTGGAAGAGCGAGTGCTGGCGACGGTGTTGTGACAAGTTGAATGGTGAGGGTGGATTTCATCTGCTTGAACGGTTTGGAAAAAGTCAGCCATTCGTTTTGCGAGCAACGGCAGCATTCTTTTGATTTCAAGTCTTTTTGCACTCAACATCCACCTGCTTCTTTGGTACAGTGTCAGCGTCGTATCAACACCATGATGCCAATGCTCGCGATACCCAACCCCGACTGTTCTAACAATAAAAGTAGGAACTGCATGTTCACAAGAACAAGACGACTACTCTTCAGGCTAGTGACACTTCTCTCCTCGAGTAGTGCTTATACGCTAACTGCTCGCTTCTTGGTGTCGATCTAGTGATTGAGGGATCTGGTTCCGGGGTTCCCATGGGATGGACTTCTTTGCTATGATGACCCAAGTCCGACCACGTCAACCCACAACGACGCTGCCGCCGAGCAGACACTTTCTTTGGCATGAAAAAGTGGGAGAGCCAACCTTTTCAAAACAACAGAGCGTGGCCTCCGACATCCAGATTCCAAGAACCTGGAAGAAGTCCAAGATCTTCACAGCATGGGTTCCCTGCGCATTGACCAGGGGTTTCTCCCTACTAGATGCTGTATATTCTCCGGCGAAATATCACAACGTCAAGCATCGCCATCGAACACGGAATCGATGGATGGTAGAGTAGGTATATCAAGACGTCGTGGCCTTCGGCAGGCGGCGGTAAGTCATTTTGACCAGTCTTTCCTTCAGTCGCTCGTTTTTCAACATGCGTTCGTTATCGTCGCTCTTTATTGCTTCTTGCATCTCAACTTATGTATATGCACAGTCGAAGACGGAATATGACTACATTATCTGCGGCGGTGGGACGGCTGGGTTAGCGGTTGCGAATAGACTCACCGAGAACTCCAACATCACGGTCCTCGTTGTTGAAGCCGGGATCAACGGCACTACTGATGGTTGGGACTACAAGAGCACTCCACAGGAATACTCCAACGGAAGGGTCTTGGACCTCCCTGCTGGCAAGACTGTTGGAGGGAGCAGTCAGATCAACGGTCAGTCATACTTCACCATAATCTTGATCAATAGTACATTGTTGAATCAATCAACTCCCAGGCAAAGTCTATTCCCGCCCAGATTCCAGCTCGATCGACGACTGGGGCCGTGTAAACGATGCCGACTGGTCTTGGAACACCTTACTTCCTTTCTACAAAGCATCTGAGTCTTTTTCCATCCCTAGCGATGATCAACAAGCTGGTGGAAACACGTACAACGTCGAGTATCATGGCTTTTCTGGACCTCTTAATGTCTCCTTTCCTGCTGTGGCGAATCCCGAGTTCTTTGCTGTTCTTGAAGATACGGCGAAGAACTTGAGCATACCGAGAAATGTGAGGACGATTGTTCTGTATGAGTTGGAAAAAGGCTAACAAGACAGAACGACTTCAACGGCGGCGATGCCCGTGGCCTCTCTACCTACCCAGCTCAGTTCGTAATCGAAGGAGAACGAGAACAGATTCGCGAGTCGAGCCGCGAGGCATACTACCTCCCCGCCGCCAGCCGTTCAAACCTCGAACTCCTCGACGAGACATCCTGCCTCCGCATAACCTGGGTCGACAATACCACCTCCTCCAACAACACCATCACGGCCACCGGCGTCGAAATCGCCAACACCAACAGCCTCACCACAATCCACGCCACCAAAGAAATCATCCTCTCCGCAGGCGCCTACCGGTCCCCAGGAATCCTCGAATTCTCCGGCGTCGGCAGCGCCGCCCTCCTGGCAAACTACAGCATCGATTCCATCAACGATCTCCCCGGCGTCGGCGAGAACCTCCAGGACCAAATGCAAGGCAGCATCGCCTTTCAGAAATCCAACGAATCGAACATCACGTTCCCGGCTACGGTTGGGGATGACATCACCACGAACTACCTCATGCACCTCACGTACGAAGATGTCTTTGGGGATGATGCGGGCGATGTGCAGGGGAGGGTGAATGCTTCGCTGGCGGAGTACGCGAGCACTATCGAAGGTGCGATTAACGGGTCTCTGTCGGCGGAGCAGATTTTGAGGAGTTTGGAGGTGCAGTATAATTCGATCTTTGTGACGGGGGTCCCTGTTGTGGAGTTGTTCACGGGACAGGCGTTGGGGAATGATGCTATCAACCTAGAGTTTTGGCCCTTGATTCCTCTGGGAAGGGGGAATGTGCATATTTCTGGTAAGATCGCGTCCTTTCTTTCACTGTGAGATGTATCTGAGCTGACGATGTGGTTATTATAGGCGGCAACCCCCAAGCAGCCTCCCACGCCCCAACCATTAACAACAACTGGGGCCTCCTCGACATCGACTGGGAACTCTACACGGCCGCCGGCCGCTACGTCCGACGCTTTTTCGCCACCTCACCTCTCTCCACCTCAGTCCTGCAAGAAACCTCGCCAGGCCTCGACAATCTCCCCGCGGACGCCAGCGACGAGCAATGGCGTGATTACTGGGCTGATAACTTCCGCGCCGGATGGCATCCTGTGGGTAGTTGCGCCATGTTGCCCAGGGAATGGGGTGGCGTTGTTGATGGGGATTTGAGGGTCCATGGGACGGGGAATGTGAGGGTTGTGGATGCAAGTGTGATTCCCTTCCAGTTGGGAGGACATCCGACTAGCACGGTTTATGCTTTGGCGGAGAGGGCGGCGGTGTTGATTTTGAAGGGGGTGAGGGGGTGATCTGATCTGAGGGCACTTTCGGCGAGCGGATAGAGGAAGGATCTGCCTTGTCATAGAGAGTGATGGACTGGATCTTGAGGAGAGGTTGTGTAATTCTGGAAAGTACTCCTTCGTAAGTACACTATTCACCTCGCCTTCCATCAACCCAAAAGCCCAAGATACAGCACAACGCCCCAACCCCCTCAACGTCCTCCACAGCAGAAACCCCCCATTTACTTCTTCTCGATCCTCAACTTCCCCTTCAGACACGCCAACTCGGTCTTCCCATCCCTGACCTTGACATCGACCTTCCAATCCCCATGCGGCGTCCTCTTGGGAATGACCTCCTCGAACGAGAAGTCGACATGGTTGGTTGGGCAATCCAAGCCGTTCTCGCCGCCACACAGCTGCTGCGTGTACGTCTTCTTGAAGACGCCCTTGTGCACCTTGATCTCCATGGTGGCACCTGGGTTGATGATGGTGTTGCTGAGGCCTTTGGCGGTCAGGCGGATAGGTTGGCCGCTGGGAGGGGGTTTGTTAGTCCTTTGTTTGGGATGGAGAGGGAGGGGAGCGAAGGGGGTTACCGGATGGCGGGTGAGGGCTCGATGTTGACTTCGCTGAGTTGGAGGGCGTCGTCGTTGCCGTAGTCTTTGCAGTGTTCGATGCGGGCGTTGCCGGAGATGGCGCTGGAAGCGACGGCTGTGATGCTCGCCGCGAGTGCGATGAGGGAGAGGAACTTCATTGTGCGGTTTGGTGTCGATGTTCGATTTGGTGGAGGAGAGGAGAGACAGAATGTAGAACGAGAAGGAGAAGAAGAGATGGGTGTGAGTGGTGATAGATGAAGGGATTTGTGGGTTGAGAACTTTTTTTCATCTTGGCGTAGATGTGTGGTAGGTTCAGTCGTAAGAACCATTGTCGTGCTCGATGGGGGGGATTATACACATGTGGTCAGCAATTCGGCGGTCTTCATTGGCTGCACCACCAACGCATACAACGCCGTGAGATCTGAACCACTTACATGTCTGCTCAATGTAAGAGGTGGACTCGCCTTGCATATGCTGCTGGATTGTGACAGTGCTGAATAGTGTAGATTGCTCATTGGCGCGAGACTTGAAAAGGGGTCTTAGCTTGGAACATGTGATATCAGGGGCTCGCACTCATCGTCAATCTGATTCATCTGAAGCTCCCTCAATATCGCACTCGATCCTCTTATCCACCTGTACATACCTCATATGATTGATTTGCAAGTGTCATATGTGCAAATCAGAGACCCGACTTCAACTCACACGTGAAAGTCGCTCCTTCCATTTCTGAAAGCCAAGCATTTTAGCGCCCGCGCACTGCGCACGGGTCACCACGCCCTTTTCAAATTCGGCGCACTTTCTTCCTCCCCGCTTCTTCCAACACACACACCACCGGCACCACCACCATCAACAACTCGAACGGTCGACAGAAGCTACTCGAGGTCTCGCGTACAGCGAGACCATACACTGACTTGACTCGCAGTATGGAAGTAACTAAGAGCTCGTATGACACCGACTTGCTCGACCTACAGCTGCTCTGCAGCAACTACTGCACCAATGCCAATTCGGAGCTACGGCGACATACCTGTCACTGCACCTGCACCGGTACAATCTGGTCCTTCGGACCTGACACAAATTCCCCCAATGACACCCAAATGCGACAACCCTGAGTGGAACCTGCCACTCGATGTCGAACATGCTCCGGCTCTGCTGCAGCAACCCAATACCGTCGCTGCGATACCTACCGCACGACAATAATTTCGCCGAGATCCTCAGGGATATCGGCAATAACGAATTTTGACAACTCTGCCCGCGCGGAACCTGCCGCCACTGCAGAGTTGTCATCAATACTCGGGTTCGCCCCGTCCTACATCTCAGAATCTGAGCCGCTGGAACCTACCAGCATGATCGTCTGAACCTACTCGAATGCCTCAGAGTATGCACTGCCGGAACCTGCCGGCGCGCTGCTCTGAAACCAATACCGAATGACTCAGTGTCTGCAATGCCGGAACCTTCCAGCTTGCTCAACTGAAATGAATGCACGCTCAATGTGCGAACCAATGCCAACACCTGGCGCAAACACCTTCCGGTAAGTTTGAAAGCGCCCATCCGAGTTCGAGATCTCAAGTAGCTTCTGTCGACCTTTCGATTGTTGTCACTCCTTCCCTGCGACCAGCAGCATCATCATCGGCATTCTGCACATGAGGTAAGTCTAGCATCCCATCTCGCCGCTGAAGAATAAACTCGACGATTCGCAGTTTCCGGCTTCAATCTCAGCATTCGAGATCTTCACTGGGCTGCACGCCCGACTTTGCCCCTCGTCCTCGCCAGACATCCTTCCGCCATGTTCGGTTCTTGCTCACGCTGATCACAGGAGTACTGTCCTGTCACGGGCTGGCGTGCAGTCCTCAATGGAGGTGTCGACAATGCTCAGCATGTTTTCGAAATCTCAAGGGAAGTGAAGGAATCTGGCCGGAGTAGTGACCGTCTCAATGGAACCGGCACTTATCAGAAGCAAGACTCAGGGAGGAGGTGAGGTCGTTGTCGCTAGGGGTTGAACGTCGGAGGCATTTGCGCAGGATCATTAAGGTCAGACAGGGATCACCTTTCAAGACAAGCGCGCAATCTTATTTACAAATACCATTCGACGTCACTGTACGAGGTCAAAGCTCCCAGCTTCACCTGCAAGGTTCCTCTTCTCACATCTTCTTCCTTTTCAAATCAACACTGTACCACCACTTCCACACTCTAGCGTCGTCACACAAACGCACGTCTTCCACAATGGCATCCGTACGAGCCTTCCGCCCACTTCTTCGAACAACCCCACGCCTGGCAACCATCACACCACCCACCAAGCGCTTCCTCAATGCCGCCAGCGCTCCCGCCCTCGCAACCTCCCACGCAAAAGCCACCGGCGGCCGCCAAGGCAAAGTGCACTCGGACCACTTCGACCTCGAGCTCGGCATGCCCAAATCCCTCGGCGGCGACGGCGCGAAAACCAACCCCGAAGAACTCTTCGCCGCCGGCTACGGCGCCTGCTTCCAAGGCGCCATGGGCGCCACCGCACCCACCCTCGGCATCAAGCTGCCCTCCAAGCCAGAAGACTGCGTCGTCGACTGCACGGCACACCTGATTGGGGATCTGAAGCAGTTGGATTTGGGGATTCGGGTGGATATGCATGTTTGGGCCAAGGGGATGAAGAAGGAGGATTTGCAGAAGTTGGTGGATCGGACGAAGGAGGTTTGTCCGTATTCGGTGGCTACGAAGGGGAATGTTGTGACAAACGTTTCGGTGGAGGTTGCGTAGATGGATGGTGATGGCTATGATATGGGGAGATGAGGGGAGGACGTGGACGATGGTGATGTGTATGTATCCATTGTACTGTGAATACGAATGGCTGAATCACTAAAGCCCGTTTCTTCCCCTCCACAAGAGGACGGATCTGGTCAGCATTCCCTCCCACTGCAACTCCACCGCGATCAATTAGTGCCCATCGAGAAACCTTTCTCGCCATTGCAACGCGCCCCCTATGTCCGGGACCGGTTTTCCATTCGGCGCCTTTGGGAACAATCAACCCTTACACAAACCTACACCCAACTCCAGCGCAGCCTTGATCTTGCCCAGCTCTTTCCAGGCTCGGTCTTTGCCCTCCATCCACTCCAATGCGTCAACGAGTAGATGGATGTCCCCGCCCGTCACCTTGGGCCTGGCCCCAGACTTGCCCGCACTTGGATTCCAAACGTACTGGAGTCCGATCTTGCTGGCAATGTCATTCGTCTCTTTGAACTTCTCGAGCCACGGGATGATTTTGACCCAGCCAAGCACCGGAGGCGCCGCCCAGAGCTCGAAACGGATCGTTTGGGTAGGTGGATTGCGGGTCAATCTCGCGGCGTCCTTGTCTGAGAGGCCATCCAGATAGGCGATGACATGATCGAAGTCGAAATCAATGACCTGTATCTCGATGGTGGCGCTGATCAGAGCGAGGTCGTGGTATTCTTTCGCGATTTGCTTGTTGACGAGGAGCATTGGAGAAGGATTGACGAGCTTTGGCTCTTGCGTTTGATGAGGCAGACGAAGCGGCGTGGTGTCGCTTATGTGCTCGTAGATCAAGTTGCGAAGCTCGGCGGCGAGGTCGAGGAATGGCATCGCCTTGGTGGTATCGCAGGGCTCTTGTGATTTTGCTGTGATGAGAGCAGATGAGGTCGCCATGGTTCTGAGCGCAGTGTGTAGCTTTTGGCTGCGGTTGTAGAAAGAGAGGCGTGTGTTTTTGAAGCTTCGAGAGGTGGAAGAGGTAGCGGCGTTTGAGTCACGGATGAAGGGTCATGTGATGCGCCTTGGCAATCACATGCTAGGACTGAACAATCTTCACAAGCTGTCCTTTCCAGATAGCCATCACTGACAGCAGACATTGAATCCTTCTCAGAACCTCATGGGAAAGATAATCAATGAGGGACTTTGTAATCGCATACGTTGACATACTATACGCTGACTTACCATGCGCAGATGACAATTGTATCCTCTACCGACTTTCTCTCTAATTCACGGGTAGAGATGCTTCTTGTTACTCAAGCAAAACTCAAGCCCTCTCAAAACTACGTCAGGTTCGTGTCGATCTTCCAAAGCCTAGAAAAGAAACAGGTTTGCTCCAAGCAATCAGGCGCAAATCAACAAACCCTCCTCCTCAGTAGCACAACATCACAAGGCCCTGCATCACCCCAGAACACAGCCTCCTCGGCACGACAAAACTGTCAACCGCCTCATATTAGCATTAGGCAGCAAGGGAATCACATGTGCCTGTACGACCAACCTGTCCGGGCACAATATCGGCCAAATTAGAAAGTCTTGGTGCTGCGCTCGTCACAACGTTCTGTGGACCGACCTATTTCCAAACGTTGAGCAAGACCACGAAAGCCTTGCCTGGCGCATCATTTGTCACACACCCTCGTGACCGCCTCAGACCTACAGCAACGAAAATCTGCCTCGATCCGCGCCCTTCCCGTCGGAAGCCTGCAGTAGTCGACAGGTACCCGTTCGTTGCACGTTGTCAATGAGAAAAGAAAAATTCTAAGATCTCGGCCGATGCAATGCAGGCACCCGTGCGCACCTCGACCGACCGACCGACCGACTCGAGAATGTTTGTCCGTTGAACTTCCAGGATCCTGGGAGAATGGCGTGTTCTTGTGCGGCGTGCCAGCAGAGGGTTTGTCATTTTCGGGCTTGGAGGTGATTGGGAGGTGAGGGGGCGGAGCTGTTTGCGAAGAGGTGTGAAAATGGTTCTTGATGTGACGAGCCGGGCTTCCGCGCGGGAGGGTGCAGGGCTTGGGTTGTGTGGTATATGTCAATGCAGAGGATTTTCTTGAAGACAATCAGTACCACGAGTGCACGGTTTCAGGCCGAGGGACAGGCGCGACGGCTTCGAGACTTGCATGGTGGTTTTGGTCATGGTGAGGGTCGAGGGAGATTGGGGCAGTTGGTGATATATAAGGAGGGTGGATGGGACTTCAGAATTCGATATCAGTAACAGGAACAACAAGTCAGCAGTCTCAGAGAGCACTATCTCACTTACATTCATTCAACAAGCACAACATCGATTCATCCAGCACTTCAATCATCAACCAGCCATTCCAACAACTCAAAGCATCATCGCCGAAGGTCAACTCCAACGACAGGCCCTGATTGGGAGCAACAATTGCTGGGCGACTCCCCGTCGAGCAACAAACATTCAACCGCCACAGTCCGATACTCAGAGTCAACGGTAAGCCATGTCATCCCATCAAATCGTAGACAGACCACTAACGGACAAGCAGCTCAAGCACCACACACCTACCTCCACATACCACCACTCACTTCACTCAGCAACCATGTGCAAGTACTACGCCCACAGCCACCCTTGCGGCCACACCAAAACCGTCTTCGCAGCCTTCTGTCCACAAGCTGCCCTCCTCCAAAAGCCCTGCGGCAGAGGCGAGATCTGGGCAACAGTCAAGATGGACAAGGACTGCACGCACTGCTACCAGGAGCCTGAGCCAGCAGTTCCCAGATCCAGGGCTGGTGGTGGCAGGAAGAAGGTCAGCCGGAGGTGAAGTTATGAAAGCGATGAAATGCGTGGTTCGGAGATGCGATGCGATCGCTAGTTGTTGATGTACCAGGGTTTGTGTGATTTGGAGGAAGGATACGAAGCCATACGAGGCACACCAACCAATCTTTCTGCAGCCGGCTGTGTGGAGAAGGGTATGGGCCTCAAGCGAGCAGAGACACCTTTCTCCAGATCTTTCTCTTTCTTGTACATAGATATAGATGAAATCAAAGGGATACAGAGACGTATACTTCCAATTCGCATGTGATTTTCCCGCCGGGCTAAAATTGCCTTCAAGCAATGGAATTAGACACTTTTCAGGTCTTTTTTGATCGAACTGCAGCGTTCCTCGGCAAATCCGCACCATGTATCGACACGGGGTCTCGACCAAGTGAGGCAACGATGGCCGGGAAGTTAACCTTCCGATCTCTCTCGTGGAGCCCACGTGAAGTTGTGCGATCGCGTAGATATGAAAGTCCAGGAATTGTCGATGTCGCTTTGTCTGTTTCTGTTTCTCTGTGAAGGCGTTGTCGATGAGAGAAGGAAAGAAGTCGACGAAAGATCCCAGCACCATGTCGCGCTTGCGCACCTTGTTTCGCAGGACGGAAGATGCCGACAAGCTTGGACGTTCTTCGAACGTCAACGGGGATGCTTCTGTTCCGGCTGCCGAACAAAGTGTACCTGCGACATCGACTCAAGGACAAGATGCTGGGGAAGAGGCAAGAGATGGAGCGAGCAAGGAATATGGTGTGCTTGCAGAACACTATGCGCCTGGGGGAGAACAGGACGATGTCGAACGACCGCATACAAACAACGCCGATGAAGTGAATGAAAAGGGCCATCCCACAACAACGACCACACGAACATCTCAAGATGGCGAGCAAGAAGAGTCCACCACCGAGGACGACTCCAAATACCTCAAAGGCCCACAACTCCTCCTCCTAACAACCGGCCTCCTCCTCGCAACGTTCGTTGTCGCCCTCGACAACACCATCATCGCAACCGCCATCCCAAAGATAACCTCCATCTTCGACTCGCTCGACGACGTAGGCTGGTATGGCAGCGCCTACCTCCTCACCACAACTTCGCTGCAGCCCTCCTTCGGCAAAATCTACACCTACTTCGACGTCAAATGGGTCTACCTGTCTGCGTTGATGATTTTCGAGCTGGGGTCGATTCTTTGCGCTGCGGCGACGAATTCCACGATGTTGATTGTGGGGAGGGCGGTGGCGGGTGCTGGAGCGGCGGCGTTGTTTAGTGGCGCGATGACGATTATTGGGTATTCGGTGCCGTTGCGGAGGAGAGCGCTTTATATCGCGTTGCTGTCGAGTATGTTTGGGATTAGTAGTGTGGTGGGGCCGATCTTGGGCGGTGCGTTCACGGATAAGATCTCGTGGAGATGGTTGGTTTATGTGTGCATTGGGCGATGGGATGCGTTGCTGATGTTGACTTCAGGTGCTTCTGGATCAACCTCCCCTTCGGCGCCGTCAGCATCGCCGTGGTGTTCTTCTTCTTCACCAATCCACCAAGGCGGTATACGAACATGACCGTCAAGGAGAAGATCAAGCAGATCGACATTGCTGGAGCGTTTCTCTTGATCTGTGCGATCGTTTGCCTTCTCCTGGCCTTGCAATGGGGCGGCTCGAAGTATGCATGGTCAGACAGCAAAGTGTGGGGATGTCTGCTCGGGTTCGGCCTGATTATCGTCTGCTTCGTGGCCCTGCAATTCTACCTTGGAGACCGAGCAACGATGCCTCCCAGGGTGTTGGGAAAGCAGAGGACGGTGGGAGCATGTGCACTGTTCTCAGCCTTCCTCGCAATGGCTCTATATGCGTAAGTATGTGGACAGCAGAGCGACGGCTACAGCGCTGACAACTCTAAAGACACATCTACTACCTGCCTTTCTACTTCCAGGCTGTGAAAGGCGTTGGCGCTGAAGCATCTGGAATCCGCACGATACCTTACCTCGTCAGTATCACACTATCTTCGATTGTCGTTGGCGCAGCTATCACCATCATTGGGCCTTACAACCCACCGATGTAAGTCGAAAGGTCTGAATACATGATCCCGATGACCTAACATTATCCAGGTGGATCGGTTCCGTAATCTTCGTCATCGGCTGCGGCATGCTCTACACCCTCAAAGTCAACTCCTCAACAGGAACCTGGATCGGCTATCAAATCCTCGCCGGGGTTGGTGCAGGCGCTTGCGTACAGATCCCATTCATCGCCGTGCAGGTCGTACTACCCGAGAAAGACATGCCAGTGGGTAACGCCGTGGCAATCTTCTTCAACACACTCGGTGGTGCCATCGCTGTCTCGATTGCCCAGAACATCTTCACCAATACCTTGATCAAGCAACTGCCCATCCTGGCGCCAGGTGTCGACGTGGCGAAAGTCGTCTCATATGGAGCCTCTCATGTGCGGGAAGCAGCGCCGCCGAATCTTTTGCCTGGAGTGTTGGAAGCGTATGATAGGGCTATCACGACGGCGTTCATCATGCCGATTGCTGTTAGTGGACTGGCGTTTTTGGCGAGTCTGATGATGGAGTGGAAGAGTGTGAAGGGGAAGAAGTTGATGCCGGGTGGTGCATAACATTGTTCAGTAACGATAACGATAGACAGCAATAGAAGAGCTTGCATCCTACCTCAGTCTTGCTACTGTGAGAAGACATTTGCGACTTCGAGTGAAGCAGAATCGACGTCAAGATGTCCGACAGACACACAAATCGTTCGAGGTGTCATACTACATCGCGCAACACGCAATCAGTACCACGGTACTCGTGGAACACACCACGAACTGCTGCAGGGCAAACACATGTCGAATGCCACATCAACACGACCTGAACGTGGATGTTCAAGCAAAAGTCAACCAAACATCGACCTCACTATTCCAGGAAGACTCGAAGCTGTTCGCAGGAAACAAATCTGTATGTATCTCCACAACGGACGTCACTCGTTAGCCAACCACCACGTGACGTTTAAACCAAAAAAGCCAACCAATCAAACCTAGGCGTCACCGCCATTTCGACAATGTGCTGTTTTGAGACGACCGAACCGTCTCAGACCACTGCATGTTCCGCTCGTTAGCTTGCCTTGCCTTGCTCGCTTCATGCAAGTTATGGCCCCGTGAGCAGGATAGTGTCGAAGGATTGCTGGTTGACGGAGGCCAAGGGAGGTGCGAGGAAGCGAGGACGGTCGTGCCTGATCCGGTGGGAGCGTAGTGGGAGTGGGCTGTTTTGAGGTAAGCGTTGATGTGTTGCTGACGGGAGCGGGTCGGGTGCGAGGCGGTTTTTGTTATGGTGCGGTCATGGTGGGAGTTGGGGAGGGTTGATGGGTCTTGGCTGGTGTTGGACGGGGTGCTGGGAAGCCCATGGGGAGGGTCGAGATGTAATGCTGCAGCAGGGAACGGATGCTCGTGCGACTGTGCCAGCGGGCTGCAGAGGTAGCGATGAAGCATGTACCATCGATGTCGTCGTCGTCGCGGGGCGCGGTTGGAAAAAAGGACGGCATATTTGCATCAATTGAGTTTGAGTTTGGCGGCTAGCTGGGAGCAGGCTAGCGGCGACGGTTTGGTTCTTGAGCTGCCAACGCATACTCTGACCTCGACTCCTCCACGACGATGGGCGATGAGAGTTCTGGCCTACGTCAGACTCGGCTATCTGCTGGCCAGCGCAGGACGCCGGACGGTGCGTCGTGCATGCAAAGTAGTCTGGTTAACGGTGCCACGTCTGCTGCAGCGACAGCGGAGACATCGTGGCCCACCGCATGCACCTAGCCGGCCGTAGTCGAGGAGTGCAGCGCAGAGTCCTGCTCCTCGTCCCGCCAGTTGGTCTGTCCTCCTTTCTGCTCTGCTGCTGCTTGCTTGCTGCGAACGAGCCTCGCGCGTTGGGCATCGACGCGGGCGTTGGAGGAGTTGGTTGTTGTTCTGCGTGCAAAATCCATATACGAAGCCCGCCGTACCGTGCCTGAGCCCTGCGAACTTGCCTGGACCCGTTCCGTCGAGCCCATACCAAGAATCCTGCCCGCGACGAGCGCACACAGCCGGGGTCGAGCGCGAAATTGATTCATCGAGGCGGCGGTAATTGAACGAGCGATTCCACCCTCGAGCGCCGGCGTTTGCCACTCCTTCGCCATAGCCATAGCAGCAGCAGCATAAGAAGAGCAGCGAGCAGCGGCAGTGTCGAGGACAGGACGATGCCCCAGCGCAACGACACCCACCAGCCACCCGCCGACGACCACAACACACTGCCCGTGACGTCTGACTGCCTCTGCCTCCATCCCCGTCCTTCATTGGTGCTCCCTCGCCAGCCCAGCGCGAATCACACGCTGCCGTCGTCCTGCTAGCACCGAAGTCTGTTTCCTACGCACATAATAGGTACTGCTATTCTCTCTCATCATCATCACATCTCCACCCTCCGCGCAGACTCTTCTCTGCCATCCAGCACCCAGCGACTGATGGCTTCTAGTAGTCGCTATCCCCCAGCGCTTCCCGCCGCCGGCCGGACCAGGCGTCGTTGCTGCTGCGCTGCCAGGAGGAGGACGCTGGAGAGCCTTTGCTGCTACTGTCCAACTCGTCCTGGCCTTTCTGCTTTCGGTATTTCCAGGCCTCTAATTGTGCCATTGGCCGCACATAATCACGGCACCCTCCAATCTCCACCGCCGCAATCTCCTTGCCCTGCCTATTCGCCGCAGACCCTGTACGAGCTTGCGCTTAGCACCTTGCCGCTGTCGCTGCATCAGGCGCCGAAGACGACGACGTCGTGGTTTCGGGCTGCCAACAACGGCATTGCTCGGCATCGGTCCGCACCATTCGTCGACCGGTGTTGCCAGTTGGGGTGCGAAGGCTGGGCTGAGAGGTATGCTGTGCTGTAGACTACCAACCACGTCCATCTTACTCCGCGGGTTGCACACTATACCTGCAGTGCTGTCCTGAAGGGCAGATACTCTCAATACTTTGCTGCTCATTCTCAAAGTATCTTGTTTGGCAGTCTCGATTCTTGTCGCTGGTACTGATCCATCTGGACTTGCACGAGACACTGACCATTGCTTGAGCTTCGTTGGCTCTGGTCGATGGCAGTGTCTCCAATCGAGGAGAAGATCTTGGGTCGCCTCGCCAAGCAGACAGCACCATTCAACGCACTCCTCTCAGCATCGCTATACCAGGTCTTGGGGCTTTCGATCCTCCTCTCGAGGAAGTTGTACAGAGCGCGGAAGTTGCGGAAACTCGACATCACACGAGATACCAAGTCTCTGCAATTGTACCATCACATCATCTGGCTCGCGAGGGAAGGCCTGTCGATTACGGAGGTGTACATCCTGCCGTACTGTCAAAATGGGGAGCGAGGGCCAGAATGTCGGGTCATGGCAGCAAAGCTACGAGCCTCGCTCTATCACGTTTTCTGCCTCTTCCACAATCACCCGCCCATCAGCCAGCTCAGCGGTCGGTCGTACGACTCGACGAGTCCACTGTCCAGCGCGCAGTCACCGCAGGCCACACAGGGGACGAAGAGCTCGCCGAAGAGATCACCACCAAACAGCGGTAGACACGCGAGACAGCGCTCTGGCAACACGGCCTTGCGAGATCCTATCCCTTCGATGACATCGGAGGCCTCGTACGTGACCAATCCGTACGCAGCAGCTCAATCACCACCTCCCCCTGGACTGGCAATATCAGGGGCACCAGCAGACGCCCGACGCACACCCACCAGACCTCCAGGCCTCGCTCCCATCAACATCTCACCAACACAATCCGCAGCATCATTCCTGCTCCCACCCCTGAACTTCGTGCCCATGGCGCGGGAACATTTCGACGGCGCCCAGCACCTCGCCAACACCCTCCTCGCACCCACCCACGCCTTGCGCCTATCCATCTCCCTCGAGCACGCAGCCTTCCTCTGGGACTGCGCCAAAGAACACGACCGCGCGCGCAAACTCGCCCGCCGCACCATCAAAGACGTCTACAGCTCCTCCGACGGCCTCGACGACGACGAGTTCGCAGACGCCTCCGCCTTGGTCCAGGCCTTGGGTGGCATCGTGAGAAGAGGCTCCAACGATTCCACCCCCCGTCCAAGCACCTCCACCCTTCCCCGACAACAACAACAGCAGCAACAAGCACTCACAACAACTCCGAACCAGCGCCTCCCCCGCCAAAACCCCAACCCCCCCCCCCCCATCGACCGCACCATAGCCCTCTCCCCCAAGAACCGCGCCCCTTCTTCCTCCCCCAACGCACCCCCAACAACTCACAACATCCCGCGCACCATCCCCCGCACGCCCGAACGCCTCTCCACCGTCCCCGAAGTCGAATCCACCGAGGAAGAAGGCGCGACAGCCACAGGCACGACAAACACCCAACCGACAACGACGGGCCTCAGCCCGCCCGTCTCCCGCCTGAGCAGTCGCTCGTCCGCCACGTCCGCGGCGGCGGGGTCGGAGAAGGCCGCGAAGCGCAGGGCTGTGGAGAGGGCGGAGGAGCGGGCTGCGGCGGCGGGGGGGAGTAGTAGTCGGGTGTCGCAGCGGAGTGGACTCAGTGGAGGGGGGCGGAGTAGTCAGAGGAGTGGGGGGAGTCGAAGGGAGAGGAGGCGGGAGGCGAGTCGGAAGATGGAGGAAGGGGAAGAAGGGGAAGAAGGGGATGGTGGTGGTGGTGGTGAGGGGGGATCTTCTTCGCAGCCGCATAGTCGCCAGGCGACGCCTCCTGAAGGGTACGTTCGTCGCGAGTCGTGAGAGAGAACGAAAGAAAGAAAGCAAGCATCATTTGGAGAAAAGGGGAGCAAAAACTACAGACAAGTGTGGGAATTAGGAAGATAGTAGTTAATAACTTATTCTACAATAGGATCACATCTTCCTCGACGCAGGCGGCGCGCCAACGAACCCCCCAAGAACGAGACAACTCGCCTCGTAGGCCCTCTATCCATCCGTTTGCCCAAAAAAAACAAACCCCCACCCAACGCCACGAGTCGAGACAGAAGAGAACACACAATCCCCCAACGACGTACCCCTCGACAAAAGCGCCCGCACCCCCCGACGACCGCCGCGAAGCCATCCTCCGCACCCTCCAAATCATCGCCGCCGTAGCCCAACGCCGTAGTCGCAGCAGCGTCCCCCACAGCGCCAGAATCACGACAATCTGAACAGCCAAAGCGCCGCAAAAACAAAAACCACACTCGAGGGAGCGTGCAACGCCGACGACAAGAGATGGTGCCCGAAGAAGGTGACCAACAGCAGGAATAGTAGCGTCGCGACGTCGTCCCATCCGAAGCTACCCTTCATCGTCGTCATCCGAGTCCTTGATACTTTCGTGCTCACGCCCCTGGATTTCAGGGGTCGCGTCGCGTGGTGTACTACTGCAGGCGGGTCGACGGGGTCTGCTTCGGGCGGGGGGTCGACGGGGTCTGCTGCGGGAGGTTCGACGGGTTCTACTTCGGGGGGCTCGACGGTGATGGTTTCCACCGAGGGCAGCTCGACGGTGATGGTTGGGACCTCGTTGGGCTCGAATGTGACGGTTTCCAGCTCGGTTGGCCCGATTTTGAGGGTTGCGACCTCTGGGATCTGCGCTTCGACGAGAGCCCCGGATGATGAGGTTCGGGTGATCGAGACGTAGCTGCGCGTGATGGTGGCCGTGTTGTGGGAAGCTGTGGGCAGAGTAACGACGGTTTCCACCGTACCTCCCTCGTAGACAACCTCGAGCGACCGCGGTTGGCCAGTGGTGATTGTTGAGTGCTCCTCGGGCGATATGGTCCTCGCTCCACTTGGTTCACTCGTCTGCACAGGACCTGTTGGCGCTGTAATGGTGACGGTTTCCAACGTGGTCCCACTATAGACAATGTCGACTGTATGCCCATCGGTGGTTATTACCGAGGGTCGACTGAACGGCGCCGTGGCAGTACTCGGCGGCGCTATGGACGCTTGAGATGGCACCGTGATGACAGGCGTGACGGATGATGGATTTTGGCCGCTTTGGAGAGTGGCCATCGGTGCACTCGCAGTCACCGTCATGGTCGAAACATAGCTGACGTTCGTGTTGGGAGGCGCGGTCAGAGCACAGGGACATGTCGTTTGGACGGTGACGGTCAGAATTGGACCAGTTGGCGTCGATTGCAGCAGAGAAGCCTTCCCAGTGACGGTCGTGGTCGTAACATAGCTGATGTTTGAACTGGGAGGCACGCACGACGAAGAGCTGGTATTGTTCGCCGGGGCCGTAACCGTCAGCGTAGGACCAGTTTGAGAAGCGTTCGCAATGACAGTCGTTGTTGTCACATAGCTGACGTTTGTACTCGGCGACGAGCTCGTGACATTCGTCTGATTTGCAGGGATCGTGACAGTCAATGTAGGACCACTCTGAGACGGCGCCACAGTCTGGTTCTGGGTCACCGTCATGGCAGCGATGGAGCTGCTATTGTTTGCCGACGTCGTTGTGTTCGCTGCAGGCCTCGATGTGGGAATCTGTGTTCCAACAATGACCATCGTGGTTGCGTTACTGACAACTGCCGTGGCGTTGATGGTCTGAGTTGTCAAAGGGACATCGCTGCCATTGACTGTTTGAAAGACGGTGACTGTGGGAACTGGCGGCGCTGGTTGACCGGATCCTGGCGCTGTGACTACCACAGTGGTTGCTCCGCCTTTTGCAGGCGAGCCGGCCGCTGGAATCGCCGTGGTGATTGTGATCGTTGCCGCAGAAGTTGGAGGAGCCTGGCCAGCAGAGGTTGCATTATTGGGCACTGGTTTTGGGGGGCTTTGAGGAATAGGACTGTCCTTGATAGTTTGGAACACGGTAGTGGTTTGGCCTTGAGGAGGAGGGCCGGCCATATCGGGGGCTGCGCCATTCGCAGGCGAGCCAGATCCTGGTATGGATGTGGTAATGGTGACCGTAGTAGCAGAGTCTGGAGAGCCTTGTCCGCCTTGTCCTGGAGGCGACGAAATGCCAGCTGACGAACTTGGCTTCGAGGGCGAGGATGCACCGCCGGCGCTCGCGACTGAAGAGCCTTGTCCACCTTGACCGCCTTGATCGCCTTGACCGCCTTGTCCGCCTTGTCCGCCTTGTCCAGGAGGAGACGAAACGCCAGCCGACGAACTTGGCTTAGAAGGCGAGGGCGAGGATGCACCGCCTGATGGAGAAGCAGATGGAACGCCAGCAGAAGAAGGACTTGACGGCGAAGATGCTTGTCCACCACCACCTCCACCACCGCCAGAAATGGTGACTGTTTGAACAACTGTATTGGTAGCTGGTTGATTAAGTCCAGGAACGACACCCGAAACAACGCCAGGAGTGCTAGAAAGTGAGCCCGGTGAATTCGCTCCACAACCTCGAAGGACGCGCTTATGCTCATCCACATGCATTAGGCGGAGGACCACCAGAGCCTTCACCGCTGCCGCTCCCACCACTGCCGCCCGTGCCAGTTCCAGTGCCGTTCGAGCCATCGCCTGTGCCTGCGCCATTTCCTCCACTTCCACCAATATCGCCTGCACCGCCAGCTCCACCCGACGAAGAACCAGCACCACCTTGTTGGGTGAAGTTGGCACACGTGATAGCCGTCTTGTTGGCGTAGTGGAAAACCAGGCTGTGGCCTACAACCGTCGCTGGGCCATCGTCGACGGAGACGTACAAATCCTCGTAGCTGTCAACCATATCAATCAGTAAAGCTTCACATCAAGACAACAAGGTATCGGAGATGACTGACCTAGCAGAGAAAGCACCAGGGCTACCCGCGGTTCCATGCTTGCCCGAGAGATCGCCCACTTCACAAGCAGCCGGCGTGGCCTTGTCGCATCCAGTGCCACCATTGCCGTAGGGATCGAGATGGCCGCTAGCCGTGGCACAGCTACCGTTGGCAGCCAGGGAGGAGTTATGGATATGGTAGACTTGAGACATGCAGATATCAGCTTATTGTCTTTTGTATGTGTATTGTGCTTGATGGTGTACTCACGAAACGGGCCGCCCTCGCTCGGCAGACCAGAGAAGCTCACGGAGATGTGCACGCCTTGACCGCTGCTGGCTCCAGTGACGACGACTGAACCCTGCACTGGGGTAGTATTTGGAAGCTGGGCAATGTACTGCACATCTCCGGGCTGGTTGGTTGTGGGGGGAGCGTCACCAGCGAAGGCCAGAGCCGTGAAGCTCGCGAGGAGGGTGAAGGCGCGCATGTTTGACGGCAGGTATCGATTTCGAAGGTGTTGTTGAAGTAGTAGTGAAGCGCGTGTCCAGTGGTTGAGTGAGTTATTGAAGGGTATCGAAGATGTGGAGTGTTCCAAGGAGGTTCTGGAAAGGGAGGTCGGAATGTGAGTGATGTCAATGTTTTGGACAACAAGCGCCGAGACTCGTGTGAAGGATGAGTTTGAGGAAGGATGATTGTTGTTTGCCGTCAACAGCAGCCGCCAGTGGCGCACGTGATGGGGATAGGCGGAGTCAGGGAGTGATGAGTCGTAGTGAGGAGAGGGTGGTGAGATGTCGGTGTAGATGATGGTGGAGGAGGAAGACGAACCTGGTGATGTTTGGCCGATTGATCTGATCGGAGCAACCACAGTGGTGCTTCACGCTTGCCAAAGCTTTGTAGAGCAAGAAGAGGAGAAGGTGTTGAGCAAACGAGGTTGCCACAGACCAAGTGATGCGAGGCTAGGAAGTCACGCTTGGCTTGCTCCACAGAGTTTCACAGGGCCAGGAGCCTGTGACATGGTGGAAGGTCTCGTATGTCGCTTCCCGTTAGCAGCGTGCAACTACGGCGTGCGACCTACAACAATCGCCTTGGATTGATCAGTCTAGCCTCCAATATGCGCCATTCGAGACTCGTTTGTTGGTCTTGGACATGTCAGAAGACATGGTCCAGCTGTGCCACAAGCCAAGGCTGCCAAAGACAGGAGTCTCCTGTCAAATCTCCAACAGACAAGGGATGCGTATGGCTGGTAAGAAGCATTGACTTCCAGTTCGTAAGAACTCTCTTTCTGCTGATTTATCTCTTTTGACGCCGCCTGGTCTCGCGATCGTTTCGTCGGTCACTCCGCTCTGTTCTGCTCCCGTGATCCCAATGCTTCCCTGCAAGTCATATGTTACGCCGCCAACACCTCGCTGTAAAGGATATAGGCCATTTCGCTGCCGTCGCCCGTCCAATCATAACCTTCCCTCAAGATAGACACTCCTCAAACTCCCACAAACTAACCCTCCGTCCAGCAGCCGGGCTAAGCAGATTCGTGATGTCCGTCACGCGCGCTGTCATTTCACAAACATTAGCGCACTCTTTTCCTCAAAACATTTCCAAGATCCTCGCCCGATGTTCAGTATAAAATGCTTGGTTTAGAATGCCGGCTTCTGTGCAGTTTTGGGCGTGATGGCCGCCAAGGTGTGCGTGATCATACTTTGAATGTCCTCCATGCCGTCTGTCTCCAAGCTGTGCATCAGCTCCTCTTGCTGCATCTGATTCAATCCGTTGCCGAACGATCCAGAATCCATGTCCCAGTACTGAGGAACGTACTGCTGGTTCTCCTCGTATCCACCTGGGAACGGATATGCAGCATGGTTCGGATCGAAAGCTTGATTGCCGTAGGGGTCCATGGGCTGTTGCATTGGCAGCGCTGAGGCATTTGCGTGCGCGAATGCAACAGGCGCCTGTTGTGGTGCGGTCCATCCGGGCACAGTCAGATCCGGAGTAAACTGGGGCAGGGCGTTGAACTGTGCATTGGGGAATGGATATTGCTGCTGCTGGAACTGGTTCTGCATGGTGGGTATCGAGTCGGAGCTCCCGTGGTGTGGGACGTTGTGTTGCACAGAAGGCGTTTGCCGAGCAGGAGGCGTCGTGACATTTGGCAAGCTGGAGTCGCTTCTGTAAGGTACGGGCGGGGGCTCCTCCACGCTTCGTCGTTGTGAGTGCTGGTCAATGTATCCGAACTGTCTCTCGGGCGGTGTGGCTACGGACTGGCTACTAACCGTCGCAGGACTGGTCGCTCGAGAACGGCCGTTGACATCCGGGAATGTGGATCCAGGCGAGGCGGCTGCATCTGATGGTGTGGCCGCTGAAATGGGTACGTCGTCATCTTTCTCGTAGATCTTCATGATGGCTGTGATGAGGTTTAGATATAGTTGCACTGCCGAAGCAACTCCGGGCCACCGATCAGAAGCCATCTGTATAGCTTCCATAGCAACTTCCAAATGCTTCTCCACTTCGTCGCGCTTGTGTTTTCGTCTGACCTCGACGTAACTCAGACTCCAGAGCATCGTGTTGATGGCCATGAATATTGATTGCGTGAAGATCCAGGTCAAGTCCACTGTTCGTTTTGTGATCTGTTCTCGTTGCAGGAAGATGTTGTACTGACATGCGTCGTAGCACTTGAAGGCTGCTTCCAGAGATGGTCGAGGGACTTGGGGCGATGGTCGATAGAGAAACACAACCATCGTGTTGTACCTGCCGATGAACCAAATCTTGTTAAGGCCATGACCCTCGTCTTGTGACGGTGATGCATCTCTCCATGCTGCGAGCTTTGCGTCCATTTGCACAAACCATGGGTCACGATCGTCCTTGGGCTCGGTTCTTTTCCGTTGATACAGCTTCCGACGGATCTCCAGCTGTAATAGCCGCATTTTGAAGAAATGGATGGCCACCCATTTCTTGAGCGTCGGTCGTGGAGCAGCAGGATCCACCCCCTGTTCGGTGATGTACTGATCATCGCACGTCTCAAACCAGCCCACATCGACATGCTCTTGAGAGGTTGCGAGCATCGACGGCCGGCCGATCGAATGCGCCAATCCCCATTCCATGACCATGATACACCAAAATAGTCTTCGCCGCATGTCAACTTCGAGATAGTTGATCGTGCCATCAGCTCGCCCGCGGGTGATGGTCTTCTCCTCGTTAAGGCCGAGAGATTGCACCAATCGAACAGCAATCCCCACAACATAGTAGATGGCCGTTCGCGTGGGCGTGAGGAGCGAATACTCTGCCATGAGCGCAAAGCATTGGAGTGTCTTCAAATCCATAGGGCGTACAACAGTTTCCAGATATTTGAGCGCTGCGAGATAGTAGCTGTCTGCAAGTCCAGCGTACTGGGTGTCCATCTTCTGCAGGCTGATTGCAATGACCATTCGGCAGACGAAATGCTGATACGGGCTGGCCTGATCGTGATTCGCATAGACCATGTTAATGTCCTTGTCGAATGTCGGCTCATGCAGCGCTGGGTATTGCGGCTGGACTTTGAGCTTGTAGAGCTGGATCAACAGGTCTGCGAGTGCTCTGTTGGGCAGTTCGACCGCAGCAACATCGCTGATCAACGGGTATACTTTCGAAGTCGGCTTCGCTTGCTCTTGGGCGTAGAGATCCTTGATGTCCCGCGCTCTTTGCTCTGGCACGATATCCAGTATGCTCTTCGCGTCTGTGAATTGCTTGGCCAGCTGCATCACCAGTCTGGTGATTGCGATGCCACTCGAGGGGCCAAGGTATTTCGACTCTTTGGCTTCGTGCACTCGCACCGTCGCCGCGCGCATCATGGCTTCTGGATCGTCCGCGGCGTCTTCATTCTCCACCTTGTCCAGCTCATCTTCGAGTTCGCGGACTTTGTGTTGGAGCCACACGACGTAGTTGCGATTGACGTTGTGCCCTCGATTCGAGTCGTAGTATTCGCATATCGAGTTTGTTCGTTCGCATGGGGTGCAGCGGGGTAGGCCTGGATCGCATCGTGTTTTGCGCTTCACAGACGGTCAATACAGACACAGCAGAAACAACGGTGGTGATGACCTACCTGTCGACAGCGAGTACAGGCCGTCAATGTGTGGGCGACTTGGTTTGAGGAGCCCGTCTCTATTTCGGCGCCGTCGTTTCTGACAGCCGTTTTCTTCTTAACGGCTCCGGTGTTGACAGACATTGCCGGCGGTCTCGTTTGCGTTGTGGTCATGGAATCGCGGCGCGTGCCCTCTTATTTACATGCTCGGGAGGGTCTATCGACGATGCGGTGGTGTCTGCACACGTGCGGTGGTACTACGGGAATGGTGAGGGTGGGATGCTCGCGCTGGTGGAGTGGAGGGGTCGCGGACAGATCAATGGAAGTGGAACGGAGGTCGGGTGCGGTGGGCGGGTTCATTCCAGCGTCATGGCAGCAGTAATTGCATATGATGTGGTTTCGGACGGGGCATGCTTGTAGCGTGGACGGCTTCTTGGTGAGATGAAAGCTGCTGCGCCGCCGGGTACATGCAGGGCAAGCGCAGGACACACAGGAACTTGACTTTCTTACTTTCTGCCAGAGGGCGGTCGGGCGGCCTCCGGGCTGGCGCAGTGATTGGCTGCAGCGGAGTTGCGCACGTCGAAGGGCATGGAGGTGCTCGCAAGCGACAACTCAAAGCATCGCCAAAAGTTGGACGGCGCGGGAGATGGACGAGATTGACACCGCCATGGCCCGCTGCCAGAGGCCCTGAAGACGGCCATGGCTTGCATCTCGCTCGACACGGCAATTCGATGCCTCGGGGCGGCAGGATGCTCTGGGCGAAGCCATGCACAACACATCGCCTAGAACGCGCAAAGGCATCCCCTCTCCCTCACCACATGGCGCGCTATCATTGCTATCCTCGTTATCCCGGTCCTTCTCAACACGACTGTGCGACCCGAGCAAGCCACGCTCCAAAGCCAATTCCACCGGCCATGTGATGGGGACCATGGCCAGCTATCGCCGGTGCCCTGATCCCTCATTCGCCGTACCAGAAGGGGGAGATATCGTGAAGGAACATCACGTAAGCCCTCGACTTAGACGAGCACTCGTAGGTGAACGTAGTCGACGACGATTCTGCGTCGGCAATAGTAGTTGCACGCATTTGATAGTGGGATATTCTATGGTAGTGCATTCCGCTGGCCGGGCCAAAAGTAGTGCGATATTCGGCAATGTCTTCTGTCCCTACCCGATCATGCCTCCGACGGACGGCCTTGCTCGAGTCGACCGCCTTGACCTTCCTCTCCCGTTGCTGCTGCTGCTTCTACACACATACTCTCCCGCTGCATGGCGTTCAACTCATGAGAGAGACTCTACCGTCACCGCTCCATGCACCGCCCCATTGCTGCACCGCTGCATCATATCTCTCCGTCATTCGCTGGCCCTACAGACCAAAGCCGCACCCACATGTCAGAACTCGGCCTAAATCGTGGCTGAGGCAGAGCTAAGGCTGCACGTGTGATACGGTACGAACCCCAGTGCGCATCGCTGAGCTCGCCTTGCGCCTTGCCAGTGCGGGTGATTCTGTGCTCCTTCATTTCCCCTGCCATGGCCTTTGCAGCGGTATAAGCTGCTGCTGCTGGACTCCAGTCCATCCATCACGCTGACCCACGATCCCACCCCGCTGCTCAGGCTGCGCAACGCTCGCGCTTACGCTCATATCACCGCTAACCATGGCCGTAGAAGACGTCGATGCCACCACTCTGATGCCTCTCGAGACCCCCATCCTCAAGGTCTCGCGGTATGCCAGCCTTGCCCCTCGAAGGAGATATTCGTTGCTGACGACACACTTCTTATACAGGCCAGTGGCTGCATGCTCGCGGTGCCGCAACGCCAAGATCAAATGCGACGGCAAGCTGCCCGCCTGTACTTCTTGCGAGAAGAATGGCAGGGCTGCCGAGTGTACCAGCACTAACGATCAGTTTGCACGAGGCAAGGAGCGAAGCTATGTCTCCACCCTCGAGACCCGCATCGACAAGCTGCAGGCCAAACTGGAAGAAGCGCGAGCGAGGAAACCTTCAGTCGTGTCGATCCCCGACGATGATATGAATGCTTCGCGAAGGCAGTCTTACCAAGTCCAGGAACCGCCCACTCCAAATACCACCAGCAAAGCCCTGAGACGGAAAGAAGCCACCGCCATCGATGACTTGGTATCAGACTTTGGCTTTCTGTCCGTCAACGCCACCGCAAGAGACTTCTATGGCTTTACTACTGCCATGTCGTACGCTCGACTCGTGCTCTGGGCATGTTCGAAGGATCCTTTACCAGAGGGAATGGCCCAGCCTCTACCGCCGCGATATGCTGCCACCGCGTTGATCCAACACTACCTCAACAATATCTTCGTTCTCCTCCCTGTATTCGACGAAGCCAGTTTCTATGCCTCAGTCGACAATGTCTATTCCAGAAACTCACACCAGGCAGAACCTCTGGATCACTGGCTGGTGCGGGTGGTCCTGGCCATTTCGAGTGCTTCAATGTCCGAGCAAAGAGGTGACCAACGCTACATGGAGGCTATCGGCCATGTGTGTGCTGCGTTGGAGTCCTCCGAAGACGTGCTGCATCCCGGTGCGATTAATAGTATTCAAGCCATCGTGTTGCTTACCGAGTACGCTATGCTGGATCCTCACCACTTCGATTCCTGGGGCTTGATTGGTGCAGCTTCCCGTGCCATGGTTGACCTGGGTCTTCACCAGGATCCACCAAAAGGTACGGCCATGCCCAAAGGCAAGCTGGAACTTCGACGTCGTGTATATCATTGCATCTACGCCCTCGATCGATCAACATCACTCGTACAGACGAGGGCGTTCTCCTTTTCAGACGACAGCGCCAAGGTGAAAGTCCCATTCGGCAAGCAAGCATCGTCAGCGCCAACATCGCCAGGTCCTTCCGTGCCACAAAAGCTCTGGTCACAGTCTCACGAGCACGCTATGCACTTGGTGGAGCTTCGAAAGTTGCAGTCTCGGTGGTATAGCGACTTATTCCAGTCTGGACGAAGTCGATGGGATGAGCCTTATCCTTACGTCTGGAGCACGTGTGAGTCAATGCGCAAATGGTTCGAAAACCTACCGCCAACGACATCGCCCAACATGCGCGCATTCTTCGAACTTGATCTGCTCTACTCGTACGTTTACGTGCTCTCACCATCTCCCCGGGTGCCGGCCATCAGACCCTTTGCGCAGAAGCTCATCTTCGAATACTGCATCCAATATGCCGACTTGATGTTGCGATTGATCAGCGATCCAGCGTACACAGCTCCACTGACTTTTTACGACGCAATGAGGGTTTACATGACTGGTCGACAGTTTCTCGACGTCCTACAACACGATCTCGATGCTCTTATGAGCGGCAGCATTCCGCCACATCCAGAAGTTAAACCTACAGCTGCTCCACCACCACCAATGCCTGTCGTTCCACTACCGCCTGGAGATACTGTACTGCGCTTTAACATTGCTCGAAGCATCGCCTGCATCAAGAACATTTCAGAATCATTGTCTCGATTCGGCATTCGCTGGGGATATATGAGGTGAGTCTTGAGAAATCGAGGTCGTGAACTCTTACTAACGATTTCATAGCTGGAGTCAGAGGTATCAAGGCGAGACATCTCCAATGCTGGACGAACTCAATATTCGGTTGCGTGATTTGGAGGGCACTCGTAGACAGAGTGTCTGGCATTCAGGATCGAGTGGTTCAGTGGGTAGTACCCAGGCGTACCAATCACCTCCCAGTATGCAGACACCGCCAGGCATGCCAACGCCACCCGGAATTCCACAGCAACCTGTGATGTCTGTGCAACAGACTCCACCCGGTCTGCCACACGCGCATCCTATTCACCACGTCAGCCCACCTCAGTTCCACCAGCAGCCTATTGGACCTGTATCATACAATATGGCCTCTTTTGCAGCTGGGCAGCAAGCATATCAGCAACAGCACCAGTACCAGCAGCCTGCGTATAATTTCAATCAGATGCCCACTCCCGCGCAAAATGCACCGTTCACCATGCATCAAGGCAACGCTCATCGCCCAAGCCAACAATTTGCAACTTGGACCGGCTATGGAGGCATTGGTGGTCAGCCAGATATGTTGGACGAAGAGAATGCAGTACCGCCAGACTCAAATCCGTGGAAAACTTGATTATGACGAGGCATGCTGAACAGTTGATAGGTTCGAGGTCGTAGTGGAATGACCCACCTGAACTGGTCACAGATTGTGCAGCAAGAATCCGCAGCCACCAATGTCTCCCCGCTCGCCCAGGTTACGAGTCACCGACATGGGTTACCACAAGGCACATTCGCTCGAAAAATCCCACGTTCTCCGTCTGCCGATTCATCAGAACTCCCTCGTCCGATCGGCTTGAGAACGAGTTCGGCTCCTGCCCAGAGACGAGATCCGCCAAGATCGGTTCCTGACTTCTACATCCCGCCGACCAGCAATCTGCCTCCTCTCACAGGCACTGGACCCGCTCCGGCGGCGCATCAGTTGACGAGAGACTCGGCGACGATGATGATGCAACAGGGTAGCAATGCAGGGGAGTCTCTACAGTCGCAGCTTCACCGCACGCAGTCAGGCGGTTCCCAGCAGGGTCAATGAAAGGCGGATTAGATGAATGTTTTCGTGTATTGAACGGCTGAGATGTGGGTGAAGGAATGAGATGACTTCGCAATTCGAGAGTTCGAGTGCAATCGTGTCGGAGAATGATGCAAAAATATTGATAAGCTACTATCGATTGACCTCTTACACCGAAGTCCACCACATCGTCTCGACCCTCCCTCCCATATACATCAAAAGGAATCTCATATTTCCTAATCCAAAAGGACCAGCAAAAAGGAGTTATAATCAACAGCCGTTGGCCATAGACACGCTTTCTGTCCCCCGAGCCCGCCTCACTTTGTGTGTTCGATGGAGGGGCAGTGTTCAAAAGATATATGAGATCTTGAATTGTTGCTTTTGGGGTTTAGCGAGGACTAGTGTGGGGCTAGCGTGGTTCGGGTGTGGTGCGCCGAGCCCTAGGTGGTTGCCCCTCGTGTTTCTGGCTTTTTGTGGAGGGAGGTAGGTAGGTGCTTGCTTGTTGCTTGCTTGACTGACAAGAAAGATGTCGTGTGAGACGCGATGAACATCGACGAGCGGGCGAACAGTTTTGCTATTCATGCGGCTTGTCGGGAGGGGCAGAGTGCGTAAACAACATCTTTTCCACAAGCACACACATGCACAGATACTAATACTTCGTTTCTGGTGATTACAGCCCAAAAAGTCCTCTCCCTCCTCAACGCCGACCCCAAACTCGCCCTCCTCCGCGACGACGACGACCGTCTACCCCAGCACTGGGCCGCGTCCCACAACCGCCTCGACATCCTCCAGATCCTCTCCGACAACTACACGAAGAAATTCGACGTCGACGCCCAAGATGGCTCCGGCTGGACGGCGCTCATGATGGCGGCGAGCCTGAAAGACGGCGACGAGCTCGTGGATTACCTGCTAGACCAAAAAAGCGCGGACCCGAGCGTCAAGACGAACAACGGCCAAACGGCGCTGCACTTCGCGAGCTCGAAAGCGAACCTCGAGACCGCGCGGAAATTACTCGCGAAAGGCGCTTCGGCGCGGGTGAAGGATAAGCGGGGACAACTCCCGCTGCACCGCGCAGCGGCGGTGGGGAATGGGCCGATTGTGAGGCTGCTGTTGGAGAATCGGAGTCCGGTGAATGCGACGGATGGGGATGGGAGCACGGCGTTGCATCATGCTGTGGCGGAGGGGAGGGGGGATGCGGCGGTGGAGTTGTTGAAGAGGGGGGCCGAGTGGGGGAAGGTGGATGGGGGTGGGAAGAGGGCGGTGGAGTTGGCGCCGGATGAGAGGGTTAGGTTGTTTGTGTTGAGGGGGGCGGTGGAGGAGGGGGTTGATGTTGAGGGGGGGTCGTGAGGAGGAGAGAGATGTTTGGAGGAGGATACTACGATTTGAGAGGGGTGGACGGTGGTGAGATGATGCGACGAGATGGTCAGGTATGCTCGTGGAGCACTTTGATCTCTTGACCTGTCGTCAATGCCGGATGATTGTACGACATTGATGAAACCCACGAGAGCACAGACGGAGATGCTGGGATAGAACGAGCTGGCAGCCCTAGCCTCGCATTGCTTCTCTTTGCCAGCATACAACCCAGACAACGCCGTCCTGCACAGATCAGCTGATGGACAAGAAAACAAAAGAATCTTCCCTCCTGAACTTCTTTCTTTCTCGTCTCCCGTCCATATTCGGACCCGCCCGAGTCGTGGACGGGGACGATCTTCTCCTAGCTCGCAATCCTTGCCGCAAAACCGAGTCGCCCGCTTCTCGAACCTCACCTGCATGCACCTTTGATGTCAAGCTTGCTCTCCACACAAGCAAGAAATTTTCTGTCTTCTCAATATGCAGGCATGAAGAGAGGCAAGCATGCCGACGCAAGCCTCGATCACATGCAGGAGGAGGAGTAAGAACACTCGACGAAACGTGTTGAGGTCATGACAGGCATTGAGCGTTTGGCCCGCAATAATTTTTCGGCAGCAACCTTCACCTGTCTCGGCTCGTCATCCTCCACAAAAAACACGCCCCAGCCAAACGCGTCGTCGTTTCGTGCTCCAGTCGTTGCTGAAGAAAAACTCTATGCTTTGACACTTTTTGTTTCTTTGATGAGATCCACTTTGTTGGGGGCGTATGTACCATAGTACCACCCCTCGTTTCACGGTGTCCTTCTCGAATTGTGTGTCAAGAAGGAGAAGAAGAAGAAGTCTGGATCCGTACGGAAGCCAGCCCCGATTACTTTCACTACCCCAGCCAGCACGGGGAAAGCCTTTGCTCGTTACAGGCTTTTCCTGGTTCGAACAACGACAGCACGCCCGCCCGCTCCCATCACATGTGAGTGTCAGTGCCCTGTCTCTCCTGCTCTGTGCGGGGAGTGTGAGTGGTAGTGGAGTGGAGAGGGCACGCACGCGCGCAACGCCTGAGCTGCATCACATCACGTTTCCTGGCCTTGCGCGTTGCTTGGGTGGCGCCATCCAGGTTGGACATTTTGCAAACAAGCGTCTAGATTCCCGGCGGCGACAAGTAATACCGCTTGCTTGCTTACAGTGCCCTTCACGACGATTCCCTCTCAAGTCATGTCGGCACGTTTCTTCAAGCGCCGGAGGATGTCGTCGATTGCTTCCGGCTCCCAGACGCACACTACTACTGCTGAGGATGACTTGTCGGCAGAAGGCGATCGAGCCACGACTTCATCATACGACGGCAATGCCAGCAATACAAGACGACAGAGGGCCCTCTCTTCATCGACCGCTTCTGGACCGTGCACGTCGAGCTTGCCGAGCAGGTCTTATATTCACAATGTGAATCATTCGAATCAGGGTATGTTCTTTTTACCTTTACCATTTACCTTACCTGCCTGCATGCATGCCAAGGCTCTCATATGATCTTCTTCTTCTCCTCCTTCCACAAAATCACGTACTTCCCCAAGTGAATGGCGTTGGCTGACGTGCCCGCACAGATGTGCAGTACTCGTCGTCTGGAGTCCGACAGCAGACCGCCGAGCTGTCGTCTTCGTTTCTGGACGACTCGGAGATGTCGAAGCATTTTGGTGATCGATACGATGAGAGTGCTCTGGGGGCGCAACGACCGGAGCCGATTGCAGAACGCTCGGAGCCTGCCACGCCGAATGAGGAATTGGGTCCTCGTGGATCTTTTGATGCATCTACGATTGCTGGCGCTAGTGACGCTTTATTGATCTACAACGAAGATAGTCACAGCCCTTCACCTGGTCTGGGCGGTCGACGGCGAACGTCAGCTTCGAGGGTCCCGGAAGTTGTCGTCACTAACGAGGACGGTGATATGGGCGAGACGACTCCCTTACTACCCCGTGCGCGGTTATCGTCCCCCCGAAAACAGAGATACGACGCTGGCGGAGACCTCGAATCCCAGCCGAAACAAGCACCTCACCAAGGCATCTGGAATCGACTGGGCCACCACTATCCCTCATTCCGGGCGATCAGGCGTGTTGTCGATGTGGCGAGCAATCCCAAACGATGGGACATGCGGCAAGTGGCGAGCACGGTGGTGTACAAGCCCGTCAAGGCGCTGCCCTCAGTGTTCTTGGGTCTGCTGCTGAACTTGCTGGACGCACTGTCGTATGGCATCATCTTGTTCCCGCTTGGAGAAGATGTCTTTTCTGAGATGGGCGCGGATGGCGTGTCGATGTTCTATGTGAGCTGTATTGTCTCGCAGTTGGTGTACTCGAGTGGGAGTATCTTTCGAGGGGGTGTTGGGTCGGAGATGGTATGTCGTGAGTTGAGTTTGAATTGAGGCTGCTGCTAATGGGATTGTAGATCGAGGTTGTACCCTTCTTTCACAAGATGACCTACATGATCATCAGCATTATGGGCACAGACAACCCGGACGCCCTGCGAGCCACGGTCATCACGTCTTACGCCATGAGCTCCATCTTGACGGGAGTCATCTTCTTCGCTTTGGGAGCTGCGCGCCTTGGGACTCTCGTCAACTTCTTCCCGCACTCGATCCTTGTTGGCTGTATTGGTGGCGTGGGTATCTTCTTATTCCTGACTGGAGTCGAGGTTTCTGTTCGTTTAGACGGCAACCTGGATTTCACAAAGGAGGTCCTGATGAAGCTCATCGCCCCTATGAGTCTGGCTCAATGGCTGCCTCCACTGGCACTGGCCATCATCCTACTCATCGTCAAACGATACTACGACAAGCCTTTCCTCGTCCCGGCATACTACATCGGCATCACCGTCATATTCTACATAGTCGTTGCTGCCGTACCCTCGCTCAGCGTCGAGGGTCTCCGCAGTTCAGGCTGGGTTTTCGAGGCGCCCGCAGCCGACAAGACCTTCTACAACTTCTACAGCTACTACAAGTTCAGCTTGGTGAACTGGAAAGCCGTGGCGATGACGATTCCGTCGCAGTTCGCGCTGACGCTTTTTGGGATTCTGCATGTGCCGATTAACATCCCTAACCTGGCGATGAAGATGCAGGAGGATAATGTCAGTATCAATCGGGAGCTTGTCTTGCACGGGATTTCGAATTCGCTATCCGGATGTGTGGGGAGTATTCAGAACTATCTCGTCTACGTCAACAGCGTGCTGTTCATGGACACTGGAGGCGATAGTCGATTGGCTGGATATCTGTTGGCGGCTGCTACTGCTGGACTCTGGATTGCTGGACCGATCGTCATTGGATATGTACCGGTCATTGTGGTTGGGACGCTGATCTATTACCTTGGAATTGATCTGGCCAAAGAAGCGCTTGTGGATACTTATGGCCGACTACATCGATTGGAGTACTTCACCATCGTTGTCATCGCCTTGGTCATGGGGATTTACGACTTTGTCGTTGGAGTTGCTGTTGGAATTGGGCTGGCTTGTCTGGTATACGTTGTCCAAACATCGCGAAAGACAGTCATTCGAGCACAATTCTCTGGCGAGATTGCGGAATCAACCGTTCGTCGCCATCCTCGACAGCGTGATTACTTGCACCGCGTTGGACCTCAAATCCGGATTGTCAAGCTGGGTGGATATCTCTTCTTTGGCAGCATCGTCAACGTCGAGAAGACGGTGCGAGCTCTGATCGACGCAGAGGCTTTTGCTGCATCGCCGATTCGATACCTCATCCTAGACTTCTCGCACGTCACCGGAGTAGACTTCTCAGCCGCTGAGGGATTCGGTCGAATGTATAGGATTCTGAGAAGAAGAGACGTCGAGATGGTGCTTGCAGGCGTCAACCTCGACGACGAAGTCGGCCGCAGTCTGAAGATGGACGGTCTCTTCGAAGAAACCGACGAAGACCCACCAACACCACCCCCAAAAGTCTACGAAGACCTCAACGGCGCCCTCGAAGCCTGCGAAAACGCCCTCCTCGTCACCCTCACCGAAAAGCAACAATCCGGCCTCACGGGCGGCGGCGACTCCCCACCCATGCCTATCCCCTCGGAACCGCCCAAACGCGCCCAAATCACCGACCTCGAAACCCTCTTCGGCTCCCCCCGCACCAACCTCCGCCACCGCGCCGCGACTGAAACCATCGTCGAGCAAGGCGGCCACCCGGAACGCACCAAATGGCAAAACCTCAAACAACCCCTCCCGCTCCTCCTGCAGGCCTTCGAGAACTTCACCACCCTCCACACCGAGGACTTCTGGTTCCGTGCGGTCCCCTACTTCTCCCGGCGCGAGTTCGCGAAGGGCCAACAACTCTACGCGCGCCACGACAAGCCCGACGGCTTCTACCTCCTGCAATCCGGGATTCTCCGCGCCGAGTACTCGCTTGAGCAGGGGAATTACCACGAGAGCATCGTGGCGGGGACGACGTGCGGGGAGCTGCCGTTCTTCAGCGAGACGGAGCGGACGTGCAGTGTGCTCGCGGAGACGGATTGTGTCGCGTGGTGTTTGACGCCGGAGCAGTGGGGGGTGCTGCAGGAGAGGGATGTGGAGGTGGCGAATGAGTTGTTGAAGGTCGGGTTGAAGTTGAGTGCGGAGCGGATGAATGCTATTACTAGTTATGTTTTGATTACGGCGAGTTAGAGGGGGGAGGCAGTCGAGAGGGGAGGGGGGTTTGTATTTTGGTTGGATTGGGCTGGGAGAGAAGATGTAGTGGTGGCGGTGGGTTTGATTCTTTCACTCAGCGTATGAGCGAGCGAGCGAGCGAGCGATTGGGAACGAGTGGCGAGGTCGAAAAAGCGAGGCGTTTGGGTTGGATTGGTGGGTATAAAAGTCTGCTTCTTTCTCGTCGGGTGGAGGATAGAAATGGGTCTTCTGGCATAGAAGAACCCTTTGCCGCTCGCTATCTGATAGTTTGCTCATCAATTGGCTGTGGGCATTTGTAGAGTATATTGCTATCGAACGACGCCCAGAGTCCGCACCTAAGGGAGCTCTATCTCGAAGTCGAATTCCCACCCCCAACAACAGAGATCCGGCCATCAAGCTGGATATCGACCGGTGACTGTTCGATAATATAATTAGTAAGGACCACATCCTGCGTATCGAGCGTAGCGATCTCGCTAAACTCCGGGAAAATGTTGTCGCCACCTGTGTATATACACGTTAGCAATACTTCGATCTTGAGCCCAGCACAATTCTACCAACCTCCAGCGAGAAAGTCGAGCGTGACGATATTGTACGTCGCCGTCTCATCCAACGCGGCATCGCCGACGGTGACGTTGACGAGTCTGCTGCCGACGGCGGCGTCGGGGTTCCACTGCACGGTGATGCCCCGGCTGATTTGGAAGAAGCTGGTGACTTCTTCGCCGTTGAACTAGTTCGAATGTCAATAGCTTGTCCTTCCTCAGATTGGGGTCTTGAAAACTGCATACCTCGCTGACGCCAGAGCAGAGTCCTTCCAGGACCTTCCAGAGATCCTCACCGCTCAGCTCGACCTCGACGACGCTGTTGCCGAATGGGAAAGACGTCAGGACTTCGCCGCGCGTGATGGGTCCAGCGTCAATCGTCGCGCGGATGCCTCCAGCGTTGATGATGGCGAAGTCGGCGGTATCGCTGGTGTTGAGACGGTACGAGAGCATAGCATCCGACATGAAGTCGCCGAGAAGACACTCTTGCTCCTGGCATGTCGTTTGATCTAATTCGACGTTTGTGGTGCCGACTTCTTCCGCGGCGAATTCCTCGAACGGACCTCGCCAGGATTTGATCTGTGCCTGGAGGGTCGCGTTTTGCGAGGTCTTGTTGTCGAGATGGATTGGGCCTCCGTGATATTCTAGGATTTTGCCGTCACAGTCGTAGGTCACGTCGATGTATCCCAGGTACTCGCCCCATCCTAGAAAGCGTGTTAATCTCGTTGGCGGTGCCACGTGCTGGGATCAACTCACGGTAAGCGGTCACGATGAACACCTCCTCGCCGTCAAGATTCTGCACAATTGTAGGGTAAGGGCCTTCGGCGCCCTCGAAATCGCCGAGTGGTGTATGGCTGTGGCCTCCCATGATGAGGTACAGTCCTGTCGTGTTCTGAGCCAGAGCTTGGTCTTCTTCGTATCCGATATGCGTGATGGCCGCGATGCGGGTGATGTTCGTAGTGGTGCGAATGAGGTCCACAGTATTCTGAACTGCTTCGACAGGGTCCGAGAAGGTCGTGCCCTCGCCAGGACTGGAAATACCTGGTGTTGTCTCCGTTGTGACGCCAATGACGGCCAGTTCGAACTCCTCGTAGATGTGATAGGGCTTGATCGTTTTGTTGAGAACGGGATGGTCAGACTGGATGTTGGCTGATATGATAGGAAAAGTGAGATTCTGGAGGAACTCCCCTAATTTGTCGTCGCCCGCGTCGAATTCATGGTTTCCGAGAGTCATGCCGTCGAAGCCAAGCTGATTGATCGTCTCGGCGATCTTCTCGCCGCCGTAGTAGGTGTAGAACAGCGTGCCCTGAAATTCGTCTCCGACATTGAGGAACAAGCTGGAGTTGAGAACGGGTCGCCGCTGGTTGATGGCGGTAGAAACGCGAGCATAGCCGCCATAGCATCCAACGCTGGCATTCGTGCAGTCCGTTCCCGAAGACCGGAACTCGTCTAGGTGAGCATGTACGTCGTTGATGTGGAAGAAGGCTGGGACAGTCAGTCACTGGACGAGTATTGGTGATTTTGGGTTGTGGTACATTGATTCCAGTTGCCGTTCCCATCAATATATCGCTTCTCAAGGCGCCGTTGACTGTAAAGAACGTCTTCGGCCCACGCTGAAGTGATGAGAGGCAAGGCGGTGAGCACACCCGTTAATAATGACCCCATGTCGGATTCAAGATGAGCAGAGATGCTAACATGCGAAGGAAACAAGAGAGGTCGAGTTATACAAATAATACCTTCATCGCCACACAAGCATCGGTTTCATGCACCGAACCCTCGCAAGTCGCCTGCACAATCTTTCTACACGGTCTTGGCAAAGATAAATTGCGCGTATCGTATGCCCGAAGAGGACCTCATGGCCGCGCCGGCGAGGTATTGGCACACTTGGCAATGATGGGTCCGTCATGGTCGGGTAGCATCTTGCCAGGGCTGCCGATGGTCCCTGACAGACGCGTGGAAGAGTGCTGGAGGGAACGTGTGGCTCGTTGTACTACTTTTCACAACATGGAAGCAAGACGCAAGGGAGGGGATGTTGGAGAAAGGACGCAGGAGGGCGAGGGCGGTAGAAGGGCGACTTTTTAGACTTAAGCTAGCGCCAACCCAATGAGCTTCGAGGAGCTGGAGATGGGTGACCTCAGTCTCAAAGACTCACAGTTTTGCGACGTCTTGGAGAGTTCAAGGATAAGCCGAGAAGCAGGACGAGGCTCCAAGCCAGCTCTGTACCGCAGCGCGCAAAACGACTGTATATTGAGCTCGAGTAGGCGAACGCGGTAGGCCACGACAGTTTTCAGTCTCCCCTGCCCTTTCGTCTCTACTCGTTTGCTCCTCTTCACCTGCTGAGCACAGTCACCCACCTCGATCTAGAGATGGACCATGGCCACCGGTATGAATCCTGCCCTGAAATAGGAAACCACGTTCTGATAACACGGCAGTCCGAATATGCATCTGCGGTGACGAGAGCGTCGGCAAAAGCTCCCTCCTGACCTCGCTCGTCAAAGACACCTTCGTCACAGCCAAGATCCAATCCGTCCTCCCGCCCATCACACTGCCTCCCACGTTGGGCACGCCGGAAAATGTCACGACGACAATTGTCGATACGTCTGCCTTGCCACAGGATCGCGATTCGTTGCGGAAAGAGCTGCGGAAATGCAATGTGATTCTGCTGGTCTACAGCGACCACTATAGCTATGAGCGCGTTGCCTTGTTTTGGATGCCACACTTCCGGTCGTTGGGAGTCAATGTACCGGTGGTGCTGTGCTGCAATAAGAGCGATTTGTCTCCCGCGATGAGCACGGCCAAGGTGATTGAGGATGAAATGCTGCCTGTTATGGGTGAGTTGGAACAACATCTTACACCTAGGGCTATCTATTGATACACGGACAGCTGAATTCAAAGAGATCGATTCTTGCATAAGAACAAGTGCAAGAGAACACCACAACATCAACGAAGTCTTCTTCCTTTGCCAGAAGGCCGTCACCCACCCGATAGCACCCATCTACGACGCCAAGGAGGGTGCACTGAAGCCAGCAGCTGTTGCGGCGCTCAAGCGAGTCTTCTACCTCTGCGATAAAGACCAAGACGGCGTCCTGAATGACAAGGAAGTGCACGAATTCCAGATGAAGTGCTTCGAAAAGCCATTATCAGACGACGACCTAGCCAACATCAAGCGTTCGATCAGGCGGCCTCAAGAAACCGCCGACGGCACCATCGAAGTAGAAAAGCTTCGTGATGGCATTGACGTCGATGGCTTCATCCAGCTTAACAAAATGTTCGCCGAGAAGGGCCGACATGAGACCATCTGGATTATCTTGAGGAAGTTCCACTACTCAGACAGCCTCTCCCTCAAAGACAACTTCCTCCACCCCAAATTCGACGTGCCAGCCTACGCCTCCGCCGAGCTCTCCCCGGCCGGCTACCGCTTCTTCGTCGACCTCTTCCTCCTCCACGACAAAGACAACGACGGCGGGCTCAACGACTCCGAACTCGCCGCCCTCTTCGCCCCCACCCCCGGTCTCCCCTCCTCCTGGATCGAAAACTCCTTCCCCAACTGCACCGTCCGCAACGAAGCCGGCTACATCACCCTCCAAGGCTGGCTCGCCCAATGGAGCATGACGACCTTCTCCGAACCCAAAACCACCCTCGAATACCTCGCCTACCTAGGCTTCGAATCCTCCGACACCAAACCCACCACCACCTCCGCCCTCAAACTGACCAAACCCCGCAAACGCCGCACCAAACCCGGCGCCCGCGTCGAACGCACCGTCTTCCTCTGCTACGTCCTCGGCGCCCCGGGCTCTGGCAAATCCTCCCTCCTCAACGCCTTCCTCGCCCGCCCCTTCAACCCCACCTACCACCCAACGATCCAACCGCAAACCGCCGTCAACGCCGTCGAGCTCTCCGAAGGCGGCAAACAATGCTACCTCATCCTCTCGGAGCTCGGCGAGCTCGAACCCGCCATCCTCGACAACCCCGCCAAACTCGACGCCTGCGACCTCCTCTGCTACGTCTACGACTCCTCCGACCCAGACTCCTTCACGCACATCCTCGACACCCGCGCGAAATACCCCGCCCTCGCCGCCCTCCCCGCCGTCTACGCCGCCCTGAAAGCCGACCGCGACCGCGCCGTCCAGCGCACCGAGCTCCAGCCGGACGTCTACTGCGAGGGACTCCGCATGTCCAAACCCCTGCATGTGTCGGTGAACTGGAAGAGCATCGCGGAGTTCTTTGTGCATCTCGCCGAGTGTGCGACGTTTCCGGCGCAGGCGTTTCCGAAGGCCAGCGAGGAGGAGGAGAAGGCGGCGTTGCAGGGGACGGCGGTGTATTTGGGTGTCGGGGCGACGGTGGCGGTCGCGGCAGCGTTTGCGTGGGTGTGGAAGAGGAATTTGTTGTCTGCTGGGTCGAATGGGGCGGGTGGGACGTAAGTTACATGTTGTATTTGTGCAGAGATTTGTTGGACTTGATCATGAGATACCCCTCTCTCCGAGAAATGTATGAATACTGTCAATCACTCACGAGGAAGATGGTTGACACTCTTCTCATATGATGTAATCATTCCATTCTATCACTCGACGACATGATCACCCACATGGGGCAGCTTGGAGACCTGTAAACAGGCAGTACATGTAAACAGCACGATGCCAACTTTTCGATCATCTTCTTCTTCTTCTTTCAAGGGTATCAAAGCCATCGCCATCATGCACGAAAACCACGAAAAAGCGCTATGCCAAAGTCCACTGCCGTCTCATCATCACATCACCCGTCATCACCCCATCATCATCCAGCAATCATTCACCCACGCAAATACTGCACCAACTGCGTAAGCTTATCCCTCGTCTCATCGGTGAGCTGCTCCTCCGGCGGCCCCAGCACCTTCTCAAACACGGGCATCAACTGTCCCGTCAAGCCCTGGATCGTTTCGTTGCGGGCCTGGTACAGCGTGACGATCATATCGAACACGGGCTCGTTCTCACGGAAATCCTCCTTGAGCGGCAGGAGCTCGGCGAGGTGGGGCAGGACGTCCTGGAGGGGGATGCTCTCGGGCGATTTCTTGATCATGCGGCTGACGCAGCCGGCGGCGTTGTCGAGGAGGCGCGCCTCGGAGTCGCTGGCGTTGGCGTTGGAGTTGTGGAGGAGGGGTTCGAGGAGGGTGAGGATGTTGGTGTAGTTGGAGAGGATTTCCTTGGCGTCGGTGCTGTTGGCGCAGAGGAGACCCATGCCGAAGGCGGCGTTGCTCTTCGTCTCGGGGTCCTCGTCGCTCAGGCGCTTGAGCAGCACGCGCATGAAGCGTTGAGTGTAGGGAGTGCAAGCGGCACCCATGGACTCGATGCAGTCGGCCACGGTGCCAACGGCTGAGCAGCGCTCGAAACGCTCCTGAGATGAACAGAACTTCATGACTGGGGTCTCGAAGATCTGCCAGAGCTCGCCGAACTGGTCGCCCAATGCAGTGCCAAGGGCAGCAACAACCTCAAGAGCGGTCTCGATGACGAGCCAGTCGTACTCAGCCGACTCGCCCTCAATAGGGGCGTCGTCGAAATCATCCTCATCCTTCTGGCAAGGGTGGTTGCGCTGCAGGATGAGCATGATCGCAGAAGTGACCTGCTCCAGAGGTGTGGCATTCTCTGACTTCGACGTGGCGAGGACGGCTGGACCGCAGAGCTTCAAGGTAGCGGCCAAGTTGCGGTTGACCTCAGTGACAGTGGCCCTGAATGGCTGTTAGCATGTGTTCACATCGAAATGTCCATAGCAAGTAATTGTTCGTGTTTGAGATCAGAAACAGCCTCTACGTTCTCGCAGCATGTGCCGTAGCATCTGAGTGAGCTGGGTTACGATAGTGTTGTCATCACGTCAAGAGAGGGGAATAGAAAGAAAAAAGCGTCGACTCACCGATCCATCTCCTCTTCCCAGAGAGCAAGCGTGCCCTTCATGACGAGATCGCCCAACTTCTTCAAGTCGTTCGTAGGCTCGACCTTGAGAGGAATGCCAGCCTGCCACTTCTGCATGCCGTTGTCCTCGGCTAGGCCCCAGAGGCAAGCGTATGCACGCCAGAGTGTGCTGATGGCGCTCTTTCGCACGCCCTCGAAGGTGTGGTCCAACAGTGGGATGGTTGTCTCAATCGTCTTCTCCATGTATGGCAGGTACTTGCCCTTGGCATGTGTAAGGACGTCTCCGATCACCTCAACAGCGATCTCCTTCTCCATGGCGACAGCAGTGACCGCACCAAGATCATCCCAGTCGTCGTCATCATCATCGTCTCCAGTCTCCATCATGGCCTTGATGACATCCTCCTCAGAGATTTCATCATCCTCGTTGACACCGTTGGCGCCAGCGACCTTGATCTTCTTGCCAGCAATCGTGACCTCTTGACCGACAAGGTCTGAAGCCTCAGCACCGAGCTGGACTTCAGAGTCGGTCTCTTCCTGCTCGAGGCAGTCGAACAGAGACTTGACGACACCCTGCAGGAATGGCTCAAAGTTCTCCTCGTAGACTCTGGCGAGCGTGCTCCACAATATGTAGCTCGTCTCCTTCAGGCGCTGGTGATCGAGGTGAAGACCCTCCTCGCTGGCCTGCATGAGCGGTCGCACGAAAGGCTGGAAGGCCTCAGCACCAACAGCGCTGGCAATCTTGCCAAGAGAGTCGATGACCATGCTCCTAAGCTCAAGTTCATCTTCACTGTCCTTGATCTGAATGTAGCCACCCAAGCTCTGCATCGTCTTCTCAAAGTATGGCTTGAAAGCCTCCTCCGAAGCACTGGCAATGCTGCCGAGGGCACTAACAGCGGCCATCTGCACCTTGTGGTCGTCGTGGTCGATGAGATGGCTGAATCGTGGCACAAGCTCAGCTAGGTAGCGAGCAGCATCCTCAGCTTCGAGACCCTCGATGAGAGAGTCGACGGCCATGGCGCTGGCCTTGACGATGTGAGTGTTGAGTTCGTGGTCCTTGGAATCCTTTTGCGAGTTCTGCATGCCCTGAAGTGCAAGGTCGAAGTTTTTGACGAGAGCCGGGATCAGGCGTGCGTGCTCCTTGCCCATGTCCTCGGCGAGGTCATCCGCAAGACGTGTGACGCCGTTGAGGGTAGCGCTACGCACACTGATGGCTGGGTCCTCGAGCAGGTGGAGGACCAGGGGAAGGATCTCGTTCAGCTGGGTAGCGATGAAGTCTGGTGCACCCTCAACGCACATGCCGAGAGCCAAGATACCTGCTCTCCTGTACTCTGCCTGCTCACTCTGGACGTATGGGCCAATGGTCTTGAGCAGTGGCACAGCAACCTGGCTGGGTGGCAGGCTCTCGCTGAGAATATCGAGCAGACCGAGGGCGGATCGTGCGGGCGAGATATCATCCTCCTCAGATGGCAGCTCATCAAGCTCAGTAGCAATCTGAACGCACATCTTGGTCATCTGCTCGCCAACCTTCAAGCTCTGGACCTTGAGCTTGCGGTACCGCACCGCCTGCATCAAGAAGCTGATGGCCTGCGATCTCGACTCGTCGTCCACCTCGGTCTTGGAGGAAACCTGCATGAAGAACTGCAGCAGGTCGCCGAAGTGTGCGTTCAGGAAAGCACTCTCGTAGCTGAGAAGCTTGTTGAAGACATCGAAAGCTTGCATGGTGTGTTCCTCGTCTTCCTCAGCAATCGTCGACTGCAAGACCTTGACCATGTGTGGGATGGTGCCCTGGAAAGCCTTCAAGCTCTTGGTGTCCTCCTCCGTGTCCAGCACCATAGCCAGCTCCGACAAAGCAAGCATAGTGTTCACTCTTACTTCCACCGACTCGGGATCTTGGATCGTCTTGGTGAAGAGGGCGAGCATCTGAGACATGTTCTCTTGGAAGACGTCGGGCATGGTCTCGAGGAGGGTGTAGATGATGTAGACGCCGACCTCGCGGTGACGGGCAGTCTCGCTGGTGGCAGCTTGCTGCAAGATGCCAGGGAGGTCGGCCCATTGTCCATCTTCGAGGTCGATCTTGGCGATAGACGCAATGACACGAGCTTTGGTGTGTCTCGGCAGCTGCTTCTCCTCGTCGATGGTGCTCTTGAGGAGTTGCTCACGGAGCTGGCCCTTTTGCTGTTCAGGCACCGCTGCCCAGTGCTTTGAGACGAGTTTGCGTGCCTCGACACCGGCCAGTTGTCGTAGCTGGGGCTCGGGGTGGTTGACGAGGATGTGGATGAGGGCCGTCACCGACTGGGGCGACGAGTAGTAGGACTTGTTGAGCTGGCTGGTGGCCTGCTTGACCTTGTTGGTGTCAGGCTCAAGCAGAGCCTGCAGCAGCGAGACGAATTCCTGCTCGTCCATGTTTGAAAGGGGGGTCTCAAAGGAAGGACGAGGGAGGAAGAGAAAGCTGCGTGGCCAAAGATTTTGTGCTCTAGTAAATAGAGACTACCGCTCTGAAATTTGTCGCTCGCCCGAAGATTTCGCGGCAAGGGTCCTCGCGGTCCCGCATTCCCGCTTCGAGTCGTTCATGCCTCAGGCAGAACATTCACTTGACGTCAGTCACATGAATATGAGATAGTCTGGGCATTGATGGTATGTTTTTCAATCGTTCATTCATCAATTCGTCTGCCTAATCCGCTCAACAACAAAACGACAGCGCCATAGCTCGGCATTTTGGGTATCATCAACTCATCAACGGAAAAATCAGTCCGTACCAACAATCAACGCAAAGAAAAAACACATCACTGCTGTCTCAGCAACAACTCCACCGCCCGGTCCAATCTAATCCCATCGCCCATATCCGTCATTTGCAGCGCCTTGCTCGCTTCGGCGGCACTGAAGCCCATTGAGACAATCTTTGCGACCGCCATGTCGCTGGTGTCTTCTGCGACTCCACCGAGGTTTCGGAGAGTCATGCGGTTGAAACCATCAACCCGTTCTTCGATGATTGGGCTTATGGCGCGTGGTGCTGCCCAGAGAGTGGATGGCGATGTTGGGGAGAGTGTTGAGCCGTGGCGCATTGGTGTTGGTTGTTGGGTAGATGGTCTTCGGCTCGTGGTGGTGCTCCTTGAGACGACGCTTCGTCGTGATCGCGAGCTACCAGTGCGAGACACCATGCTCATCGGTCGCTCGGTGTTCATATCGATCAGAGGCAGGCGCTTGTACTCGCTGCTCTGTCGACGCAGGCGGATCTCGGCAGCCAGAGTCGCAACTCGCTGGCGGCTCTTCTCCTTCTTCTCCTGCTCTAAGGGGTCCTGAAGTCTTAGCTTCGCGAGCAAAACTTGCTCTTCGTAACTCTTCGCAACGGGCTCCTTGAGGAAACTGGTGCGGCTGCCGTTATACACGGGTGGCGTCCATTTTGTCCAACCGTAAGCCTCAGCCAAAGCGAAGCCTGCGTCGCTAGTGTCGCTTGCGTACTCGGCCATCTCCAGCACGACACTCGGACCCAGCGTCATCAAGTAAGCAGTCCATTCCTCCAACATCTGCTCTTCCTGCTCGACATCACCTTCGACCACACCAGTCCCATCAAAGACGCCATGTCGTCTGGCTTGGTCCACTCGGCCCTGGTAACCTTGCAAGAGGACAGTCAAGCAAGTCCAGATCTCGGTCATGTCAAACAGCTGAGTAGCATAAAGTCCGCGCTCGTTGGCCTTCGCAAAGTAATCTGGTGGATTCAGAAGCACGCTGCTCATATCGAAATCCAGATTCGTGTTGACGGTGGCCACACAGCCTTGGTTGTTCGCTAGGAGTCCTCCCTTCAGCCAGTCGAGCTGGCCTGTAATGTCATCTTCACGGCCTTTGTCGCATCCAAAAATCTTGCAGAAACACCAAATCCGCCAAAAGGCATCGTTGAATCTCGCAGCATTTGGGTGAGTGGGCGTTGAGAGTGCGAAGGTAGTCTCTCTACGGATGAAGGTCTGACACTTCTGCAGAATCAGCCCTTTCAATCGCTCCACCACAGCTTGATCTCGTCGGAAGCACCGCATGTACGACATTGGCGTGTGCTCCAGCTGGGATGATGCCTTGCCAGAGTCGACTTCGTTGCGGTCAGGTGGGCTCCACTCTCGAAGTTCCCACGCCGCTGGGGACTCGTTGAACGCCACCGTCCGGATCAGATCCATCTCATTCTCCTTGAACACGCGGTACATTCCCTTGTTGATGACGGCGGTGTTGAAGAGATCACCGATCGATTTGAGAGACGCGAGGATGTGCAAAAGGACGTTCTCAGCTGACTCTGAGGGAACCATAGCGGTCGCTGTTTCGTCCGCCTCCATGATCGTGGTTGGCTTTTGTAGGACTGACTCTGATGCCTGGTCGACCACAATGGTTGGAACAATTGGAGTGTCAGCAGATTTCTCTGCGTCAGACGGGCTCGGTCGTTCTGTAATTGAGGTCAAGTCGGCCGAGTTATGGTTGGAATGGGAGATGCTAGCACTCTTCCGCAGGGTAGGTCCCTTCGTTGGCTGGTCCAGTGGCTTCATCTGCGACTCAGACCGTCTCCTGGTAGGCATTTGAGGAGCTGGAACAGCACTAAGGCTCTTAGTGCCTCTAGTCATTCTCCAGTCCCTCTTCCTGGATCGCTTTGGAATCGTCGGGGCACGCACTGGCGGCTGCATGACGTCTCGCACACTGTCGCTGCGCTGCAGCAAGGAGCCGCTCCTAGATGGGAGGTCGACTGCCTCATTCTGTTCATGCTCAGGCGGTTGAATCGACTCAAGCGAGTCCTCGAGGTCTTTCTCGGCCTGGCTCAAAGTTGGGCTCGTCGGTTCGTGCACATTTAAAAAGGTGTATGGTGAACTGCGAATGAAAGCTCGATCAGCACGATCCAGCTCGCTCATCGATCGGCTGTGTCGCATCTGGCTCTCCTGTTGCAGCATGTCCGCGTGTGATGGCAGCCTGACAGTCTTGGAGATTCGCTCGTTCCTGGAGAAGGGAGAAGGCGCCTCACGTTCGGGCATGACTGGTAGAGGTGGGGGTGCCTTGTCCTTGTTCGGCTGTGTCGACGCACAAAGTGCTTCCACGCTGGTTGCCGAGCTTCGTCGACTAGATGCAGAGAGATCAGTGGTTACAGAACTGCCTGAAGTCGAGGACCTTGAAGCGTGCGATCGGCCGCTTTCTGAATGCACTGGGGCATGAGGCCTATCAGGCGGGCTAATCACTAGACCCGAATCCTGCTCCAACGGAGAGACGTCCTTTGGCTCCTCCAGAACAATCGCAGGTGGTTGACGAGGGAACTTGGTAACGATGCTCGCTGGAGCCACCGAGACAGGTCGACGCGGCTTCGGCTGAACAATCGTAGACAACGTGCGGTCGTTAATCAGCGGCTCACCAGCCGGGATAACCACAGATAGATGTGGCTTCCGAGCAGCAAGTTGTTGTCCGAGTTGCGTGCCAGCAGAGACTGGTCGAATTGGTGTGAAGCCAGTCTCCTCGATCTTCTCCTCTTGCTTTTCACCTTGGCCAAGAACGGTATCATCCCAATGCACCACGCCATTTATCCAGACGCCAATTCTGCTCTGGGAGTCCTTCCTCTTCTGAGACTTGGTCCTTTGCGTTGCCAAAGACGTCGTGCTCTTGCTCCTCAACATATCCTGCTGAATGGGGGACAATGGTGAAGAGTCGCCCCGATTCAATGCGTTCAACGTCAACTCTCGCTCGTTGATCGCTATCGCCGAGAGGATCTCCTCGTTTGGGCTTGTAGCCATCTCCTCCTCCAAAGCTGTCATTTGGATCGTCTTTGCTGGAGGCACCGCATTGAGAATGGTGGCCTTTGGTGTCTTGGGAGTCCTTGGACTTGCGGCCTTTGGCGACTTTGGACTCTGACTGCAGACACTCTTCCTCCTACCAATCCAGCTCTTCTGTCTTTCGGTCATTGGACGAGGCATTGCTGCCTGGGCTATGAATGGAGGAGTAGGCTCAGGTGTCTCGGTACCTCTCCTACTGAAGATGGAAATGCTCCGTCTGAATTGGCTGGTCGGTTGTGGGATCGGTTCGGTTGGGCCAGAGTTGTTGGAGGCCGCAACGTCGATCGAAGCGTAGTAACGTCCCTCTCCCATTTTGACGGTGGGGAAGGCTGAGCAGAGGTATTCGTAGTACTGGGCGGGCTGCTGTCAGGTACCGACCAACCTCGCGACTGTGGCGAGCAATGATCAGCTCCGTTCCAAAAGCGTTCCTGTGACAGGTCCCTACCACTATTATGCAAGCCCAGCAGGTGGCAAGCAAGGATGATAGATGGGCTCCTCCAACACTGCTGTGATGGTTCGATGAGTATGGGTCAGGCTGACAGAGACGCCTGGAATACGACGCCGTACGAGAATGTTGAAACAACAAGGGAAGTGAAGATACTCATACCTGCACGGCGAGCAGGCGCAGCGAAGAGCATTCGGAAACAGAGAACATGGCGGAGGTTAAGCGGCCTCGCATACTATATCAGTCGAGAGCTGTGTGTCTCGCGGCAGACGACATGCCAGTCCGGGAGCATGTTGCTCGAGCTTCGCCCAGCGAAGGCATGAGGGAGCCAGGTCAGAGTGCAGTCATGGCACGCACGTATGGCTGAAGCCCAGGCGCGGACAGTCAAACAGGCTCGCGGGCCCTGGTGCATGGCGTTGGAAGGACCCTAGCTCTTACTATGTGTGGAATAGATCGACCTGTGTCTACCAAATATAGGTAAGGCGCACAGGAGGCTGAGGTGTCCGAGCGGCTCCGCACTCGCCGGGGCTGTGAAGTCTGGCATCGCACACCAGCCGCAGGAATCAGGATGAAGGGTCCTTCCTTCACTATAACGGCCGGCTGGAATGACAACGTCGTCGTTCTGAGGCCGCACACAGGCAATTCTTGCGCCAGTGCAGGCGTTGGTGTTGTCTCAGTGCTAAGAAGAAGGACATCTGGACCTCGCTACACCAACAACGCGCAACAGCTGGGAACGGGATTCCAGAACAGCCGCGCTCGGTTTGCGACTGGATCGCCCAGCTCACCCACCCTGGCGCATAGAGGCAGGATCATGCATGTCAGTGTTGAAGTCCGAGGGTTAGACTTTCCGCGTGGCATCGCCGGTGGTCGAATCGCATGATGTCGTCGACGATGTTTCGGAGAATTGCACGCTCGACGGCGTCTGCTATAGGTGTGTCTGTCTTGCGCTGGCAGCCACGCAAGCGAGCGTGCAATGGCGCTCCTTTCTCCGTGTCCTGGAACTTGGTGTGCCGCGTCCAACGAGTCCGACGTACATAAGATACCTGTGGATGGGTACATGAGGTGCTGATGGCATCGATGAGACGAGCATCAATTGCAGCAGCACACCCGATCGCCTTGCCCTACCGCGCAACGCACGAAAGTTAGACTTCTTCGTTCAACGTGTGCCTGGGGTGCCTCGTGGGATTCTTTCTGGGCGCTGTCATGACGCACCAGGATCTGCTTCGCGGATGCTGTCGGTCAGCACAGCATTCGTCGCATACCTTTCCGTTCCTCGACAGGCCTGCTTCACGGCCACAACAACAACCCGTTTCCGGTTGTCGCGATCGATGGCAGAATCACTGATAATGATGACGATGGAATAATGCCAGTGCGACCGACGCAGACGGGCATCTCAATCCGCCAACCCTCTTGAATCCTTCGGCAACGGAGTACCAACACAAACACCACCACCACCACCTGACGACACATCGCTGCTGCTGGGCGATTCGGAGTTTCTTAGTTTCGCCCAAGACCTGCATCCCGTCAAAAACTGTCCGTACCCGTCCTCGCACCGGGCTCGTTCAACGGGATACATATCCGTCGTCGTCTGCGTACCTCCAGCATACTTTTCAATCGCCGAGCTGCTGTACAAACCCCCCAAGCGTTGCCGTGAAACGCAGGAAGCAGACGGAGGCGACTGACTTTCTTCGCCTCCATCATCGTGGCCTGATCTCAATATCAGGTTTTTGATGATCGAAAGCGACACGTCGACACGGTGATTTCTGAAATTGACTTCGCGGCAGACGACATCGTCGTTGACCCGTCCCACGTTCAGTCCGCGCAATTGAGTGGGTTCGGCTCCTCCGCTGGTGTCATCTCAAAGTGCCTCCTGACGATCCAATGAGACCAGTGTTGCACTACAGACTTCACTTTACCATTCTTCAACCTGGACGCGACAGCATGTGTTCAAAAAACGCGGTAGGTACAGTGGGTTCGCATCTCCCTTTCTTCTCCTTCTCAATTGTTTGCGTCGTCTGTGTGCGTGGTGTGGCTCCTTGTCTTCTTCCTGGCTGGTACAGGAAGATGTCCGCTCCTTGAAAAGAAAGTACAATCCTGATAATGCGCTCTTTCGAATCGCCGCGTCTACGACGAACGGCCGTCTTTGCAATCGTGATTTCCGTACTCTTTCTCCTGCATTTATGCGACGACTATGCCAACATCACGCCTCTGTACTGGCAGTCGGCACAATTGAAAGGGGGACGATCATGGGATATAGCACCCATCGAGCCTTACTGGGAGTGGAACTACACAACCGACGCGAACAATCTCCTCCTCACGCATACGCATTGCGAGCAAGCATTCCACGGCCTCTTCAAGCCTATCGACCAGAGCGTGCGTCGCCACCGAGCACCTTACAATAAGGTGAAACTAAGCGACCTCGACCAAGTCTCTGGCACCAAAGGCGTCGTGCGGGCGATGATCTACGACCAACAATTGTACGTCATCAGCACAGCCGGCTCGATATCCAAACGCTCGCTGGAGGTCCTGGCTCAAATCAACCGCGCTTTGGTGACGAGCCCCGAGGAAGTAGCGAACATCGAGTTCACGTTCACAACCGAGGAGAGATCCTCACACTACTCTCGCTCCTCAGCATCCGCGAAGACATGGGCCTTCGCTCGAGCACCCACAGACCACAAGACTTGGCTCATGCCCGACTACACCTCCTTCAGCTGGCCTGAAGCAGGACCCATCGAGTCATTCCACGATGCACGCCGCAGAGCCGAAGCCATCGACACCATCGACTGGGAACAAAAGAAACCCCATCTCCACTGGCGCGGCAGCACATCCAGCATATCACAACACCCTGACTTCCTCTCCTCCACCGCCAACGCGCCCTGGGCCGACGTGCAGATCACCTCCTCCCCCCAACACCAGCACCACCACGAAACCAACCTCTCCTCTTCCCCCTGCGAATCCAAATACCTCGCCCACCCAGAGACCTCCTCCTACAATAACCATCTCAAATACCTCCAACTCTGCACCTCCGTCCTCCTCCTCCCCTCCTCCCTCAAATGGACCACCTCGCACACGCACCTCCTCCAACCCACCGGCCCCGAGCAGAACTACCTCGAAGTCAGCGACGACTGGTCGGACGTCCGGGCGAAAATCCGGCATTTGCAGAGTTGGGATACGTTGGGGGAGAGGATTGCGAGGAATGGTGCGAGGGCATGGAGGGAGAGGTGGGCGACGCCTGCGGCGGAGGTTTGTGAGTGGAGGCGGTTGATGAGGGGGTGGAGGGAGGGGATGGGGTTTGAGGTGGAGTTTTATGATGAGGGGAGGGAGAGGGGGGTTTTGTGGGAGAGGTTTGTTTTGGAGAGGGTTGGTGGGGAGGGTTGAGAGGTACATGATATTTCGTCGTTCTCTTAGGACACATCACACTATCAACATACCCTTTTTGAGACCACCCGCTCATCTTCACAGTCCCTGAATCGGAGGATCCGGCTCCGTCGTCTGCTGTTGATACACCATCGCCTGCTGCTCGGAAGAATACCCTCCTCTCTGCTCCTGCACCTGCGCCTTAATCTCCTCCGCCCTCTCCCTCCACTCCGTCTCAATCTGCGACAGCGCACAACACTAAACGAAACCCCAATATATCAGCCTCAACTCCCCAAAAACCATCATCGACATTCATTCCAAAACGTACCCCACACCAAAACACCGCCAAATAATCCCTACAGTCGCTCCCTACCCACACAACACACACATCAGCTCCAACCCCCTGCAAACCCCCCAAAAAGAAGCCACCAGAACACGTACCCTCAATCCCAAACCTCCCCCTCACCCTTCCCCGTTCCCTCCAAAGCAGCGCGCACAGCACGCAAGGCGAGAGGACGTACGGCAGCAGAAACCACAGCCAGCAGTGGGCGGTGCAGAGGTTCACTTCGCCGCGGTTGCTGAAAGCACTATCGTTAGCCGTCGTCGGTCTCGTGGGTGGATGGATGAATGGAGGGGTGAATCGTACGTTTCGGGGAATTTGCTTCGACGTTCGACGATGCGGCCGTAGATGAAGCAGTTGCAGCAAAATGCCGCCCACTGGATGAGACAGTCGCACGTTAGCGGTCTGTGATGGAGGTGAGGGGAGGGTAGGATACGCAGTTTCCGCAAGAGCCGCCGCACTAGGGCGTGCAGAGGGAGTTATGCCAGCGAGAGGAGGAGGAGGATGAGGCGGCGGACGATGTGTGGTTAGAGACCAAAGGCATGGTCGCGACTTTCTGCTCGAGTTTGGCGTGGATGGATTGGATGGCGATGCTTGCGGATGAAGTTCTGACAATTCTTAAGTGATGCAGTCGTGAAGTTAAGAGGGAGATGGGTGGTGATGCCCACAAGAGACGGGTATCGTTGATGATGGATCTAAATAGAATGATGAACTGCTTCCCTGATTTGTAGATTCAAGTGGCCGACAGCAGATACCACCCTCCGCATGAGATATTTGCCCTTCGCACATGCCCGCGTTCATCTGCACTTTCTGCCTCCGACACATTGCACATTGCACATTCATTCTTCATTATTAGTTCGCTTTCATGCCCTCAAATGCCCACTGCCTGTAAGCAACCCATGAGCGTCACTCTCACATCCCCATCACATCACATCCCAACCTCCCCGTCCATTTACTGATGGACCGGCACACCGGGCTGATGATAGGGAGGCGCACCGTGCTGATAAGTAGGAGCACCAGGCTGATAACTCATCCCCTGCGGCGGAGGCGCATACCCCTGCTTGATATCGCCCCCAAACGGCGGCGCACCACCATGCTGCGCCGCCGTAGCGCGGTCCTTGAGTTCCGTCTCGACCTGCGCGAGGGCACAGGGCGCGCAGAAAAACGAAGCCAGGCAATCCACGCAACCGTCGCCTATATCGATCACGAGAAGTCAGGCACACTGCCACCACATCGTACTTTCGTTGGACGAACCTCGAATCCCGAACCTGTCGCGGATCTCGCCACGCTTGAATAGTAGAGGGATCCATTGGAGCCCACAGCAGACGCCTGCTCCGAAGAACAGCCAGCAGGGCCCGTTGCAGGCGACGTTGTCGTAGTGGTCCTTGTCGGTGTCGGGGAACTTTTCGTATCGGTTGACGGCGCGGCCGTAGAGACAGGGAGAGCAGAACCAAGCGCCGAGGCAGGTGCCGCAGTCACCACCACAGACATGGCTGAAAAGACCATTTCGCCAGGTGTCACTCATTTTGAGGGATGCTGGGAGGGTTTGTTAGTGTATTGACGGTGTGGATGTTGGAGTGAGGAGAGTCGTACTGAATTATGGCTGTAGTGAGTGGGTTTGAAGACTTGTCTGTACGTTCAAGTGAAATCGCTGCAACGAGAGGACAGTAGTGAACAGAACAGAACAAAAACTCAAGCGAAGACGAAAGAGAAAAGAACACACAAGGCAGCGACACACCCCGCCTTCTATACCGTCGCACACTGACGAGCAAGAGAGATAAACGCCACCTAAAGGTAGGTAGCCTCAGAGTCAAATCTTCCACAGGAACCACCGCAAGCGCACAGCCAAGTGAACTATCTTTGGCGAAGGACCCAAACCGTTCCTGGCGAGCGCACGATACCACTGCAGGCGGGCAGCTGCAGGAATCATCTTGGGCGTTTGGTTGGAGATTGCCTTTCAGGCGTGCAAGGCTGCGACACGGGGCGCCGTACGTGCGTGTAGCCGCTTGAGGTTCTAGATTGGACACAAGCTTGTTGGGGGCCACAGATGGGATTCGCGCATCTCCCGAGGAAGGAATGGTTTTCTATGAGGCTGAGCTGGGAAACCACTTTCACCGGTTTAGGGTGGAGTTTGATGGCGAGCCCTTGGGTCGAGAAAGGTAGTCAGTTTATTGATCCCGAAGATGTCGAAAAAGGTAGCTGTGAAAGGATGGTGGTACACCCAGTGCGATTGCTGGCGGTGTTTTCTGCTTGTAGCGCTGGCTTGGTTTGGCGATTTTCGCTGAGCTGAAAGTTTCACCCATTGGTCAATTTCCGCAAGACATCGATTGGGGGCCATCGAGGCCTCTCATCAGAGTTGCCGAGGAACTCATGAAGTGGCTTCGAGACAGTATGCGGCAAAGTAAACCATATGTACAGCCGCACGCCAGGCGTCGAATCATGTCGACTATTATAAAAGCACTGAAGGGTTTAGCAACAGTTGGTAGCTAGCCGGCCTAACTAGTAATAATTTGGTAGTTAGTATTACGACTTGTCCGCCATTTGTATAATCGATGCAGTCAAGTGTAGTTTGCCTGCGAAAGGCTGCGAATTATCTTCCTTCGTTCACTCCCCACGGAAAGTTGTGAAAACCAGGCTTAAAGGGATGCACTACCTCGAACTCGGCGTTCTCTTCTCTTCCGGATATGTAGACCTTCTTCAAGTATCCAGAAAGCTTTCCTGTTCGATGATAATTTGATAGAACGGTGTGGACGTACTCGAACTCTGGCTTACATCGGATCTGTTCGTCCACGGGCTCGAAGCCAGGCGTCTGGTCCGGGACGGCGAGAGCCCGGGTCGACAAGACGTTGATGGTAAGCTCATCCAAGGCCAGATGCTCTTGTAACGGGTGTCTTCGGTCCATGGAGATTCCACAATGAAGAAACAGATTCAGGGCAGGAATAACAGCTTGCGCCGCCCCGTTGCAGTGGACGATCAACCTTCGCATTTGTTGCGGCGGGCAGGGGATTCTACGCCAAGTAGCTGTCATCCAACTGCTAACCTCGCCTTGCGTGGCCGGCCCGAGATCAATCTCCAGAGTGTGGTTTTGTTCAGTGTCCCGGTAGCTCGCAGACTCCATGTACTGCTTCATTTCCTCTGCGATAGCTCTACAAGACAGCATGAGGTTGAGCCATGGAATGGAGAAACATGCAGGCTGAGATCTTACATCGTTGACTCGAATGTAGCTCCCCTGTAGGCCATTTGGACGAGGAGGGTAGTGGCGTTGGAGTTTAAAGCCATCCAATGGCTTGATGTCGGAGTGCTGCTGGAAGACTTGATGGTAGATGTCGAGCCTCAATTCTGTAGGCAAGCCAAGGAGGGTCGCCGAGCTGTTCTGCATTGCCGAATTGATGAGATGATCAAGATCAAGCAGAGGCACGGTCGTGGAAAGTTCGCATGTGGGTTATAATAGGTGGCGGGAAACGACTGGCGACGAAGGCACCAGCCGAGAGGACAGCGAGGACAGCGTTTATTGGAAACGCGCTTGGCTGCAGAACACACCTGGTGGACTGTCCTCGTGGCGGCTTGTCGAGAGTTGATGTTGTCGGCAAAAAATACGATGTCCACTACCTGATCTGGATAGAGAGAGGCCCATCTCGCGAAGGAGACGCTGGTGCAAAGGAGCCGAAGTTGCTGACGGCGGGAAAGCTTGATCTTGACCACACCTCTTCCTCTTCCTTTTCACATGATCCATGGATGGCAAGATCACGTGTCCGTCTTCTGTACACGGAGAAGAGCAGTATACGTTCAGAGATGAATGTTCGAAGAAGATGGAGGAAGATGAAAAATACACTCTGTTAACTCCGGGCGGCGAAATGACATCACGTAACTAAACGCCGAAGAGAACATGGGACTTCCAGGATGAGTATAAGGGTCATCTATACATCTTTCGATGTTTCGTATTTCATCAATTACAATAGGCCTTTTGTCACTCCTACTGCTCTACTATCTCACCTCCAACACGCAGAAGGACGCGCAAATGAACATGGCCAAAATCCTCATCACAGGCAGCTCAGACGGCATCGGGCAGGTAAGATCCAATATACTCATAACCCAAACTAATACCATCAGCACCACTAACCCATCCAACCCAGGCCGCCGCCCAACTCCTCATAACCCAAGGCCACACCGTCTACCTGCACGCCCGCAACGCAACCCGCGCCAAAGAAGCCCAAGCCGCCACCCCCGGCGCAGCAGGCGTGTTGACCGGCGACCTCACGTCCCTCACCTCGACGAAAGACCTCGCCGCCCAAGCCAACTCCCACGGGCCCTGGGACGCGGTGATCCACAACGCCGGGCTCGGACCCTCCAACACCCTCGGCAAGACGACCGACGGCTTCCCCTCGACGTTCCAGGTCAACTCCCTCGCACCCTACGTGCTGACTGCGCTGATGGCCAAACCAAAACGACTGCTCTACCTCTCATCAAGCCTCCACTCCGGCGGCTCCGACTCCCTCACCAACCTCCAAGAAGAGAAATCCAGCCCCATGTCCGCCTACTCCGACTCCAAACTCCACGACATCCTGCTCGCGAACGCGGTGGCGCGGTACTGGCCTTCTGTGCAGTCGTGCTCGCTGGACCCCGGGTGGATCGCGACGAAGATGGGCGGCAGCGGCGCGCCGGGGAAGACGAGCACGCCGGCGAAGGCGATTGCGGAGTTTGCGGTCGGGAGGAGTGCGGTGTTTGGGGAGAGGACGGCGGTGTATGGGAATCCGCAGGGGGCGAGGACGCCGCATCGGGGGGCGTTGGATGAGGGGACGCAGGATGAGTTTGTGAGGTTGTGTGGGGAGTTTTCCGGGGTGCCGTTCCCGAAGTAGGGGGGGCTGTGTTTGATGTTGTTTGTTTGTAGTGTATTAAGGTATTATTTGTGTACTACTAAGCTTGCGGTTGAAAGACCTTATGACATTTCATGTCAATATGTATGGCCCTCGCAAATTATTTTATTAGAGGCAGCGATGAGAAAAGCGGTTCTTTAAGGCTGCTTCAACAGTGCCACTTTTCATTATCTTTATCACAGCCCCAGCATCCTCTTATTCTTCTTAATAATCTTCTTCAACGCGTTCTCCTTCTCATCCGCCACCCTCCTCGCCTCATTCAACTGCCTCTCCGCAATCTCCACGCTGGGGACATTCGCCACACCACCCTCCGCCGCACCAGCACCCTGCTGAGCCTGCTGATGACCATGCTGACCTCTCGCCTGCTGCGCCGCCTGTTGCTGTTGCTGCTGAGGCGGCGGCGTCGCGGGCGGCATAATAAACTCGTTAATATACTTACTCGCCTCATCCACCAAAAACGCCCCCTTCTTCATCGTACTCCCATCTTGCACCATCTGCTCCATAACGCTCACGCCCCTCGTATTGCCATTTTCGAATTTCCGCCTCAGTTCCTCGAGATCGAAAGCGGGGAGTCTCATTTCGTTTTGCGGTTTGCTGGGCCGGAAACGGTGTTCGGAGGGCATTTCGCGGAGGGCTTTTTCGAGCTCGAGAAAGCGGGATTCGAGTTCTTTTGTCAGGGCGCGGAGGTGTGCGCCGGAGGGCGTGACCATGTGGCGGTCGAAGGTGCGGTCGTTTTCGCTGCCGCCGCGCTGGAGGGCTGGTACCTTTCCTGTCAGGAGGGCGTCGACTTCTTCTTTGGTGAGTCTGAGGTTGAAGTCGGATTTCCAGCCGGCGAGGAGGTCTTTGTGGGAGACGTTTTGGGGCGATTGTTTGAAGTGGTGGCTGTTGGAGATGCGGAAGAGGTTGTCGATGCATTTCTGGATCTCGGGCGCCGATGCTTTGAGCTCGTTGACTAGTTGCGCCGCGGTGAGGGTAGGGGTTGGAGGTGGGGATGGTTCTTGTGGAGGAGGTGTATGAGAAGGTCCCTGTTGAGGAGTGGGTGTCGATCCAGTGGGGGTCGCCGGCTTGGACTCCTTCGGTGTAGAGATTGGGACTTCTGGCTTGATGGCGGTGACCTCCGCCACTGGCTGCTTGCCCGGCGAGGCGGAGCGACTCGCTGTCGGTGTGGGATGCGCACTGCCAGGTGTCTTGGCTTTGGCTGGCTTGGGCTGCGTGTCTTTCTTCGTCTTCTTCTTCCGACTGACAATTGCCTCTTGAGCTGGCTCCTCCACGCTCGGCTTAACCACTTCTTCCGTCTTGACCTTCTCTTCTTCGAGTGCCTTTGCACGCTCTTGACGCTCTTTCTTTAGCTGGTTCTTGGTCTTGGTCCGAACTGGTGCGGACCCGACTTTGCTCGCGGCAGGGGGCGGCGAATTGGCACGTGATTGGGAGGTCGAAGTCATCGAAATGTTGTCGGAGATTGACACTTGCTCGCTGGACGGCGTTCCGGGTGGATTGATTGAAGCAACACTGGGCTGACGTGACGGGAACTTGTGTGCGGCGGCGCTTGGTGGCACGCTCGGCAGAGGGAACTCTTTTGCAGATGGAGTTTCTGCCTTTGGCGTCTGGGTCAAGCGAATAGTTCTCGGCGCAGCTTTGACCGCGGGTGATCCGACGCTCGGACTCTCGGGTAGCTTGGACAACGACGGCGTCTGCGAGGGAGCACGCTGAGATCTACCAGGAGTTGCAATATCTACCGGTGTTGCTGTAGTAGCGGCAGCTGCAGGGACAGGGGTTTGCTCTTTTTGCTTCGAGATGGCAGCTGTAATGTCAAGCTTGCCAGGCGGCTTGCGCTTAGTGCTGTCCGACTTGGAGATATCCGGTTTGCTGGGAGTCACAGGTGATGCGCTGTCGTCACTCGTCTTCACAGTAGCTTGGCCCTTCAATGCTGGTTGGATGCCAGAAGGACCAGGCTTTGTCAGAGTTGGAGAAGCGGGGAGTTTCTCCTTGGTGTCACTTCTGTCACTTTTCTCCTTGGTGGTAGTACTGGCCTCTTCAATAGCCGTCAAAGCTTTCACAGCCTCTTTTGCCGGCGGTTCTTTGGTCGATTCGACTTCTTCGTCTTGCTGGACAGAGAGATCATGCTTGAGGTGAGAAGAGCTGGCGGTTCTAGAAGGCTTCGTTGGAGTCTCTTCGACGATCGGCATATCAACCTCATCCTGGGTGCCTTTGCGGGAAGGTGTAGGCCGACTCGGCGTCCCTGGTCGGAGTGGCAACGCGGGCAGGATTTGCGATGCTGTTCGCCGCAAGCTCGCACGGCTGGAAGGACGAGAAGTTGGCCGCGAGGAAGAGCCCTCCAGATCTGGAAGCGCAGTTGGTCTCGACAGGCCAGGAGGCACGGTGGGTGTCGAGCGTCTGCTTTCGTTCGCGATCTGGCCCTCGAAGCCCGGCGGGATGGGCGGCGTCGACCTTCGCGATTCCTCGAGCGAGATCCGTGATGTGATGCTATGTTGTCGTGAGGGTCCAAGAGGAGGGAAGTCGGATTCATCTGCGAGGCACGTCAGCATGGCTCTCATCAGCACTACACCAACCTCACGAGTTTCCATCTCTTGTCATGCATGGCGGTTTGGGGGCGATGACACTACTCTACGGACAATGAAAAAACGCCAGACATCTAGGTACATTGCACGTCTCTCGTCACGTCACTTGTGAGAAGTAGTAGAAGCAAGCTATGAGAGCCGTTCGTTGTAACTATCTTTCCGTCAATCTATCAGCCACTAGTAGAACAGAAGCTGCGAGATACGTACAAGACGTGGCGTGACGAGAGACGTGAAGAAAGGGGAAACGCCTGCCTCGATCCAAAACACTCCAAGTGTGCCCTCCTCTGGCGCCTTGCCGACCACGGTCATGATGGTGGCAGCGCTCTAGAATGATGCTTTCTCGATGATTATCGACTCCGCTGGCCAGCGTCCAACACTTGGTGCTGGTCCAGGTCTGTCTTTCCGGCTCCGTGAACACCTTGCAGGAAATCCAGCCAAAGCTGGTCGCTAAGCAAACAAATCAAAAGCAAAAATGTCACCGCCACATGTGCATCCCATAAGAAAGACGATTCGCCGACCGTCTACCATCGCCCGCCGTAACCGCCATGCGCGACAGAGTACATACCACCTGCAGCGTTCGTCTGGCCAGCGAATGCACCCCCGCCGAGGCCGGCCGCACCCTGATGCAAGCGCGCTTGGAGAAGATGGTTGGGATTGGCGTCGGCCGAAACATCGACTACACCACCCCCTGAGGAGGAGGAAGTGTTAGCGTGCCTGTGCTTCTTTCCCTTCTTCTTGCGTTGCTTCTCGCCGTCGCCAAAGGCACTCAGCGATGCATAGGGTGGGCCGGGGAAGGCATTCGACTGGCTGGACTGATACGCTGCATTTGGGTGGGTGTTCTTGTAGTTGGGGAAGGAGTGTAACTCACGCTTAGCATCCACGCCACCGGCGCTCGCATCGCGACCGCGCAGTAACTCCCGGTAGTAGTTGTCCTGCTGGTTGCGCGACGTGCCAGCGCCGTACTGTAAGCCGCCGGTGGCGAAACCGTGTCCTTGACCGAAGGTGAGGTTGCCGCTGACTGGAGGAGTACCAGTAGTCTTGAGGCCCGGCGGTGGGCCTTGCACATTGCTGGTGTAAAACTGGCCGTGCGGTTGTTGATGTTGAGCACCAAAGTGGTTGCCAGCAGCTGGGGGCATCATGGATGATTGCTGATTCATCAACTTGGGATTTGCCACTGGCTTGACGGCGGCAGACGCTGAAGAGTCGTTCGCAAAGGAGTATCGTGAGACGTTACGTTGGTGTCCAAGCGGCTGATTCGATGGCTGCTGGAAGGAAGACGGAAAGTTGGAGCTCTGACCGTTGGCGCCACTCTGGTACGCACCTGGCGTACTGGGTTTGAACGTCTGTAGCAGCATCTGCTGGTGTTGCTGTGGAGTGAGTCCGCGGTCGCCAATAGCAGGATTCGACACACCACCGCCGAACTGGAAGTGTTGATCGAGAGTACCGTCTTGTCCTGGAGGTTGTATGGCACTGCGAACCTGATTGACTGACTGTGGTTCCTCGGGTTCGCCTCCAAGTTGCAAGCTGCCGCTCATCTCAGCATTGTCGTCTGGGTCGACAGCGGGTGGCTGTTGAAATGCTTGTACTTCTTGCTCCAGGCGACGCTGTTCCTCTTCGCGCTGCCGCCGCATGCGTCGTCTCGCGCCACCGTTGTTATCGAATAGTGGTGGGTAGCTGTTGATGACATCCAAATCGTCTTGCGAGAGCGAGATTGCAGCCCAGTCCAGCTTGAAATCGTCCACGTTGAAGTTCTTAACTAGTGAGACCAAAGGCGCAATCACAGACTTCGATTGCGGCTTAGGCAACGGTTCCGCAACTAGCTCTGACGATGGTGGCTCCTGAGGTTCGAGTGCGACAGGCTCTGGTTCTTGTTCCTGGACTGGCTCCGGTTGCGCGATCGGTGCAGGTGTGGCAGCAACAGGTGCTGGGCTCTCCAGAGTCGCGCTGGTGGATTGGCTCTCGGCGCGACTGGCCTGCGGTACTTTCGATGCCCAACTCGCGGTTGAAGGCAAGGCGGGCCGGTCTGGAGCTGGACTGGACGGCTGATCGCTACTGCTTTGTCGTGTCATGGGTTGAGCTGCAGATACGGGTTGCTGCGATTGGGGTGGAGGCATGCGATTACCGTGGGAGGAGCCAGCGTTGAGGGCAGAAAGGTCGGCACGGGAGTAGCTCTCGTTCGCTTCGCCAGGCTCGTGCAAGAACATGCAATTGCGGTTCGTGCAGTTCTCTCCTCGCAGGTATGCAGAGCAATACTTGGTGGTGCCAAACTGTGCCCGCAGTGTCCGGTCGCCGTTCTTAGACCCATCAACAGCTGCAATACAACTGGCAGCATCCTCTTTCCGCTCGTAGGTCACATAAACGCCAACAGATTGAGGATTTGATGGATCCTTGGCCTTGCTGACGACGATTTTGATGATCTTGCCGTATTGTCCAAAGTACTGGTCCCCGCGAAGCGTCTGTAACAGCTGGTCTTCTTGCGAGGTCGGGCTCAACCCGGTGACGTAGACCAGGTTCTTCTGTACGACGCGCATTCCAGCCAGATGTTTGCGACTCAGGTTGTCGGCTTCAGCCTTTTGCTTTTCTTTCTGGAGTTGCTGTAAACTCTTCTTCTGCTTCTGGGCTTGTCGCGCTTTGTGTGCCGCGGTCTCCTCAGCGGTGATGTTCTTGTATTCGACATCGGTGTCATTGTAGGGCCGCCGGCATGCTGGACAGAGTCCATTGAGGTTTGTCTTGACATTATGATAGCAGAATTGACAAATCTAGGTGAGGGTGTCAGTAGCGTGATGGACAAACATGGTGGTTTGACGCCAGACGCACCTGGTATCCACAAGGACAGGGACGGAAACTCCTGTCTTGCAAGTCCAGCTCCTCGACACAGAGCGGACACACCTCCTCCTCGTCATCGTCGATGAACTGATCTTGCAGTGATCTCGACATTGTGAAGGGTATGGTTCGACGCGTGCAGGTCTGGGGCGACTGCTCGAGATGGGATGCGCACCGAGGAGATGTGGCGGATGTGATGGAGCCAGGATGACGCGGCCGTGAAGTGTGGGCGTTTGGGCGAGTGAAGAAGTGTCGGCCAGGGTGACTGCGGCGTGTGAAGGGGTGGAGGGTGGATGATTAAACTGCAAGGTCTTGATGAAGGAGGTGCAGAAGGAAGGAAGGCGCATCACGTGTTGTTTCCCGCGGCTTGGTTCGTTTCCTCGGCTACGAGCCAATCAAGGACGAGCAACTCTGCATGACCACGACTTCTTGAGGAAGGCACGTCGAGACGAGCAGCACGACTGGACGACTTCCGCTCCGCCCCTCGCTCTCACACCACCCATTGGCCACCATGGCATCCAGAACGTCGCTGGCACGTCCGCTGCGGGCTGCTGTGGCTGCAGCAAAGCAGTCTGCCCAGCCGTCACCCAATGCTGTGCGAGCATTCGCGACCACGGCAGGCCGGGCGAAAGAGCTGGCAGGCGATGCAAAGGACCTCCCCAACATGAGACACGCGCAGAGGGGTCCTATGGGCAAATTGAATGCCCCAATTGTCAATCCAGCAGGTGAGATATCCGGGACAGCCATTGCGCGTAATGACCAGTCCCTGACGTATGCCATTAGACAAATACCAGGACAAGGCCCAGAGCCTCCACCAATATGGCCAGTACATCATGTCGTGTCTGCCCAAATACGTCCAACAGTACGTGCAGATATTCGCATGTTCAATGGGGCGGCATTTTCCTAACAGCCCTTAGGTTCTCCGTCTGGAAGGACGAGCTCACCATCTACATCCCTCCGGCCGGCGTCATTCCCACCTTCTCCTTTCTCAAATACCACACAGCCGCCGAGTTTACCTGCGTAGCCGATATCACCGCAGTCGATTACCCTACCAGAGATCAGCGATTCGAGGTCGTATACAACCTCCTGTCCGTCCGTCACAACTCTCGAATCAGGGTCAAGACGTACGCAGACGAGGCCACTCCTGTTCCTTCGATATGCAGCTTATACGACGGTGCGAACTGGTATGAGCGAGAGGTCTATGATCTGTTTGGTGTGTTCTTTGTGGACCACCCAGATCTGCGAAGAATCATGACGGATTATGGATTTGATGGACACCCCTTGAGGAAAGACTTCCCTCTCACGGGATACACGGAGATCAGATATGATGAAGAGAAGAAGCGAATAGTCGTCGAGCCGTTGGAGCTCACACAAGCCTTCAGGAATTTCGAGGGAGGTACTGCAGCGTGGGAGCAGGTTGGCCCAGGTCACGATCGCACACCTGAGTCGGTGAGTTACATTCGCACTGGAAAAGATACGTCCTGCGGCAGAGTTGCTAATAATAAAATAGTTCAAGCTACCGACTCCCAAGCCAGAGCCAAAGCCAGAAGAGGAGAAGAAGAAGTAATGGCAGCGGCAGCGGCAGAGGCAGCGGTGACCTTTCTAGACACTGTAGACATATACCTACCTTGTACATACAGTTCTCAACATGCTCGCCGAACATCATCCAGAAGCTCCGTGAAGTCCCCAGGCAACGCACAGTGGACGGTCGACCTGCTTTACCGAAGAGCCATAGGGATGAAGACTCGGCTAACTTGCAGGTCGTCTGTCGCCCTGCAGAGAGCTTCAGACATCACCTCTCCAAAGTCAAAAAATAAAAAGGCCAACCCCTACACATTACACGTCAAACACTCAACCCCTTCGATTTTTCCACTCTCCACCGATTGCTTCTCACGATAGCCAAGCCAAGAACATCAAGAACATTATATGCCAATCAAAATGGGAGACTCAGTGGACCGAGACGACCTCACTTCCCGCACGCTGCCATTCATGAAACTATCAGATGGCTCGGCAACATCGATGACCGCACCGCCAGCACCACTACCACACTACCTCAACACCGAGGGACGAGCAATGGCTCGATTCGCAGTCGAAGGCAACGTCGTGAGTACGTAACATCTTCTACCAATTCACCCACGCACCTCCACCCAAACCCCAAAACATCAACTAACCACACATCCCCCAGTAACCGGCGGCGCCGGCACCCTCGCCCTCTCCACCGCGCGCGCCCTCCTCGAACACGGCGCCACCGGCCTCGCCCTCTGGGACCTCGAACCGACAATCCGGTCCTCCCAACCGACCATAACCAAACTCGCCACCGAATTCCCCTCGGTGCGAATCCTCTCCATCGTCGTCGACGTCACCTCCGCCTCCGCCATCGCCGAAGCCATAACCGCCACCACGCAAGCCCTCGGCACAATCGACCACGCCTTCTGCTTCGCCGGCATCGTAGGCTGCTACCACGCCCTCGAGATAACCGCCGCGCAATGGCGCAAAGCGCTCGACGTCAACACGACGGGCTCCTTCCTCGTCGCGCAGGCCGTCGCGAAGCAGCTCATCGCGCAGAAAACCCCGGGGTCCATCACCTTCACGGCCTCCATCTCCGGGCATAGAGTCAATTTCCCGCAACCCCAGGTCGCGTACAATGTCTCCAAGGCCGCCATCCTCGCCCTGAAGAACAGTCTCGCGGCCGAGTGGGCTGTGCATGGGATTCGTGTAAATTCTATTAGTCCGGGGTATATGGATACGATTCTGAATGCCGGCGGTGGGAATATTGCGGAGGCGAGGCAGGTGTGGGCGGATAGGAATCCGATGGGGAGGATGGGTGCTGTGGGAGAACTGGATGGGGTTTGCGTGTTGTTGGCGAGTCGGGCGGGGAGTTATATTAATGGGGCGGATTTGTTGGTTGATGGTGGGGCGGTTGTGTTTTAAGGGGGTGATGATGTGTGAGGAAGACTATGTGCGGGCGAGGAAATCGCTCCACAGACAGATACATGGGTATTTTCGCTATACATACCAATACAATACTCCACGCCACTGCATCAACAACCTGGCAGCATCCATCCTAACCATACACAATCACGATCAATCACCCCGTCCCAAACCCCTCACTCCCATACCTCAACGCCAGACTCAACTTCTGCCCCAACACCCTCTCACTCCGATACATCGGCAACATCAACGTGCCAAAACACGTCGAACTCGTCGGCAACCTCTCCGAATTCTCGCTCTCATACCTCTTAACAATGAACGTCAACCCCCCTGTAATCGGGATCCTCTCCGCCGCCGTGACGAACTTGAGCAATTGCTTCTGCTTGGGCTCGGACCAGCTGCCGACGACGCGCCAGAACATGTGGATGTAGGGGTCGTTGGCGCTGTAGCCGTCGTATTGCGTGACGGCGCGGAGGGCGGCGATGTCGAGTTTCGAGGTGCCTTCGACGAGGGCTTTGAGTTGGCAGGGGGAGAAGAGGCGGAGGTGGCGCTTGTCGATGAGGTCGCTGTTCCAGAATCCTCGTTCGAATGCCTGCCATTGGGGCATTGCTGAGCAGTAGGAGGTGTGCAGGACGTAAGCTGTGATGTAGCTTTCCTTGTTCAGGGACGTGACTTCCTTGGGCTCGTACGGTACTCGTTCCAGCTGCCAGCCGGGGATCTCATTAGAGATGTCGTTTACATCCATCTCCGGATTGGTACTGGTGACTCTCAGGGGGATCCTTTGCCTGACTGGATCTTCACTGTAGTGACCAACGGGCAGGAGAGTCTGCATGTGGATGCCGTTGGCTTCAAATGGGTATGCCATTTCGAGGCCTGGGATATCTTCGTCCAACATGCTTTGCATTGAACTTGCAAGAGCTGGCCAACAGTCACGGATTTCGTCGATAGTGTGCTGAACGTTTGAGGGTGAAGGATACCCAGCCAGGATTCGGTAATAGACTCGCGGCAAGCTGATCGGTAGAGTAACTCCGTTGTATATCGCAAGAGCAATTAGTATTCCAAAGAGTTCAAACATGTGAAGAGGCTGAAGGCTCCCAGATTGAAAATGACTGATACCGATCTTCTCGTCTGTGACGAACATCTCTGTGATATGTTAGCACACGACAAGCGGTATGTCAGTGATTCTCGAACTCACGCGCTTCCACAGAGAATATTGCCTTGCACACAAGATTGAAGAACTCGATTTGGACACCACCAAGATCGTGGCCAACTTCGCGCTCCTCAATTTCGCCCAGGCGGACTCGCAGAGGCCGTCTGAGTTCGTCCTTCCGCCGTTGCCACAGTTGATCGAATGCATCCTCGAGTACATTTCCGCGGCTGACAAACAATACTAGATAGTGTTTTGTCGCATGTTTCGACTGATCTGACATGAGATGCTCATCTGGGAAGTAATCATATCGTCTCATCAGATTGATCGACTTTTCAATGATAGAATTCGCTTCCCTGTTGAGTGTCAGCTGTTATTGATTAGTGTATCATCATCGCGATTGAATACCTCATTTTCAAATGATTGAACAGTCGAAAGCAAAGCGTGAGCTGTTTCATGGAGAACAATGCCTTGAACTCAAGAACATGGCATGACTGCTTCCGTACCCCACGAGAGAGGTTCTGTTGAAAGGAGTGCACCAGCTCCGATGATGACAGCCGTATCCATATCATCGGCATCTGGTACAGGTCTAAGCTCGAGTTTGGATCTTTCCGCTGTGGTCTGTTAGCAACACCAGTGATTATTCCCCACACCGCCACGCAGATGGACCCGACTTTGACTTCGGGTCGACCGTCCCAGTGTTCAGCGGCCAGACGCTTGAGCCAGACGACCAATGCGAAGGTTTTGGGTGTTGGATCTTTCATTGCAAAAAAGCGGGACAGAAAGAGTGTTGCACAGTGGGTCGAGGGTGGCCTTAGCCGGCTCTCGAGCCAGAAGTCTGGGTAGCTGTTTTCCAACCCTAGTTCAACTGCCTGGCGTGCGGCTATTACCTGTACGATCCGACCGAGCAGTCGAAGGTACGGCTTGTGATGGATCGTGTCGAGGATCGTAAGCCAGTTATTGAGTTTGTCGTCCACCGGCATGCTTGCATTCTTTGTTGGGTATGCGTAGCCTTTGCTAATGAGGTCGTTAACCATTGTGAATGAAGCAGGCCGATGGAGTGGCAGCTTTGCCAGAAGCCATTCGACGCAGGGGACTAGGCCATCCACAAGGGTGACATTCGAGAGGAAGCCTTCTGGCTGGGTAGAGGGATCTTGTTGGGCTGCTTCAAGAAGTCTGGACACCCGGTCATGCTGATTCTTGAGCTCTTCAGTGTTACTGCAGAGAGTTCCAGGCTCCTGTAGTAATTTGAAGCTTCGAGTATCTGAGAGTTGTTGGTCGAGAGAAGAAGGGTCGCTGGGACTTTGGGTTTCTTGAAAACTTCTTATCTCATCCGTAGAGCGTGGTGTAGCGTGCGAGCACAGGTGGGCTCTGGGATTTGGACCGGCACATATCGAAACAGCAATCGTCCTTGCTGAGCGAGTAGTGAACTGTCGAATAGGTTTGCCGTTGCTGGTGTTGCGAATTCCAGTACGACATAAGACTTCTTTGCAGGCGGCATTTCCACAGCCGTCGATCAGCTGCTTGATGTAACGAGTGACCAGTTCAGGGACCTCTCTTCTTTCTGGTCTCGAATCAGATCCCTCACGAGCGTCGGAGCTTGCTGTTTCCATGATGGTGGTGAAATCGGCAGTGAGTGATTGAACCAGAAGATGCCGGTGTTGTTGATATCTGAGGTGGAATCGCGATCCATACTGAAGGGAGAAGTCATGACCGCATGACTTCGTGACCTGTTCCGTCGATATGCGGTGGTCACGATGGAGGTGTCGTTGGAAGAGGCAAGAGACGAAGCGAGTGACCTGTGGCTGACGCTCATGCACCGCCACATTTCGATTTGGATTTTGACAATCGTCTCCGAAAAAATATCTCCGTCCAGACCATCCATCGCCTCTGCAAAAATCTCGACATACTAGAAAATGTCGGGAACAAAGCGCAAACTGTCGCGTAAAGCGACTTCACCTGATAAAAAGCGCAAAACTAACCTGGATGCGCTGCGCTGGAAGGAGGTTTCTTTACCTGATCGCCTCGAGGACTATGAGGGCTTCTTCGGGCTTGAGGAGGTGGAAAATGTCGACGTGGTCAGGGATCCTCACTCGGGCATTCTCTCCTACAAGTCGACGACCGACCATGCCGCGGCATCGGACGATGGAGATGATGATGCAGCTTCTTGGGGGGGATTCAGCGACGAAGTTGAGGATATGAAGCCAGAGCCAAAGCCAGCGTCGAAGCCAGAACCGGAGCCAAAGACAGTCGCTCCCAAATCGAAGCCGAATCCCACGAAAAACGGCAAGGTCAAGGGCGCCGAGAAGTCTACGAGCACCGCTGCCACCTTCGCCGGACTGGAGAACGTCGCCGATGGAGAAGACGTCGATGTATCAGCATGGCGATCTCTGAAGCTGTCGCCAGACACGATGGCAGCCCTGGCCAAGCTCAAATTCACCAAACCGACGCCTATTCAAGAAGCTGTAATCCCACAAGCCTTCGAAGGTCATGATGTGATAGGCAAGGCATCGACTGGATCCGGCAAAACGCTTGCGTTCGGTATCCCCATTCTCGAGCGCTTTCTTGAAAAACGATCGACGACCAAGGCATCGAACAAAGCTCCGATAGCTTTGATCCTGTCACCCACGAGAGAATTGGCGCACCAACTCCACAAGCATCTAGGTGCACTGTTCGCTGGCGTGACATCAGAGCAGCCGGCCCTCGCAACATTGACGGGTGGTCTATCCCTGCAGAAACAGCAGCGACTGCTCAAGGATGCAGACGTTGTGATCGGAACGCCAGGCCGTCTTTGGGAGATTATCAGTTCGGGTCAGGGAGTTGGAACTGCTCTCAAGAGGATCGAATATCTGGTCATTGATGAGGCAGACCGACTGCTCAGCGAAGGGCACTTCAAGGAGGTCGAGGACATTCTCAACACGCTCGATCGCATCGATACCAACGACGACGATGCTACTGGGGAAGAAGATCAGGCCTCAGAAGCTCCCGCATCTTTGGAGACTCGTCAAACCCTCGTCTTCTCCGCCACTTTCGATCGAGGCCTCCAGAAAAAGCTATCTGGGAAGCAAAACCGCAAGCACAACCTCCTGGGCAACAAGGAGACCATGGAATATCTCCTTTCGAAGCTCAACTTCCGCGAGGACGATCCCCAGTTCATCGACGTCAACCCAGTGCACCAAATGGCATCTGGTCTCAAAGAGGGAGTCGTCCAATGCGGAGATACCGAGAAAGACCTCTACCTCTACGCCCTCCTACTCCTCCAACAAGCCAAGCGAGCCATGATCTTCACAAACTCCATCGATGCCGTCCGCCGAATCACCCCCTTCCTCCAGAACCTCAACCTCAACACCTTAGCCCTCCACTCCGGCATGGAACAAAAAGCCCGCCTCCGCTCCGTCGAGCGTTTCAGCGAAAACACCAAATCCTCCGTCGTCCTCGTGGCCACCGACGTCGCTGCACGCGGCCTCGACATACCCAATGTCGACCTCGTCGTGCACTACCACCTCCCTCGCGCCGCCGACGCCTACATCCACCGCTCCGGTCGCACAGCCCGAGCTGGCCAGGAAGGCCACTCCGTCCTCATCTGCGGCCCCGGCGAAGTCGCCAAATTCCGACGCCTCGTCGCACAAGTCCACGCGAAGTCTGCCATGGCGAAGCTAGGAAAACAAGGCTACTTCGTCCGGACCTTGAACGTCGACCGGAAAATCGTCTCCCGCCTCAAAGAGCGCGCTCATCTCGCCAAGATCCTCGCAGACGCACCCGCGGCGAAGGAGAAGCAGCGGAAGGAAGACGACGAGTTACGGAGACTGGCTGAAGAAGCAGACCTCGTCTATGACAGTGATGAGTTCAAGAAGGAGTCTGCAGGACAGCACCGAGGTCGTGGGGCGGGGAGGAAGAAGAAAGAGCAGGAGTTGAGCGAGTTGACGAAGAGGGATTTGGGGGCTATGAGGGCGCAATTGAAGGAGTTGCTGAGTAAGAGAGTAAATACGGGTGTCAGTGAGAAGTATTTGGCTTCTGGACGGGTGGATGTGAATGAGCTGTTGAGGGATCGGGAGGGAGGGAAGACCGGGGAATTCTTGGGGACTGTGGATAATCTTTGGGATTAAGAAATGATCTTTCTCCGCGATGCGGAGGATAACTATGGGCTAGGACAGTGGATCGATAGCGTAGTCGAAAGACGAGATTTGGGGAAATCTCTTGGAATCGTTCACCGCTCACTACTTCCTCAGTATCATACAATCCAATCGTCGAGCTCTCGGGGGTGAGGCATGGACGGTCTTTGGGATTGAGACATGATCTTTCTCCGCAGATTGGTGGCTATCCATGGCTTGGGCCAGTGACTCGATAGCATAGCCAGGGATCAAATCTCGGAGACGCAATCAAATACTCATCCATCGAGCTACCTCTTCTTAAAATCCAACGTTATCCCTTCCACGCCGCCCTCGAATTCACTCAAATCATACTCATCCGGATACATCTCGACAATCCTCCTCATCTGCCTCATCTGCTCCCTCTGCTCCTCCGTCGGCTGCGCATAAACATCCGCCATACTCGCCCCAACAGGCGGTTTCTTCTCCTTCTCCGCCTTGCGATACGCGTCCAGCACCGCCTTCCGCGTATCGGCCCTCAACTCCTTCTCCTTGCCCTCGTCCCAGATCTTCTTGCCTTCCATCCATTTGCGCAGGCGCGTGATGGGGTTGTCGCGGCGTTTCCAGTCCTCGACTTCGACTTTGGCGCGGTAGGCGAAGGAGTCGTCCGAGGTGCTGTGGTGCGAGACGCGGTAGCTCATGGCTTCGATGAGCACGGGGCGGCCGCCGTCGGTGAGGGCGAGGTCTCGGGCGCGTTTGGTCACTTCGCGGACGGCGAGGATGTCGTTGCCGTCGACGCGGATGGTGTCGATGCCGTAGCCTACGCCTCGGGAGGCGATGCCGTCGCCGCGGTATTGTTCCAGCGTGGGGGTGCTGATTGCGTAGCCGTTGTTGCGGCAGATGAAGAGGACGGGGCAGGCTCGCGTTGCGGCGATGTTTAAGGCTGCGTGGAAGTCTCCTTCTGAAGCAGCTCCTTCGCCAAAGTAGCATGCTACGACTCTGGGATCCTCTGTGGGATTCTGCTGGTTCTGCATTTTCACCGCATACGCCGCTCCAGAGGCGTGAGGGATCTGTGTTGCCAGTGGACTGCTAATCGTATGTACGTGGTACTTCTTACTGCCATAATGGACGGGCATATTCCTCGCAAGACCAGTGTCGTCCTTCGTTGCGAACAACTGCGCCATAAAATCGTCCAACGTGAAGCCGCGATACTGGAAGATACCTGTCTCGCGGTACTGTGCAAATATAGGATCCTTGGGGTTCAGAGAGCTGGCACTGCCGACTGCGATACCTTCTTCTCCAGCCGAGACCATGTAGAAACTTATACGACCTTGCCTCTGGGCGTCGAACATGATGAGGTCCATGATGGACACACTGACCATGGCTTTGTATAGTCTGATTGCCTCCTCATCACTAATATCTGGGGCGTGGTTTTGGTCTATGACTTGGCCTTCTTGATCCAGCACACGGTACGTAGGCATGGCATCTTCTTCGGTGGCTCGAGCGAAGTCGAGGTTGGTAGTGAAGCGACTGTTCACGGCGCCGGGGAAGTGGACTCTACGCGAACCGTTAGACACACTATCACGGCCTTCTATCGATCTTCTCACGGACCTGTCAGACCCAGGTTTCTGCGATACTGAGCTCCATCTTTGCTGGCATCTCGAGCAGAGGGATGATTGGGTTGCAGCCGTTACGCCTCTCTGAGCCAGGACATTCCGCCCTAAAACACTGATCGATCGTTTCGCCGCCATTGTGGCACGCATAACAGAAAACTACATGGTCATAACGTAGAAGGATGTGCCGGTGTTAAGAGAGGTGACCTCTGGCGGTTACCATCGGCCCATCAGCTTCCTTCTTCCCCACGCTCGCGGAGACATTGAGTTGGCGCTAGGAGGCTTTCCGCAGAGCCTCATCTCAGATCTTCAGAGCTTTGGATCTGGTTTCGGGACTCAATCAACACTTACATTGTCACTTCAACATGTCGGCCGCCGTACCTCGTGCAGCCAAACGCTTACGGCTGGCTCCCTCGCGGAGCTGGGTGTGTTCAGAATGTCGGAGGAGTTTCGTGTCGAGCGTACGGCAAAGACAGCAGCAACATGGCCAGGAAGACAAGACCACACATTTCGGTTTCGAGACGATATCCGAGTCCATGAAGGCGTCGAAGGGTACGGCACATAATGGATTGCCTTGCAAGTAGATTGCTGATCTGGTCATACAGTTGCCGGCGTCTTCTCCTCTGTGGCAAGCAATTACGACGCGATGAACGACTTCATGTCTCTCGGCATCCATCGACTCTGGAAAGACCACTTCGTTCGATCGCTCAACCCCGGCGTACAATACGCCTCGCTACAGGAACAGCAAGAGGGGCAGAGGATACTGGACATTGCAGGTGGCAGTGGAGACATAGCCATTCGAATGCTCGACCACGCCACGAACATCAACAGGGACAACAAGACACATGTCATAGTGTCCGATATCAACCCGGATATGCTTGCTGAAGGACGGAAACGATTATCGACAACGTCGTATCAAGCTGACGGGAGAGTGGACTATCTCGAGGCGAACGCTGAAGACCTCAGCGCTGTCAAAAGTAGCAGCATCGACTTATATACTGTCGCATTCGGGATCAGAAACTTCACACACAAGGACAAGGCTCTGGAAGAAGCTTTCAGGGTACTGAAGCCAGGAGGTGTCTTCGCTTGCCTCGAGTTTGCACCACAGCTCTCGAACCCTCTGTTCAATGCTGTATATAAGAGATGGTCGTTCAGCGCGATACCACTGATCGGACAGATCGTTGCGGCGGACAGAGACAGCTATCAGTATCTGGTGGAGAGCATCGAGCGGTTCCCTTCGCAGCCTGAGTTTGCGCAGATGATTAAAGACGCTGGATTCTTGATACCTGGGCAAAAGCCTGATGGCACATCGATAGAAGGCGGTTGGGAGGATTTGAGTATGGGCATTGCGGCGATACATAAGGGCGTGAAGCCGTTGTAGGAATATCTGTACAACACAATGCACAACTTTGACAGTCAGACCGAGCTCTAACTAGATTTCCACTCGGGGCTGATGAGTCGTTTATCTTTCGATCGTCAAGATCATGTAGCCCATCGTCACACTCGCATGAAGCCAGACCACCAATCTGCACCGCTCTGCGACAGAAGCTGCAACTCTAAACTTTAACCACCACTTCACGCCGGTGCCTTTGCCAAAGATAACCTTCCCCAGCTCGAGATCACCTCGTAGCCAAACTTACCGATTCTTGTACCAAGGTCAGGCACAGAACAGGCAGGCAAGAAACAAGCCTCGCAAGCTCGCCTCAACCAAAATCCCTCCACGGCCAAATCTCACCGACTGTGACATGGCGTGCTCAATCATCCCCCCGGCAGGCAAGCAACCTCGGGTTCATACACCTGTTTTTCGAGCGTCACACCAACAAAAACATATGCTTTATGGTAGGCTCACATAATCAATGACGAGCACGTTGTCGCGCTGTGATCGGGGATTAGCTTGTGAGAACTACGTTACCTACTTCGAGATGACGGGTCGATTCGGGGCTTGCGAAAACACGGCGTACCTATCCAAGTGTCTGTTTCTGCTAATCGGCTAGGAACACGACGGCAAGGCCGGTAGGTGGGCAGGGTGGGTCTGACTACTCCATGTTCGATGAGCGAGTGTTTACTTTCCCTCCTTTTGTTAACTCCATTGTGCATATGCCAACAAAGGGATCCTGACGCCGCGACTTGACGACTACCCGGTTCAGAAAGCATTTGCTAATCTTTTATCGCGCGGCTGGCCCTATCGTCCGAGAAGGGCTGGAGGAAAGATTTATCTTTCGTCATACATATCTTTATCTTCACTTCACCTGTCTCTCCTAATAAACCGTACGATAAACCATCTTGGTCCTGGAAATCTACCGTCAAACACGTGGCTCGCGACCCCCGAGAGAGACAGAGAGGAAACAATGGACTCCCCACGCCCAACAAAAAGACAACGCCTCTCAGGCACCATCTCCCCCATAACACCCATCTCGCCACCAGAAGTCGAAGATGCCACATCAACCACCACAACAAACAGCCTCACCCTCGCCCTCCACGTCCTCCAAACCGAAGCAGCCGCCCTCGCCAACCTCACAACCCTCTACAAAACCTCCCCGCAAGCCCAACACAGCCTCCAAGAAGCCATCACCACCATCCTGCGCGCAAAGAAATCCGGCGGCAAATTAATCCTATGCGGCGTCGGCAAGTCCAGCTACATCGCGCAAAAACTCACCGCGACGTGTAAATCCCTAGGGATCCCGTCGTCCTTCATGCACGCCTGCGAAGCCGCGCACGGGGATTTGGGAGATATCCGGAGCGAGCGAGGGGATGTAGTGTTGTTTGTGAGTTTCAGCGGGAAGACGCCCGAGCTGTTGAATCTTTTGCCGCATATCCCGCCGGAGGTGACGGTTGTGGCCATGTCGTCGCATTTGGAGAGGGAGGAGTGTTTGTTGTTGAGGGCACGGGATGAGGAGAGGGGGATTCTTTTGCCGGCGCCGATTCCGGTCAAGGAGGAAGTGTCGTTTGGGGTTTCTGCGCCCACGACGAGTACGACGGTCGCGCTGGCGGTTGCTGATATGCTGGCGTTGGCTGTGGCGGATGAGATGCACCGGGGAAAGACGAGAGAGGTGTTTCTGAAGAATCACCCTGGAGGCGCGATTGGGATCACGCACCGCGAAGTGGAAGAGGTCAAGAAGGCGAAACTGGACGTCTCGATTGTGGAACTGCCTAGTCCGAGTATATCTGCCGAGAGCGAGGATTAAATTTAAATATTCTAAAGGGATACAGCAGGAGAAACATGTGTTCGTCTCGCATCATGGAGCTAAATTTCTCATCTCAAATGAGGCACATCGCAAGCAAGTTCTCTCCTCCAAGAAGATCGTGTGCCTAGACTTTGAGCAAAGCTGGACCGGATCATCGTCATCATCATCAAATTCCATCCATCACAGCCCGAGATTGATTCTCTGCCAGCAGTTTTCGACATCTTCGCAAAGCGTGGTAAAGTCCGGGTTCTCAAGGTTGTCGATCATGAAGTCAGCAAGCGCAGCCTCTCTGTCTGCTCTGCTCTGGGCTGCATACGTCTCCAGAGACAGATCTCCTGTCGACTGGAGGGCCATCGATACACGTCCAAGAGCGTCATCTTTGGCGGGAGCGACAGGCCTCGCGGATTGGTGGGCACTGGGCGAAGGCGATTCGATCTCATGGGGAGCATCAGTATGGCTTGTCAAACGCTGCAAACCAGTATTGGCAGACCGCTCTGCCAGAGGCTTTGCTTTGTTACGAACATCGTCCATTGGCGACAAGTGTGCGTTGGTCTGCTCTCCAGCATACAGCTGAGGCGGCTCCAAAGGCCTGGCGATCGATGAGCTGTCTCTTCCTAAAGCTTGTGCATTCTCAAGCCTTGAAGCGCTTGTGTACGGTCGACGTTCTGGCGGCACGGGAAGGTCCTGTGGCTTCGCACTTAGCGGTCGTATGTATGTTGGCTGGGAATAGAGGTCTTGAGCACGAGGCGCAGATGTCTCTTTCACCATCTTCGGCCGCTTTAGTGGCGGCAGCTCAAGCGCTGAGCTTCCAGGACGTGAAGAGCTGCTGCTCGTTACAGGTCGCTTATGAGCGTCCTCTTTTTGCAATCCTCGTGACTTGGCTCCGATTTCTGGGATTGTGAGGGACGTGCCAGATGCAGAGGTTCGAGGCCGGTGCTCAGGAGATCCGGAGGATATGTAAGGGCCAGTGGGGGCATTTGCAGTACCAGAGGGCCATTGTTCATGACCTGTGACAGCCGTAGAAGGTCTCGTATCACCACCCACATTTGACGAAGTCTCACGGTCTTCGAGCGCCTGGCGTATGGCATCTACAGCTGCAGTGTTCGATGCCGACGAAGGTCTCACCGTTCTGGGATCCGCTGCGGCTTCCTGAGGTTGGTAGGTATACACCGGGTTTGGGTTCGTCGTATGAGACCTCCATAGTTGACCAGTTGATGGTCTCGATGGCACAGTATCCCGCGGAGCTTGTACCTCGTCCCGACAGATAATGGGCCGCCCACCACTTTCCTGTTTTGGACCAGCTTGATGTTCTTGGCCGTGCGATCGAAATCCTCCACCATCACGATAGTAGGTTGGTTCTCCGCGCTCTGGGGGCTTCGTGTGCGCTTGACGTTGAAGGCTTCGACCATAGAAATCCTCGTCGTCTGCGAGAGGAGGTGCTTTGATGGGAGGTCGCATAGGCGTACTTCTCTCTTCCTTTGGTCGATACTTCTGGTCATCATAATGTGATCCCTGATCAGCCGTGAAATACGAAGAGCTGGTTTGAGCCGTCAACGGACGGAAATCTGTGTGCGAGGTATCGGGGCGTGCGTTTTTCGACGTCGCCGGTCGCCCAGTTGCGCTCTGGTCGTGAACTTCCATACCACGCCTTCGAAGAGGTGCAAGAAGTTGTGAGCAGTCCGAAGCGCTTTGCAGCCGGATTTGGATCCTACGAGTCTTCATCAATGTTTAGTGGGCGGGTCTCGCGCAATGGCTGTCTGATCAGGTCTTACCACACCACTGTCGAAAAGACGATAGCGAAGCGCCAAAGCTGCGTCTTTAGTCATGCCGTAGATGGGCAATTGTTCTGTACGAATACCGTCCAGACCTCGCTGTGCAGCAGTTCTACGAGCACTCAGTGCGTAGTCCACGTTTGTGCCGATATCGATGGTTTCCTTGCAATTGATTAGTCTTGGCTTCAATACGATGATCGCCCTCATCGGTCCGCCCAATGTGAAATGCATGTATATCGCGACGCTCCTGGACATTGGTGGCGACAATGCTCGAAATTGCAGTGGATATCGTTTCGATCGCCGGTCATTCAGCACTTACCAACGTCGAGGTTCCACTGACGATTGTCATGACCATCGCACCACTTGTTTCGTTGCCCTTCAATAGCACGGCCAGGTTGTTGTGTTGCATGTGAGTCCATCGGCCTTTGCTGGAGGCATTGGGGTCGTCCAAGTACGAGTACTTGGCAGCCTGGAGGCACAGTTCGACCGCCATGGCTGCTGCGAGATCAGTGCTGTAGGTGAGTGATGTGAATGTTAGACTCTGTTGAGCCGAGCAATGGTTTTGTCCGCTGCAACACGCCACACACAGCCGCCGTCGCCTGTGTCTGCGACTTGTCGCATGCGTGAATGTTGGAGGGTGAATGTTGGAGGGAGTTGAAGTTGAAGTTGAAAGTAGTTGGAGTCGAGGTCGAGAAAGTCGCGAAGTCCCGTGATTGGTTCAAGCGGAAGGAGCGTGGCCGGACCGCGAACCGCCGCTAGCGCGAGACGCGACCTGTGGACAGCAGCATGCAGACGGGGAAGAACAGCATTTCAAGGCCTGATAACATTGCAGCAAAGCAGTCGCAGCTCCTCCGATGATATCGCACGCAGTATCCTCGATGCGATAGATCATATTCTCTGTTTGCGCGTTGTGTAACCCAACGCTGCCGGCCGCACCTGCGCCGGCACGCCGACCTCTCCAACATGCCTGCTCCCAAGCGCGGCCAGTCAATCGAGCACACCGTCGAGCGCGAAGATTTCATAAAGAAGTTGACGGAGTACCATGAGAAGCGAGGGTGAGTGAGGACGCCGCGCGAGCATTCCAGTCTTGCGAAAGTGCAATTTGCGCTGACACGTCGCCTATGACAGGACCACCCTTGATCCAGAGCCAAAAGTCGGCATCCGTCACATCGACCTTTTCAAACTCTACAATCGCGTAGTCGAAGAAGGTGGATATGACCTGGTATCGGACACCAAGGCGAAACCTTTGATGTGGCGCAAGTTTGCGGAGGAATTCGTTGGCAAGAACCAGTACACTGCGGCGCAAGCGTTTCAGATCAAGAACGTCTACTACAAGAACCTATGCGCGTACGAGATCAGTACTCACTGGGAGAAAGAGCCGCCGCCGAAGGAGATACTCGAGGAGGTCACAGCAAAGGGAGGGAACGTCATGACCCGCACATTGGAGAACTTCGTGCGGCCAGCGACCCGAGATCAAGATAGCTTACAGAATGGAGACGCAAGTGATACGAGCCCTGAGCAGAAGACGCCGAAGGAGGAGAAGGTAGAGACTACAGAGGAGCCTGGGAGTGCCACTGGACGTTCGACCCGCGGGTTACGGCAGCAACCCCCTCAGCGCGTTCTCTTCCAGCCAGAAGTCGGCACTGGCCGTCAGACTCGACACCAGAATCAGGCTGCGCATGCCTCGCCGACTCCCGGCGCAGGACCAAACGGTGTCATGAACGCAACCTCGCTGACGAACGGTGCGTCGTCCACACTCGCCTCGTACGAGCCCGCTCAGGCATACCCGCTCTCCCTCAAACCTGTCATCACACCTGCAAACAACCCAGATTTCTACCGCAATGAGCGTAAAAGGAAGCTCGAGGCCAATGCTGGGCCCTTGGCTAAGAAGTACAAAAATATTATGCTGCCTGGTACTGGATTCATTGGACCCAACATCTACATGCGAGCTCAATTGGCACTACAAAGCGGGATTCCTGACGAAGAGCAGTACGCGCTACATCATCTTGTCAAGATCAGCCACGAGCGTGGCGACAAGTACCGCTTCGATCAGTTTCCCGGACTTGCTGACGCGTTAACGAGGAAGGTTCTGCAGGTGAGCAGCCTTTTCTACGACATCGAATGGGATGTCATGTACGACGAGGAGTTCTTTGCGGGAGACGATGAGACACTAAATGGACTTGATGGCACGCCTGATATCCTGCAAAAGATTCAATCGCGCATTCCCGTCATCTCCAACGACACCATCCTGGACTCGCGTTTCCTTTCACACCTGAATCGAATCACAGAGGCCGCACTCGTCATCCGCAATATGTCGCTACAGGAAGAGAACGCTGCTTACCTCGCGCGACTGCCTCTTGTACGTGATCTCTTGGCTGTCGTACTGAACCTACCGCATCATCCAGGCACTATCGAACTGCAACATTACGCGCTGGACATCTCCGAGCAGATCCTCAAATACGTTGACGTGACATCTCAGGATGCCGTATACAAAGGCCTTCTGGCGCAAGTCAGCAAGTCAGATCGAGGAGCTGTTGCAACAGCGTTGCGTTCCATCAGCCGGATCGCCATGACGCTTCCGACGCCTAAGAAGCTCGACGATGTACCTGCTTCAGTCCTCAGACGCTGTCAGGAGCTCATTTTGCTTGAAGATGAAGAGCTACGAGCTGCTTGCCTCGACTTCCTCGGCCAGTACACTTCGACGAGCGACAACGTGGAGACGCTACTTCGAACTTTGGACGCTGAGGCGCTTGCCCGACAACTGAGCCATCTTACATTGTTCACCGCCAAGGAACATCGAGATCAGAGGTCTACTCGGCGTCAAGCACCCGATGATGCTATAGCTCCAGTGCCGCGTCTATCAAGAGTCCTGGTGGAACAACTCCTCAAGATGGACGAACCAGAACGTTCTTCCGAGTGGCTTCGCATGTGCTTCGTGCCTGACCCGACTACAGAGATGACACAGATCTCTCTCTGGCAGGCATATCAGGGCACGTTCGCACCTTACCATGCCACACATCCACACCTGATTGCCGGAGACTTCATTAAGAATGTCAGCACCACGTTTCAAGGCGCCACCGCTCAAGTTGCAGGCTCGAACAAGTATGTCATCAAAGGCATCAGGTCGAGAAAGGTTCCCATCGATACTGGTATCATCCCCGGGTCAAAGGCTACCGATAAAGGCAGAGAACTTAGTCGGTGCCATTGGAAGGTGACGATACCGATCGAAGGCACAAGAGATCCTCTGACTGGTCGTATGTCAGCTCCCACAACTCAAGATCGCGAGTGCGGAGACTGGTTCAGGACCAGCGATGACATGATGCAACACATCCTGAAACATCATCTACAAATTCCCATCAAAGCAGACACGCCTACAGATGGTGATAAGATGGAGGTTGACTCCAACAATACCCCTCGGTCATCAGCAACACCTGCGAATGGCTTGACAAACGGAACACCCAAGGACTCGACCAAAATTGCATTCGACTTCGAAGCTGCCGACAAAACGACGCACCGGTGCAGATGGGCGGACTGCGATCGTGCTTCGACTGAAGTCAGTGACACGCAGATTTCCAGAACCAAGCTCTTCGCGCGACACGTCGAAACTCATCTGCCAGAAACGGAGACTTCTCGGTCGAAGCACAACGTCAAGCCAGACGCGGTAGCGGCTCCAAGTGCAGAATTCATGAGGCTCACCATGCTGGAAGATGAGAGGGGTGAGGCGACGGGTGTGCCTCTTCGTGCCGTGGTAGTTCTGCGCAATCTTGCCCGCTTCATGCCTAAGCAGCTAGATGTGGGCAACGGTGCCAGTGCTATCAAGAGTGGTCATAAGAAAGAGGATAAGACTGACGTGCTTGAGACGGTGTTTGATGGCGAAGTGAGGGAGCGGCTCTTCCATGCGATGTCTTATTCGAAGACGATGAGGGATTACGTGGGCGCGGTGTTCAGGGCTATCAAACATAGCGAAAAGTAAGTCTGCGGATGAGGTGGTCCTGGTTTCGGTCTGCATTTAGCGAGGAGTTGAAAGAAGGCCACGAAGAGCGTCGGCCAGTGTAACAGTAGTGCTATATTGATCTTGAATTTGGAGGCGACGCTCGTGAGCAGCGTCCATCTGGGCCGGCAATTCTTCGGCTTGAGCGTCTCCATGACACGAGCACTTCACTTCATCACAACTTTAGCCTTGAACGCATAAATTCACAGCAATTATCCCAAAACTGTGGCAGCTTCACACATGCACTCGTACTTCACACGGCAGCTTCGTCCTGTCTCGAACTCATGAGATGGCGGACACTTCTGGCTGCTAGACGGACGATTCGACTGCCTCCTGTTCGCCCGCGCCTTCCAGCAGCAACCATCGACAAACAACGAGCATTGTCATGGCAAGCATTCAAAAATAGGTTGAAGATCTTGGCCATCAAAATTCTTCTCTCGGGCAGTAAGAAGGACGGAAAGTGGCAACGAGCAGTCATGGCTCAACCTCAGCCCGCGCAACTCCTTGGCCCTTCCAACCACATCCCACTCCTCCAGCAACTGGTCGGTCTGACACCACGACAAGACGACTCACAGAATCTTCAGGATGTCGTCTTTATTTGTATAGATTGCGAGGCATTCGAGTTCGGGCCCGAGAAAATCACGGAAGTTGGGGTCTCTGTACTGGATACGAGTAAAATAGATATGGTCAGTCTGACATCTAGTGTTTCTTGCATGGACTAATGATGGGCAGATCAATCCTGAAATCACATCCTCAGACTTGATTTCCCACATCGAGTCGGCTCATTATCGTATCGAAGAGTACGGCCACCTCAGGAACAAGCGATGGGTGAAGGGAAATCCCGACGCCTTTGCATTCGGCAACTCAACGTGGATCAAAAAGGCCAATGCGAAGCACGTCCTTCTACGGATCTTCCAGGATGCGGCAAACCTCTCAAACGCCAGCAAGTTGAGATCGCCGCTGAAGGGCGGGGCAAGAAATGTCGTGCTGGTCGGCCACGGCATCAAGAATGAGGTCGACTACCTCAAATGTCTGGATTTTCCACTCGAAGGTGCTGATAATGTAGTCCATAAGCTGGATACTTCGTCAATCCTCACCAACAAGAAGAATCAAGTCTCCCTCAAGCATTTGCTGGAGTTGGTGGAGATCGAGGTTGACAAGAGCCATCTACACAATGCTGGGAACGATGCTGCATATACTTTGCAGGCGCTCATGGCTATCGTAAGTACTTGTATCGTATCTCGCTCAACCGTGGGCTGATGTATTGTCCTAGGCCGTCAAGGAACACGCCGTATCTGGATGTCTGGTGAACGTCCTGGCAGAGCAAAGAGCCGAGAGGGCTGCACAAGCGGCTGCGAAGCAAGCTGAAAGGGCCGAGAAACGAGAGCAGCAAAAAGCACGAGATCAGGCAAAAGCTGCTGCCGCTGGTTCGAAGACTCCTGAACAAGTGGAAAAGGAAGCAAAGGCAGCACAGGAGAAACAGGCGATGATACTGCGGAAACGAGCTGAACGAAATGATCGCAAGCGGCAAAAACAGGCTAGTCGAAGCCCGTGAACAGCTTCTACGACCAACTCATGGAACGAGGAGTCAAGATGAAGAGCTGATCTGTCAGAGACGACCTTGATAATATCGCGTCAAACCTCTGGACCCCTGCGCATGCGTCTCAGCGATCACCGTCGAATTGCATGGCATGAAGATGCCTCGACTGCTTGGAAGATGTCCAGATTGGACTGAGAGGAGTTCCGGAGAGCATGCGTCGTCTCACCGTCCAAACGAACAGGGACGAGACTTAAAGTGGTTGATGTAGCATCGACTAACATCAAATACAACCCAGGGCTCCATTGCCACATTCATGAGGTCTGCTCGTGCCTTCAGGACGATCCTCTCCAAGAACACCTCGCGTACCTCATGCAATTCTCTACCTGTCCCAAAGAAAGTCGAATTCAACGGAAATTATGCCGTCTGGACTCAAAGAGACATCTCATCAGCACCTGCCTCCGACCAATCACTCAACGTGCTCCTGCTCGCTCGATGAGCAGCTACTTCCATTTCACCATAACGACGGAAGGACCTACGAGCACCTGTCAGCTCCTTTGTTTACTTCCCACCTCTCCCCATCTTCTCCTCCGAACATCAACACCACACATCGGATATCACACCAAGGCAGCCATTCGTCCACATCCAACATCCGCCTTATTCGCATCGCAAGATATCCCAACATCACACTCAAACCACCTTGAATGCCAGGCAACCTCACTGTCGCCATCATCGTCATCATCCTCTTCGTTCTACTCGCGGCCGTCGGCATCCTCATCAGGAGATTCCAGACTCGAGTCAAGCGGGCACGTCTTAGCAAAGAACTCAGTTCTGTGAGCGCTGAAGAGAGACTTTGAGAAGAATCGTGAGCCTCGTACCACTTCATCTCACCCTTGGTGTCCTCTCCGCTGACGAGAACGTCGCAGTCAATGTTAGACGTCAACTTCCAGAAAAAGAGAGACTCGGTCGTCCAGTGGATCCGTAGAAATCCCAAGCTCATTGTCCGCACCGGCTCGTCCATTATCGGGACCTTCGCTATCCTGTTGTTCGTCTACATAGTCTACAACGCCAAAACTGAGAAGTGAGACTGGAAAGCTCACATTGACGAAGACCGGTTCGAGCCGCGGAATCGTGCTGCCATTGTGGAATACATCAGCTCTCAGTTCGATCTTATCCAAATCCTGCAATCATGCCGCTCTCAGCCCAAGTCTCGGAACGCCTGATCTATGGCTTTTCTGGGAGTTTCGGTAGCCTAGGCCTCCTAGCCATCCTTCTCAGTATCATCTACTGCATCCGGCGGAGGAGGAATCCACGACCAGATCGTGCCATGCCCATCGACGAACGTGCCCTGGACGGATGGAAGGAGTGCTTCAGGTTATGCGGCAACAGTCTGGCAAACCTGGTGAAGGCTCCTTACAACTTCGTGATCCAGAGGAGGCAGCGTGGCTCCAGTCAAAACGTCAGACACAATCAGGACAACGAAGCTGCTGTGGCCGTGGACGGCAACTCATCGGACAACATACAAATGGAAAACGTGCATGGCAGGCCAAAAAGCAATGACTCCATCAGACCAGCTCCAACAAACGACGACGGCCAGATCCAAAGCGAGCAGCAAGACAACAACTTCAAGACCAACCGAAGCGTCTGGAGCAGACTCCCACGCTGGAACCGCAACAAGAACACCCCCGACCCCGAACCAAACACCCAACTCATGGAAAGCCCAAACTATGACGACATCGAGCCTGCCCCTTTCCGCCAACCACGTGGTGAGCGTCTGCTGGGAACTTCTACCCACATGGGCTAGCAGCGTCAAAGCGAGGTTTCGAATATGACGGACCGGACTGAGGAGATGGCTGAGGAGTATCGAGCAGAGATTGATGAGCATCCCATGCTGGCGGCTGACTCTGAAGAAGAGGGTAGCGTTACGCAGAGTGAGCTTCGTCGACATTGCCGGTGGGAGGAATGAGTTTGGAGGTTGTTTATGATTTTGTTTATTGTTCGCTTGTCTTACATTCGGGTTTGTTGGCAGCGTGTTGTTCGCTTCGAGTACATGTTGTTTTGAAAATGCATACGTTTGATCTCGTCAGTTCACCTTGTCCCGAGTCACATTCTCGTTCTTAACATGCCATACGCCGCACCATTGCCACTGCCGCAGTCACCGTACGGGACATGCTTGCCTACTCCGAAGATGCCTCCAACACACTCACGCCGCCTTGATACCACTACCACTCCCCAGAACACGCTTACAGACCTTGAAATCAACATTCTTAAGCATCTCCCCCTCCCTCTCCTTAGCAATCGCCTCAACATGGCTCGGCTTCTTCCCAAACGTCTCTCTCGCCTCCTCATTGACAAACCTAGAATTCACGTGTCAATTCCAAACCCCTTTTTCCACACCAAAGGGGAAAGAAAGCACAAGGCTCAGACATACTCATAAACCAAAAAGAACTTCTCCCCCTTCTCCTCCCCTCCCCCTCCAACTTCCTCATGCATAGAATACAACTCCATCGCCACCTCACCCCCCTCCGTCCTCTTCACATCCTCCGCGATGTCCTTCCACAAGTCGAGAACCTGCACAAATTAAGCATTACCTCCCATCCCTCCCTCAACCTCATCCATCAAACTCACCTCCCCGGTCTTCCCCTCATTCACAGTCACGAACACCGCCATTAGAACTTTCTCCTCCCTCTCATGCCCACCAATCGTCTTTCCCACCCCAAACACATGCTTATAATACCCAATCTTGAAATCGCTGATGAGTCCTTCTTCGCGGACTTGAGTCGAGACGGCAACGTGGGAGGGTTTGGCGTTGAAGGCGTCTTTGATGGCTTGGGTTGCGAATCTAGAGGGTGCTTCTCGTTAGTATTGTTTAACAGCGATGGAAGGGTTGGTGATGTGTGATACTCTTCCAAAACGATAAATCCCTCTTGCCACTTTTCCCGTCCCTGGTCTTCATACAACTCCATGGAGATTTTGCCCTTCTCCGTCGAGCGGATATCGTCTGCTATCGCACGCCATAATTCGACGGACTGTAGGGTGCATCAGTCAGCGCATCTGGCATTGCTTGCATAAGGCTCTTCGGGGACATTTGATAATCGTATGCCTGGCGTTTCGGAGACTTACCCTCGCACGTTTGTCTGCATGCGGCGTGAGGTATCCTGCTAGAAGGATAGTTTCGCTGGTGTTAGTGGACACCATGCTGCGGACAGGGGAAGAGCTGAAGGCAGAGGAAAGCAAAGGGGTTGAGTTTGGGATATGGGAATGCATCCTCTCTTTATACTTCCTAGCCATGCCAAGTGAATTATTCATCCCATCCGACTACCTCATCTCATCATCCGGTATCGCCGTTATTCACCGAGTAACATTCCTTCCAACTAAGCCATCCCTGTTCTGTCCCAACTTCAGCTTCTTTCTGCAATCGGGACAGTACCATTTGGTGCGCCTCGGCGGCATGCCGGGCAGCTGCACACATTCCAGGTGAAACCACTCCTTCTCGCAGTCATCGTTGTCACACGCAATCATCGTGCCCCAGCTGACATCGCCACAGAGGCAATACCTAGGCTCGTCCGGGTCGATGTAGTCTTCGGTGTTATCGCCCGCTGGGATAGCACCTTGATCTTGTGGAGCAGCAGAGTCTTTCTTCAAGGCACCCTTCTTTCTCGGCGCGGCCTTACGCTTCGAAACGCCAACCTTGGCACTGTCGTCGTCGTTGGATGTGATGACTCCAGGAGCAGGCCGCCTACTCCGTCGACCACTCTTGGTGGTGGGCTGAGCGGTGGCGCTTTTGGGTGAATTCAAAGGGTTGCTAGAAGTGACACCGGTGCTGGGCAGACTCGCATTACTACTCCGACGTAAGCTCGCACGTCGGTTTGGCGGCTCCTCTGAGACTGCTTTGTTGGGCTTGATTGTGATGGTCGGCTTTCGAGATTCGATTGGCGTGGCCGCTCGACGGCTGCGTGTGAATGTGGTCGGTGATCCAGAAGCGCCTGCAGGTGCCAGAGGGACCTTGGACGTTGACTGATTCGGTGGAGCCGGCGGAGCAATCTTCAGCTTCTTGATGACTGGCCTGGACTTCTCCTCTGTCTCTGCAGAAGCACCAGCTGCTGGCGTGCTTTCACGCTTCCGCTTCTTCTTGTCTGCTTCTGGAGAAGGAAGCTTCTCTGGCGAGGGCTCGACCCCTTGCTCACGGGCGAGCTGCGCCTGGAGAGCCTGCTCTTCCAGCAATCGCTGTCGCTTCAACTTCTTTGCCTCGTTCAGTCTCATGCCACGATTGATGAGCTCTGCGTCAGCATCCTCGTCATCCACATACGCCTGCGGGCCCAGTATCGCATTGATCTGCGCAGACTCCTCACCACTAATGAGGACTTTGGTCGGATCTGGCTCGTTGTGATCATCAACAAACTCCTCACCTGCCTCCCCAGCACGCTGCCGCGCCGCCTCCTTGCCCGCAATGCCACGTCCAAGATTCTTAAGCTCACGACGTACCATGGTCTGCGAAGGAATCCAGATGGCATTCTTCTTCATCCGCTTTCGCAGCTTGGCCATCTCCCACTCTGTGAGCTTCATCCATGGGAGCCACTTGCTGCCATTAGCGGCATCTTGAGGGGGCTCGGTGAGCGCTAGAAGCGCATTAGAGGTGCTTATTCCGGCAACGGCTGAGTGAGCATTCGTACCTGGCTGTCCAGGTGCTCGTGGCCCTCGCGGCTTAGGAGTCGTCTTCTTCTCCCTGTCCCTCTCCTTGTCCTTCTCATCCTTTGGGATCTTCGGTGTGCGCGAACGTGGCCGCGGCGTTGCTCCCTTCTGCTTCTTGTCCTTCTCCGATGAATTCGGGGGCTCTTCAAGCAGTGGTGGGGAATTTCTTGGGGACGTCCAGTCTGACATGCTCTCCAGCGGGGCGTTTGGGTCAGGAGGGGGTAGTACCTCCCCCGGGACCATGATCTTACGCCCTCGTAGCTTACTCACTGCCTTGTCTTGCACACGTCTCGCCTGCTTCTCTGGCCGCGCGGCATCTTCTGCGCGCGTGCTCATGCGCCGCTCTCGCTTCAAGTTCGGGGAAGTCAAGGCTTGCTGTTCTGGGGTTGGGTCTCTCGATGGTGGTTTCGGCTGTGACTTGAGCTTCTCAGTAACAATGTCCAGTCTTCTAGCTTCCCTCTTGCACTCTTCGTCTAATCTTACGGCCTCCTCCACCGACATGCGACAAGCTGCCTCTGCCTCTGCGAGCGCATAGCTGATGTCGCGCCGCAGCTTGACTGGGTCTGGTCGGTCATGCTTGAGAGACGGCAGAGTACTGTATGAGGTTGTGTCATCGTGGACTGCCTTGATACCCCGCTCTGCCTTCTCGCGCTGGTCCTGGATGAGTGTCAAGGCGCGCGTCAGGTGCGAGGGGAAGTGCTCGGTGTAGGTGAGGAAGTCGGACAGCGTCGCTTGGATATCGGGATCGCGTTCTGGCTGACGGCTGAGGGAGCGGAAGTCTGGGTCGACCGAAGCGTGGGATAGCGCGGTGGAGGCCATGTCGGCGTCGCGTTGGAGGACGGAGGCCAACAGCTCAGTCGCGAGCTGCTCGGCCGCAAGCGTGTGCGCCACAGCAGGCGGATTTGATGTTGGTATGGCGGGCGGGGGTGGAGGTGGTCATTCGAGCGGTGGCAGCGGGGGAGTGGGAGTGAGGTGGTGGTGGTGGTGACTGGCGCGCCTGCACATGTCTGGCGCACCTGCATCTGACGACCAGCAAGCGCGACGTGCGCAAGCCGTTGCGCTACGGCCCGCCCCCGCGTCTGCAGGGATTCGCGCCAACCTTGAATTGAAGCTTGTTGCGCGCGCACTCAAGCACTGTCTTGGATGTTACTGCCACTTTCACACACAACACGATCAGCAGCTATGAGCGGCGACGAGCCTCCTCCGCCTGGCGCGCCCACCCCTCCCCAAGAGGAACAGCCCAATGGCGCGTATGCCAACTATCTCCCCCACGACCTAAAGTACAGCGCCGACTTCGAGGATGCGGTAATGCAGGTTGTGCTCAGTCCGCCTCAGCAATCCGACGGCATCCGCATTATTCCCGAAGACAGCAGTGAGATTCCAGTCGAAGGTATCTCTGTCAAAGCAGACGCTATCTCGTTGCAGAGTCTACCACAGATTCTGGAGGAGGAACTACCTCTACCACTTGACGATCCCCGCAGAATCTTCGCCAGTCGAATACCCGGAGTCAAGCTCACGCACCCAGGCGGTTATTTCGAAGGCGGTCCAGGACTGGACCCAACTCTTGACAACTTCCCCGAGCACTTCTTCAGCAACAATTCTTCCGCTGTCAACTCTGCAACGCTGCGAGCTGCCGTGGACAAGGAAGTCGATTCACATTACGAAGAGCTTCATGCACGGCTCAAGCAACGACGGAGAGCGAAGGAGAAGAACGAGCAGATTGAGCGGGAGCTTAGGAATATGCGCGAGGAGCACAGTATGGAGCTGAAGGTCAACCGTAAATTGGCGGAAGAGCGGCGCGCGAAGAAGGAAGCCAAGGAGAAGAGGAGACGAGAGCGAGAGACAGGCTAGTGGCCTATTAAGCCTATCAATGATGCATCAGTTGGATATACAACACAGGATATTGAAGACAGTAGTGTGCGCGTGAAGCAGGAGCAGAGCCCGGATCATGTCCCTGGAAGGTGTCCTCCTGCCAGCAGCGCGCAGCGAGCCGCGACCAGACTCCCCGAAAGCCACGACGAGTTTCAGCAGTACATCTTTCGGGCAGCCTGTGGAGCATTCGACATCGTGGAGACTCAATTCGCAGCATATCGCAGGAGGTGGGCAAACCAAATGATGGCTGTCCCTTTTGGAAGCGTATATCTCAGAGAAGGCATGAGATTGAAGAGGTTGATCAAATCTGTCGTTCACGAGAAGGGAAAGGACCGCGCTGGGAAGCAACAAATGGCCAGACAACACTCTCGAAAGCTTGGGTCGGATTCGGAGGGCGGAGAGGATGATGAAGAAAGAGACGTTCTGGCCACAAGACAGAGGGTCGGGCAGAGTGTCGTGAAGTCTGAAGACTATGTTCAGAAAGTGGAAAAGCAGCGAGACTCGCTGGAGCCTCGAGAGACAGAGCCTGGAGAGATTGCAAGAGTGACTGCATTTCACCAGTCCCCGAGCCGAAGACAACCTGAGAAACGTCCGAGAGCTCCAAGCCCATCGGCAGAACAACACAGCATGAGCAGGAACCTCTCCCAAAAGCGTATACGAGATCATGAGAGTGGGAGTGAAGAAGGGGAACTTGTCCCAAAAGACCGAGAGTCGAGAAAGGCAACAACACCTTGGCAAGACTATCTGTGAATGTGAGAAGGACGCGAGATTCTTACCGGCCTCAAGAAGACAATCATGCCCCTCGATGGCAACCCCCTCAGAGCAGGATACGACGAGAAGAGAAACCCAAAGCTAGAAAACAGACGGCGGAAGAATGGAGGGATCGGCGTCGTACGTGAATGTTTGAGTTGTCAGCACATTGAGCAGCCGCGCGGGATATGGAAGAAAGACGTGATACGAGCAAAGCAATCAAATCATTATGGTCCCGTCTCTAGCCCCCAATCCTCATCGCCATCATTCCTCTTCCACCCTCTCAACGCCCTCTCCTTCACAAATCTCTTCGCACGTCTCCTCTCCTCCAGAATCCAACTATCCTTGACATCCCCATACCTCTCCCGCTCCAACTCCCCCTTCAAAGACTCCAAGTCCAGCCCGCCTGCAACCTCCAACACCCCCTCCCACAACCTCCTCCGACTCACACAACTCGCTCCCTTGGGATCCATCTGCTTCCTCCCCTGCAAAACCCCATTAATCAAAACCTCCTTCCTCCTAGGCATCCACAACGCAGAGAGGTTACTCGGAACCGCAGCCTCCTCCTTCTCAAACTCAAACTCCCTCCTCGTAGTCTCCACAACAAAAGGTCGGAACTTGAACCCTCCCTCCCCTCCTCCCCATCCATCAAGATTCTTCATCCTCCCCTCCCCCCCAAAACACCTCCCCACCGCCTCAGGGACAACCTCCCCCTCAGGCAAAACCAACACCTCAAGCCAACAAGGCTGCACAAGCAACCCCGTCAATCCGCACAGCAAGCCGAGACATTGCTTCAAAGTAAGCTTATCCGAGCAGGATTTACTCCAGCACACCGGGGCGTCCGGGCGGGAGGGTTTCCTGCGCACGATCCCCAGCTGGTCGAAGTGGCCTCGGCCGAGCATGCTGGTGTCGGAGGAGGAGGAGGGTGCGGGAGCGGAGGACCAGGGTGTGGAGTCTTGTTGCGCGGAGATGGTGAGTTCCATGCTGGCGTCGCCGCAGGGGGCTTGGGTGCAGTACATATATAGCCTCACATTTTCGTGGAGGGAGAAGGGCGGACGACCTTCTCCTGTGTCGTGATTCCATGCAAGCCACTCGCTATCACCTCCTGACTTGCCCCTCGCAGCGAGCTCAGCACACTCATCTACCAGCCAGCGATTGAAGCCCCTCAAACACAGCACTTCAGCATGCCAATCGTGCAAGATACTGCCCTTCGCCAGAGGGACTTTCTCTCGAGGTAGGCATTTCATTCCGGTCGCCAGTGAGACGCATGTGAGTGAGGATGGGTCGTGGTCTTCTCTGCGGAGCAGCAAGTGTCAGCATTCTCAGCAAGAAGTCGGTTGGTCGACTATCACCTCTACTGAGCACGATCCCCGCCAGAGGAACCCATTCTCTACGTCCATCGGCCAGCCGTCGAGGTTTGAACTTCGCTGGTAGGGTGTTGAAGGTCTTTAATACGCAATCCGTGATCTCGTCTGGATGAGGGAGGTTGGTCATGATTTCGAGCAGATCTTTGACTTCATGACCGAGTCAAGGGCTGCGGACTTGGGAACCAATGTTGTCCTACGTCGGCGAGCAATCACAGTCTGCTGTTGACTGCCCTTTGATGGATTGCTATCAGCTCCCTGTGATACAGGGCAAAGCTCGAGCAATGACCAGTCGATCAAGCCACGGGTCGTGTCCTTCGTTGCTGAGATGCGGAAGTCCTTGCTCAAGGTCAGTTTCGTGCGGAACGGGAGGTCCACAGAATCTCGAAGGTCAACGCACGAGCAGAAGCTTGGGATGCGGAGCGTTGTCGTTGAAGACGAAGAAAGCTTCTCAAATCAGGTTGGACGGAAGTCAGATGGCAGCGGGCATGGATGAGGTTGACGAGATGGAACGTGAAAAAATCCCCCGCAAAGAGATGTCATACCATTGTAGTAGACCATTACTGCAGAACTCAGGCGGGCAACAGACTACGGAGATAGTTGGAAGATGTGAAGATTTGGTCTCCTAATCGCTTTCATTGTAGGAGTATTCTCGAAATCTAGCTAGACAGGCCAGTCCGCTCAAGACTAGCCATCCTTCGCAAACCACCATCATCTCGCTTCGTGATTTCATGCCATAAAACAAAGGAAATGGTTGGCTCTTGTTCTTTCAGTAGCCGCTCTGCCCCAAACAGCCCAAGGCAGATGTCAGCTGGTGATGTGTCGAATTAGAAAGGGTATGACCGGTTTTGATGAAAGAGGGTAGGAAGAAAAGCCTGCTATCCTCCCGAGAGAGAAAAAGAGGCTCAAGGCAACCGGTCCCCACGAACACCCGCTTTTGGTTGCAAAAGCACCCGAATCATGCACCAGTCTATTTCTTGGAAGCCTTCTGGGCAGCCTTGGTGACCTTGCCGGCACCAGACTTGTCAGACTTGGCAACGGACTTGATGACACCGACCTGGGAAAAGTTAGCTGATGTTTCTGAAAGGAGAGGAAGGGATTTCTGGCGTACTGCGACAGTCTGTCTCATGTCACGGACGGCGAAACGACCGAGAGGTGGGTACTCGGTGAAGGCCTCGACGCACATGGGCTTGGATGGAATCATCTTGACGATGGCAGCATCACCTGGAAGGAGAGTCAGTAAATGTCGATGATAATAGCAAGCAGGGTCAGAACATACCAGACTTGATGAACTTGGGAGATGCCTCAATGGACTTGCCGGAACGACGGTCGATCTTCTCGAGGAGCTCGGAGAACTTGCAGGCAATGTGGGCAGTGTGGCAATCGAGGACAGGGGCGTAACCAGCACCGACCTGACCGGGGTGGTTGAGAACGATGACCTGGGCGTTGAAGGAGTCGCAGCCCTTGGCTGGGTCGTTCTTGGAGTCGGAGGCAACGTTGCCACGGCGGATCTCCTTGACGGAGACGTTCTTGACGTTGAAGCCGACGTTGTCACCTGGGAGACCCTCGGCGAGCTGCTCGTGGTGCATCTCGACGGACTTGACTTCGGTGGTGACACCAGCTGGGGCGAAGGTGACGACCATACCGGCCTTGATGACACCGGTCTCGACACGTCCGACTGGGACCGTGCCAATGCCACCAATCTTGTAGACGTCCTGGAGTGGGAGACGGAGAGGCTTGTCAGATGGACGGCTTGGTGGGTCGATGGAGTCGATGGCCTCAAGGAGGGTCTTGCCGGTAGACTTGGTCTTGGTCTCCTTCTCCCAGCCCTTGTACCATGGGCAGTTGGTGGAGGCCTCGATCATGTTGTCGCCGTTGAAGCCGGAGATCGGGACGAAGGGGACGGTCTTGGGGTTGTAGCCGACCTTCTTGATGAAGGAAGAGGTCTCCTTGATGATCTCGTTGTAGCGGTCCTCGGACCACTTGGTGGTGTCCATCTTGTTGATGGCGACGATGAGCTGCTTGACACCCAGGGTGTAGGCGAGCAGAGCGTGCTCACGAGTCTGGCCATCCTTGGAGATACCGGCCTCGAACTCACCAGTACCGGCGGCAATGATGAGAATGGCGCAGTCAGCCTGGGAGGTACCAGTGATCATGTTCTTGATGAAATCACGGTGACCAGGGGCGTCAATGACGGTGACTGTAGAAGTTGGTTAGTATGTGGACCGCAAATCAGTGACGATGAGCTCAGATGAAGTGGTGCGAAGCGAAGTGCAGAGTGCGAGTGACGAAGAGTTGAAGATTGCCAGCAGGCGACAGCTCTGTTCAAATACTCGGCCAGGTCCATGGTAAGAGCGTCCAGTCCAGGAAAGATGGCAGGTATGAATGGTGTTGGGGGAGGTGCAGATGTTGAAAGGGAAAGAACAACGGACCATAGTACTTAGGCGTCTCGAACTTCCAGAGGGCAATGTCGATAGTGATACCACGCTCACGCTCGGCCTTGAGCTTGTCGAGCACCCAGGCGTACTTGAAGGAGCCCTTGCCCAACTCGGCAGCTTCCTGTGAGGCATTGCATTAGCATCAAACTCAGTGAAAGCGTCTACGCAGACCCTGATGTCGTCGTCGCCGTCGCGCTGCTCAACTGGCGGTGATGGATGAGGTCATGCTGGTGGGGCTCGAAGCGGCTAAGCGCCAAAATTCTCGCACCCCACCAAATTTTTGCCCCTCCACCTGCCAGTGCCAGCGGAAAGGCGGCGATAAGCAGCGCGACGGTGGTGCGACGACGCAAGGAGGGCGGAATGGCGGTGACTCACCTTCTCGAACTTCTCGATAGTACGCTTGTCGATACCACCGCACTTGTAGATCAAGTCTGTGATGTTTGTGAGCTTTCTGACATGTGCCGGTCGCAGGAAACGGAGAGCGCTTACGGCCAGTGGTGGTCGACTTGCCGGAGTCGACGTGGCCGATGACCACGACGTTGATATGAGTCTTCTCCTTACTGTGTGTCTGATCAGTCGCTGCTCATGTATGCTTTGGTATAGGCCGCCGCCGGGCGCACGAAGCTTGACGTACCCCATGATGTCGGTGTTGTGAGTGGTTTTGCTGAGGTTCTGGAAGTGTGGAAAGTACTGAAGGGGGGATTTGCTGTAGCCGCAGTTAGTGCTGCTGTCAATGTTGATGATGGTGCGACGGATTGCTCACTCAGATTCGAATGCCAAATGATTCGAGGTATGAACAGACGAAGACCAGAAGGGAAGAGAGATTTCCAAGGGAGACTGGAGGACCTTTGAATTTTGCTGTGGTGGGCCGTGCGGCGGGGCTTAGCGCTGTTTTACAATCACGTGACGGCTCGATGACTCTGTCGCTCCGGTGACGACGAAGCGTGTTGTTCAGCTTGTGAGCTTGCGCTGGCAGAATGTTGGGCTCTGAGCTGTCCGTGACGAATCACAAGATGCCGTCTGCGAGAGTGATAGCGGACTTAGACGTCTACTGTCGCACGTGATATCAGAGGCGTAGTTTCTGATCTATGTACTCATTTCTGACTGCCATAGTGCTTCAATGAGCCCGACGTAGCACGTGTCAACAGACTCGCTATCTTCAACGCGGTCGACACGAGCTCCTTAGTCTTTGCACTCGTGTCTTGTGAAGACCCTGCAGACTGCTCCACCGGCTGAACGTCACCGCCATGATGTGTTGCACTGTCGTGTGACTGTTTTTCATCACCCTCAGTCGACTTGCTCACCGTTGCGGTGTCCATGTCCAGCGTCGGTGAGGTTTCATCAGTCAACGACTCACTCTCAACATGACCATCAGCGTCAGACATTGACCCATGGCCCTTTGCTACCCTTTGCCGCAGCTCAAGCATTGTTCGACTGCCGTAGATTGCACCTCCTTCAACCTCTCCATAATCCAACAGCATATCCTCAGGCATGCTCCTCACAAGAGTCTTGACCTCATCGTCGACATCCTTCTCGAGGATTCGCTGCCTTGATAGGAAGCGAGTCTTTTGCACTTGCTCGAACCGCTCAAAGTAGTACTGTACGTCAATTGTCTGAGACGGAGCTTGCCTGTCGATGAATCTTCGAGGTAGTCGGAATGTCAGCTCTGGCGGTGCATCCAGTATCCCGCCACGGCGATGCACCGACTCTTGTAGCTTGGCTGAGAAATGCCGAATATCCTCATCATCTCTTGCAATACAAACCTGTGCTTTCAAAGAGAGTCGCCTGCTGAAGCGTATATCCACAGCATGCTCTGGAAGGGGAACGCTGTGATGCTGTTCATCAATAGTAGCAACGATGCCATCAAGGAGCAGCTCTGGAGGTTTATTCGGCTGATGAGATGAGAAGTTGAACCGTGCCTGGATCCTGGGGAGAGCTTTATAAGACGTTGAGACAGCAGGAGCCACCGGAATAAAGTGGGCTATCAAATACGGCACTTTGCTCTTGGCTTCCACATCTCGCACGTCTCCGTTGGTGTCTCGAGCACCGTCGAGTCTAGAGGCTCGTTTGGACTCGAAGAAGGATAGCAGAGTCTGCAAGCCGGGCACTTGGTACTGCAACACCGGGTTTCGTGGGTCTACGGGAGGCGTACGAGCTCCAGTCGACTTGTTTGACGACGATGTTCGCGGTGCTGGCGGTGCTGGCGCTGGGTGTAGGATTTTACCAAATTCAACGGCCCAGCTTGTCCAAGAGGGCTCCTCGAGCCAGTACCCTTCAGAAAGCTCATGAGGCAGGAGTCGTTTGCTGGGTGGGTGTGGTACAGCAGCGAGCTCGTAGACCACTGTCTCAGCGATCTGCTCAAGGCCAGCACCAGGAGGTGGATCAGCAGATTGACCAGACTGTGCTCGAGACGAGCTAGAAGTCTCATGTGATGACTGAGACGAGAGCGTATCCTTTCGACGACATGGCTCTATGCGACGCATTAAGTCCCTAGTGCGATCGCGTCGATGCAAGCCAGAGGACAGATCGACCGTCACCAGCGTCGTCGTCAGAGGCATTCTTCGGCCAGCCTTGCCGACCTCCTTCGTGCCAACTTGCGACACCGAGTCGAACGACAACGCGCCAGGCAAGTCCAACATAGCCAACAACAGGCGCCGAGCGTTGTGTCTGACAGCCTCGCTGATACCATATACAGCCAAAACGTTGTCTTTCTCCACCGCAATGACGGTCTTGGTGAGGTCTGATATGTAGCCGAGCTCCTCTACACTGAACCCCTGTGCCTCATCTTTGAAAGGCTTGAAGTCAATTTCAAGTCGCTCAGCCTTCAACAACGCGAGCTTGAGCTGTCGAGCCACCTCTTCAGCATCCTGACGACGGCCTGTTACCCTCATGACCCTGTCCGTAGGAAACGATTGGACTTGTGTTGTGTCGAGGAGAATTTGCGAACGAATGAAGCTCTGATACTGGGGTCTGTCGTTCTGTGAGATTTCGAAGAGCATAATGGTCTGCCATGGCAACAGTTTGACTTCCAGTTCACCAATCTCTTGCTCCTCTGACTGGATTGTGAGATGCCATGCGAGACGCAGGATCTGCTCCACGAGTTTCAACTTCGTGTTCGACCCCTTCTTTTTGACGGCCGTGGGATGCCGCTGATCCAAAGGTGTCTGGCCTCGTCGCCATGTTGTCCATCCGAGCTCCCGCACTTTGCCGTCTATTTCTGGGTTTTCGCGTCCAGGAATACCAGCACCAGAGGCTCTGAACGACCAAGCCAGGTATTTGGAAAGCTGGGGATATGTGTATCCTTTCATGAGATTTTGCTTGTGCGCCTGAAACTCTCGCTCGTTCACAACCGTCTCTTGAGGTCGCAGGCCCTCGATAGAGAGGTTAACCTCTGCCTCTGCTGGGGCAATATAGTGTCCGGTAATAGCATCCTCAATCTCCTTTGCGGTCAGAGCCTTTGGACGTGGCTCCCCATCGTTGCCCGTATATACTTCTGAAGAAAGTGCTTGAGCCTCGGGAGCTTCTGCAACATCTCTGAAGACGATGACATTGGCTGGTTTGTCCAACGAATTGGTTGACAGACGTTCAGATGACACGCGCTGTCTTCGCCCTGGCCTGCCAATGACTCGCTCAGGAGTCTTGACCTTCTTCCAGTAGTAAGCTTTCTCCCTCTTGACCAATATCCCTTCATCGGCCTCTTGATGTTTTCGTGATCGAGTGGAGAATGGAGTGCATCTCTGCTGTGGAATGGTAGCTCGCGCAGGGATTCGTACTCGTTTGATCCGGGCCTGAAGAAGCACTTCGCGGAGCTGACAGCGTAGACATACTGATGGCCTAGCTACAATGCTGGGCAACACCATGAATGCGCTCGATTTGTTTCCTTAAAAGCAGACAAGAAATGTAGACGAAGATCATTGGAGTTCGAGCCTTGAAAAGTCCGTCGATCCTCCGAGATTCAAGCGGAGCCACTTTCAACTTCACGTCCTTCACCAAATGAGAAATAATAATGAGAGTCACCAAGACATCATTCAGCGAACGTTTTATCTCGTATTTTTTAGTCTACATTGTCACGATGCGAATCTATCCTCTTCAAACATGAGACTAAACATCGAGCGTCGACAAGAGTCACTACACTCGCGTAATGTGCTCAGAATGCCTGGATATTTGGTATTTTGTATTTGACATACTCACCAGATTCTCAAGAATTACCTGATAGGCGTCTGACATGCTGAGCCTTCCTCACGATAACCAAAGGAATCAGGTACCTTGCTATGACGCCCAGCGATATTGGACCTCGCCGAAAGGACGTCGACATCTCCATCATGGTCGCCCAACGTGCTCAGCAGCAGCTCAACATTTCGACTTCACCCTCTCCTCAGCCATGACCAGAACCCGCTCGACAATGCGCCGCCGTTTCCTACCCGACCGGATCTGTCACCCCTCGAAACATAGTATGGCAACAGAGGAACCACTCGACCTTTCCACCAACACTCATCTTCTTCCACTCCAACTTGCTCATCCCATGGCTCACAACACCCGGCGTCCGACCCTCCTCCGTCGCCAAAAGATACACTTCCGCCTTGTCCAGGTGCTCCCGAACCGTGACATTGATGTCCAAGACGCTGATCTGGAATTCAGGCGTCGTAGTAGCAGTCATCGCCCGGAACGCTTCGACGTAATCCGACCAGGACTTGATGCTCTCGCTGTACATGATATCGGCCGTGAAATTTGACGACACATGCCATGAATATGAAGCCAGGGTTTTCCAGTCCCGTTCGTTGATCGCTTTGATGTGCGCTTGGTGCCGTGGTATTAACAATGCAGCGACCGGGTCTTGTGGCTGCGAGCTTGCGTCAGGTATTGGCTGGTGGGTCATGGTCGACATGGCCACAGCCTTTCCAACGCTCGAGATCAGTTATTATATATGCTGCACAATGGACAGAGATGGGTTTGCGACGCGGGCCCGAAATCTCGGAGCAATTGCACCTCGGGCGGTAGATGTGCATGTAGACTAGACTTCTGGCTTATGACTTGCGTGTCTTATCAATTAAATAGCGTCCCATACGCATGGACGAAACGTGTCGCATCGGAAAGAGAAATGGCACCTCGTGAAATGCCTCGCTTCAGCTCTCCTGCGGGTGGCCTTGTGGCAGGAAGTGTGGCGTTGATCTACGCTGAATTCGGTTAGCTGCTGGATTGGATCAAAGTTTAACCGGCCCCTTCGCAACTCGCCGGGCGAAGTGATGTCCTTCACCAACAACACCCAATGTCTGCACAGCCTGATGTTAGTGTTGCAGACTGCAGGCACGCACAATTATGATCTTGAAACGCTGAAAGAGTGCAGATAGCCTTCACAATGTCGTGGAAATTGGCCCTGCCTTCTGCAATTGTTTGCCTCTCATCTTTCCTGCTGTACTCTTTTGATGTTTGGATCCGGACTAGGCCATTCAATCCGCCTGACCAAACAGTCAACAGGTGAGCTTCCTTCACAATCAGCAGTTCGTCGCAGGTACTGATGCTATGGTAGCACCCAGCAATGGGACATCTTACGCCATCTGGGCGGCTACTCTCCCTGGATCCATAAAACCAATGGCGTCCTCAACATCGATGTGCCCGAAGGTTGCATCGTAGATCAAATCCATATGATGTCTAGGCACGCGGAACGATATCCCACCTTCAATCCTGGAATTCGTACGTCTGGTCGATTGGGCTAAGTGCGTGTCGCCGAGCAAGATGGAAGGGCTGGCTGACACTTGACTCAAGGGATGCTCGAGCTTTACCAGCGTTTGCAACATGAGAACGTGACTTTCAGGGGAGACATGATGTTCTTGAACGGCTGGAACTTCTTCGCTCCTCATCCAAACGATCAGTTTGACCAGCTGACGACGACGGGGCCTTATGCGGGGACACTGGAAGCCTTTGCTACGGGCGTGAAGCTGAGGACTCGATATGAAAAATTGCTTGAGGAGGCCGTGGCGAAGAAGCAAACTTCGTTCTGGGCAAGTGACTCCCAACGTGTGATTGAAACCGCCCAGATCTTCGCCACTGGCTTCTTTGGTCTTGGCTGGGAAAAGACAGCCACGCTACATGTCATTCCTGAGGACCTGGAGACTGGCGGCAACACGTTGACACCAGGCCACGCTTGTCCGAAGTACGGCACCGATCTCGAATACGGTCACAATTATGGCATCAAGAACCTTGAAGTCTTTCGGTCAACCTACCTGCCAGCAATCAGCAAGCGCTTGAAAAAGGAGAACCCCGGAATCGTTTTCACTGAAACGGAGATATACTCGATGCAGGAGATGTGTGGCTTCGAGACTCTCGCCAAAGGCTCATCGCATTGGTGCAAAGTCTTCACGCACGATGAATGGCTGAGCTTCGAGTACGCGCGAGACCTGTTGTACTACTACCGTTCAGGTCCGGGCAATCGATACGGGCCTTCACTTGGATGGCTGTGGCTGAATGCAACGGCAGACCTACTGCGGCAGGGACCAGAAGCAGGGCCATTGTTCTTCAGCTTGTAGGTACATTCCCACGCCACCGAGCGACACTGCTAACGTTTATGGCTAGCAATCACGACGGAGACATCACCGCCATGTTAGGAGCCCTCAATCTCTTCCCTCAACACCCACATCTCCCCAATTCACGCCAGCTCAACGATCGAGCATGGCGCATGTCCGACGTGACAGTAAGTCTCACTCACCTCCCAGACCCAACCCCAGCCAACTAACAAACCTCAGCCCATGGCCGGCCGCCTGATCTTCGAACGCCTCTCCTGCCCCGCCGAAGTCACCTGCTGGGACAACGCCCAATACGGCTACCCAAACCATCTCTACTGCGAACCACCACACAACGACACCTACATCCGCATCAACGTCAACGACGGCATCGTCCCGATGCCAGACTGTCGCGACGGCCCGGGCGGTGCATGTCCGCTAGAAGACTTCCTCGAGAGGGTGAGGAGGCGGGGCGAGGAGGTCGAGCCTTTCCATGAGATTTGTGGAGTGGAGGAGGGGAAGCCGAGGGGGATTATGTTTTTGCATCAGTAAGATGGTGAGTGCGTGGTCGGAGATGTAGTGGAAGGGATTGAGAGCGGGTTGGTGCTGCAGGGTTGATGGGTCAAGGGGCGTGGGTGATGGTCTTCTCGCCCTGGATGCTCGATTCACATACTGGGAGCCGCCATCCCCATCACCAGCGAATTTTCCAAAGGCCTGGCCAGCGCTACTATCGTTCGGAACGGAAATCCACAGCAAGATCTGGCCACGTAACTTATCTCGACAGATGGCATATAAAGACTTTTCCGCGGAGATAGACATCACACAAACCCACTCAACGCCGACGACCACGATCCACGACCAGCAAAAAAGAGGTGAAACGCACATGATACATCAATAGAACAAGCATTACATTGCATTGCATTCCGGCCAAAACCCAAACAAAGACAACGGCATTGGCTCAGCGCATCAAAAGCCTCTCCCTCGCAGTAGTAGTATACATCTCCTAGCCTTTCTTTCTTCTCTCAAAACGTCGCGCGCATGCATGCCAATCAATCATAAGAAGCGCACTTCACCAGAACCCCGATATGCCCCAGTCATTCATTATGCGCTCGCCCCCAAACGACAACCTTAAACTCCATCCATCGGTCGATGCCGCCATTGTACGTGATGCTGTCCCTACTAGTTGCAGTTGCAAGCCGGTGCAACTGCACAAGAATCGAAAAAGGTGCTGCTCTAGCCCAAAAGGTGGCGAGGCCTAGAACATGGTGCCAAAGTCCTCGTGGATGTCGGACAGGGGCTTGCGCGGGCTCGTCGGCGCGCCGTTGTCGTCGGTGGTGGGCTTCTTGTGTCTGTAGGATTCATGTTAGTGTTGATCGATGACTTGTGAGAGATGCGTTCGCACGTACTTGAAAGTGAAGCCGACGAAGAGGGAGCGTCCCATGTCGCCGCCGCGGTCTGCCATCCGCTCGAGTGCCTCCTGCTTCTCCAGCACCTCTTTGTACTTCGCCATGTCTTTCTCGTTGCCGAAGTCGTCGAAATAGCCGGCGTCGGTCTCTGAGTCGAGCTCGGGAACGAATGGCGCACGATCTTGCCGTATCCGCTCCCATGCCACCTCACGGAAGTAGTCATGCGTCTGCACTTGCTTGATGCCCCTAAGTCGGTTGTTCTTGACCGTGATGAGGCGGGTAATGAGGTCCCAAGTGCGGCGGGAGAGGAAGTAGTTGGGATCCTCATATTCTGGCTTGCGTAACACCTGCTGCCAGCGCTTCAGGTTCTGCCATGTCTCGTCGACGGATGCACCAGCGAATGGCGGATAGCCCGCGAGCGCCTCGAAGAGCATGCAACCAAGAGACCAGTAATCGACAGTGAAGTCGTATTCGTCGCCCTTCAAGACCTCTGGTGCCATGTAGTCGGGGGAGCCAACGATGGACTTGGCGTAGTTGACTTCACGTTCACGAAGCGAGCGATAGCCTTCTCGACGTTCCTTGAGCGATCGCTCTTCCATGGGTCGACCAAATGGAATCGCTGAAGCTGGAAGATTGCCGACCTCCTCAAGCTTGACTCGCATGCTCTCAATCTTGGCCGGCGCGAGGAAGCCTGCTGCGAGACCAAAGTCGGTGAGCTTGACATGGCCAGTACCGTCGATCAAGAAGTTCTCTGGCTTCAGATCTCGGTGAATGTAGCCAAGCTGATGCAGAGCGTCCACGCAAAGGAACATCTCTGAGATGTAGAAGCGGGCATGTCGGTTATGGAGAACACCAGTGTTGTTGAGCAGTGTCCTGAAATCGCCACCAGGCACGTATTCCATGGCCAGATAGATGCTGTTGTCATCCTGGAAGGCATACAGCAGACTGACCAGCCAATCACTCTTAGCGTTGGTGAGGATGTCACGCTCGGTGAGGACGTGTCTGACTTCGTCCAGCTTGTAGAGCAACTTCTTGCTCATGACCTTCAAAGCACAGATCTCTCGTGTATCCTTCTTCGACGCAAGGTACACTTGGCCATAGCCACCCTGGCCGATCTGCGTCAGGATCTGGAAATCACCATGTCGTAATCGAGTCCGTCTCTTTCGTAGAGTGCCCCGCTCTCGGCCCAGATACTGCTTCCAAAGCTGGTTGTACTTGTCGACATCCTCTTGGGGCATCGATGGGGTCGGAGGCGGGTTGTGCGTTTTGAATGCCTGGAGACGGTTTTGACGGTTGTGGATGTAGGAGAGAAGATCATAGTAGTAGTCGAGGAAGTAGAGCTGAGTCACATTGGCCAACCTCTTAACATTCGGCTTCTGCAACTTCTCGATGTCTTCTGGAGTCAGCCCACCAGAAATGGTCTTGGCACCGCGTGTTGGCGAATGGTCTTCACGAGGACGGTACGGCTCCTGTCTACTAGCAGCAGCCTGCGTGATGAAGCTCTGTGTCTGTTGAAGCTGCGGGCGATGCGCAGGTGGTGTGTTCTCCTTGCCAGTCTTTCGCGTTGGACTGCCTGGCGCTCCTGCCTTTGCATCCTGTCCACCGAATGGATCAAATTCTTGTCTAGTAGGTGTTGCTGGGCCCTGCTGCTTCGATTGCAGCGCACTGTTGTTTGGCTGGCCCTGCGTCGGGTACAGCTTCATGGCGTTCGAGAAGACATTGGGCAGATCGAAGGCGCCGGGCGGCATCTTGTTCTTGCTGGGGCTGCCGGTCGGCGTCTGGACGGGAGAGATGAAGGCGTCATTATCGCGACTCGGCGTGCCTGGCTGATCGTTCATGTCGTTGGTCGAGCGTGTGTGGAGCAGGGGTGGGGGGACTGGCAGGACGAGGTTGTCGTTCTGCGGCGTGCTGGACGCCATTGGTGCTGTCTTGACTTCGAGTGTCGCCAGGAGTTGGTCTTGCCGTCAATGCCCAATTGCGCAGTGCAGATGCAGCCGTCGCCTCTGACAATGTTGTTGTTGTGCAAAACGAGTGACGTGTGTTGTGTGGTTCAAGGAGCGGCGACCGTTGGTTTCAGCTCCAAACTTGGAAAGCGCAAAACAAGGCGCCACTGTGGCGCCGTTCTCACAGCAACCATCGCATCGATCTTCCACTCTCCACAAATGCACGGCCAGATCACTTCAACTTCATCGCCTTCGACATGCCAGATGAACACCTTTCTTTGATCTTCAGGCATCTCAAATGCATCACCAATGCTCGCACTGTCTGACTACCACAACAGTGGTCGACCCTAGACACTAATTTGGCGCCTGATTTCCGTCCAGCAGGCATGGCTCATGCTGCCTTTCATCCCTCTGCAAAGGCCCATTGCCATCGTCGGAACTGTCACACCATGCCGCCTGTGTCGTGTCTTGCGATATGTAATGTTGGAAAGTGATGGAGAGAGGTGGTAGTTGTGAAAAGACCAGGTGGTGTCAAACAGAAGCGATCGAGGAAGTACCAATGTCAATCTGGCGAGCCTTGGCTGCTTCGGTACTACATGTACTGTTTCTGGGCATAAACAAATGGACGGTACTTTACAATCGGTAACCGGCACACATGAGCTCACCATCACGCCAGATGGACAAGGACGAACTCTGGCAAAAGTTCGCTGCTTCATTCCAGGTCGGCTGTGATTACAGCTGTTCGACACGGCCTTAGGGGATCGCAGATTCACCCATGGGGAGCAGTCATCCAGATATTTCCTGCTGGTCATTCCGCTCATATTTGAAGATTCGTCCCCGTTACTCGCAGGCCGTCTAGCCAGCCTGAATTGCGAGCAGAAGCGTAGTCGCTTCAAAAGAAACGGAGAGACGACGATTACCCGCGTCCCACTGGACGACGAGATGATGGCATGGCTCGATCTCTTGGCTTGCCGGAGCAAGATGGCTCTTCTCCAACCTCGCGACTGACCGCGAAGTTCAGCCGATGCTTTTGGATTTCTATCCTCGTCGTTCTGAAGGTAGAACATTCATCCCCATTACTCGCAAGCTATTTAACTAGCCTGGTGTGCGACTAGGAGCTTGGTCGCTTTGAGAGAATCGGAGAGCTGACAATTACCATCGACCGGGGATTGCCTAGCTAAGTCGACCTCCAGAGCTATGACCTTGTCATGGGCAATGTCAAAGCGCGAAATGGGCACTGCCGCCATCTGTCGGCAACTGGCGGAGTCATACGTGCTGTCGAGCAAGCATTGCCACGCCCTAGCCAGCGGTCAACGATCGTGATTCTCCGGTTCCACGCTTCACAATTCTTCCGTGTAGGCGGTGTCAGCCCCGTCGATGTGTTTTTGGGTATGGCAAGCCTCCTTACCGCTTTGAGGGCAAAAGATCGGTACGACCGCATACCAGAGAACGATATCGCGCCGTCGAGAGTCTGCTGTGTGAAGCGCGCACCACACATTTGGACAGCAGTGATAATTTCACACCAATTGGAAGCCACCGTTCCGTGCATCTCGCCAGACCCTACAAGGAAGAGCTTGAGGACAGGGCAAGGTGAGCAAGGTAAGATAGACCTTTGAGCCACTACATCCGCGAGAGACAACGTCTTGGGGGATCTTGCGACTGGAGTCTCCGTGCCAAAAGAGGAGATAGCCAACACGGACTCTTTGATGTGTTTTTGGAGCGGCCTCAAATGTAGTCCATTACAGCAGACAGCCTGAAAGGCTCAACGTGACGTCCGAAGCGTGGTCAATCAAGGGATTCGACACAAATGGACGAACTCGTGCGGGAACCGTGAGCGCTGTCGCCTCCAGGACTTGAGACAGCTGATGTTTGCAATCGACTTCACGTCTAGCGGAGCGAGGTGGCAGAGGTGAAGTCGAAGGAAGAAATCTGGCTATCCTGTCGGAGTTTGCACCGTCTTATCAGCAACGCCTCGGGCATCACCCTTTGGGCACTTGGTAGACTCGTCACAAGCGCACACGTGTTGACTTGCTGCAGCCTTATCCGTTCAGTCTGTTTGATGGCGACATCAGGCGGACGCAGCGCGCCGTCCCCGCCGCGGAGAATGCAGGCCATAGATAGAGTATCGTCGAATGTGCGGAGAGATGTGATAGCGGTACCTGGTATCGAGATAAGCTGGGCCTCCTCCTGTTTCCTTGATAGGCAGGAACAGAGCACGCGACACCGTGCAGGGTTCAAAGGTTGATTATGTCGTGCAGAACTGCCTCGAAAAGCGCATTGGCGGTAGATACTGATTTGCTGGCGGTGAGTTGGTGTCGCTGCTTGTCTTATCATGATGCCATTTTCGCCATTCAGGTGCGATATGAGATAAAGTCCGCTAAGGTGGTGAAAGCCAGCGTACATAAGAAGGAGCGCCTCGCTATTTTGCTTGCACCTTCCCTTCGACATGGCACCTGGACTTCTACCCCATCAACCAACAACATCTCCTCTCCGAACATGTTGAGGACATCCACCACACCGCACCGAGCAACGGCCGTCGGTTCTGCACTCGAACACCTGCGATATTGCCAGATGGAGCCTTCCCGCCTCGCCTCCCACTCCAACGCAACACTCTTGCGCGTTGGATGGATCCCGCACTTCGCAGTTGTCCTCTCAGCACCCTCGTAAGGAGTGCGATGAGGCCTCCGCCGCCGGTGATTCTACCACATTGAGCTCTCGCTCTCTCCGCCATCGGATGGAATAGGATGCCACGGCACATACCGCGCCAACCTGGCACGCGCGCTACTCCAATAGCTTGCCGTCCAAGTCAGCGCTGGCTCGGAGCTGTGTGCAGCTTGACGCCGATGGGGGAAGCTATCTCGATCCCACCCAGCCCACCCACAGGCACAGCGTGGATGCGGTCTCCCTTCGTCCGGACATAAGCGGTATTCTCGTACGCGAATGCTGATGTCTACCCATCGGCACACTGCTGCTGCTGTTTCTCTGCTGATGCGCCAGACGGACCAACGAGCAAGGCCGCAATTCATCCCACGAAATACATCTCGCCGATCGCGCCCGTTAATAGATCTCACGAAATTTGGCTTTCTGCCAAAATGCCTGGCGCTCTTGGGCTCTCCCCACGGGCCATGACCGAGCTCGAACTCTGTCCGTCTACGGCAAGTTGGCATGTGACAGTCTGTTGCTGACACAGCACCGTCCCACCACACTCATCGTTCGCAGCTCCGCAGTGATGGTGGTTTCCGTCAAAGGGGTCTTGGAATTGCTGAAGAACCAGGTCCACTCTCAACGGACACGACAGCAGATTGCTACTGGCTCATGACGGCCTCGGCAAATACGACTCGCGCCACGAGCAGTGCTAGCCCAGCAACTTACAGCTGTTTGGATCCACTTGATGGGTGTGGCTTCATCCGCACTCTTGATCCAGGGCAGAATCGGAGAGGACGACGCGGCCATCGGCATCGAGTCCGGAAAGGTCTGAGACAGCTGTAGAAATGCGCCGGCGTCAAACCGACGTCGACGACGCAGCCAACGATGCGAAGCGACATGACCTTTGCCACAGCACCAATGCAAGTCAGAACAGGATGGACGTGAATTATGGGGTCGTCCACAGACCCTGAGCGTGCCCAGCGCAAGAATTGCGACGACACTCGATCACTTACCGAATTCGAGGATCATCAATCAACGCCCGCCCGCGACCCGTTGATGAACCAACGGAGTCTCACACTGATGAAACACTTGACACTTCGTGGGCTGTTCCGTGGCATACTGCTTATGGCATACCAGGCTCGTCATTGGATGCGTGCATCGATCCGTCATCACCCCAAGATTGATTTGGCATTGCTTTTTGGCTGCCGTCGACTAGCGTGTGACCTGAACATGGGGAATGCATGGTCGGCAAAGCACCGGCTTCATGCCATGTGCCCGCCTCGTCGATGCGCCGCAACGCAAAAGTGTTGACTGCTTCGCACAACTGGCTATGCTCTTCATAATAGACGGGTCAAGCCCCTTCCTCACGGGAATATGTTTCAGACTATATTGAAGCTCTAGCAACGCGGTAAGTCGTCATCGTCATTCATGGCGCATCGAAGATGCCGCACACGCGGCAGCATCCAGACAAGGGTATGTGCATCCTTCCAATATCACTGTTATGCATCTCGAGTATGTCCCTGTCGTTGTCTTCGTCTACCTGCAGCAGTTCCCACTGAAGCGCTTGAGCGCGGTGCTGGAGACGTCGTTGGATATTGCAGTCTCCAACATGCTGCTTCTCAACTCCCTATACCCATATACCAGCGTCTAGAACCGTGAGCGTGCGAAACGCGGTGCCGTCCCTCGCAATAATGCTGGGTATCGCGAGTGGCGCGGATGCACACCGGTGCGCTAGCGGGCATGCTCATCTGCATGGGTGCATCATCTGAAGAGACCCTGAGGCGTTCCGGATATTCTTCGTACTGCAATGCGACGAAGGGTGGGCGAAGGCGACGAATCAACGATGGAGCGGCGGATAATTTCGAGCCTCGTTGATCCTCGTTTTGTTGGGCCCCTGTGGGCGTAGGTCGACAAGCGAGCGAGCAAGGACTCGCGCAAGTCAAGCTGTGTGCCTTGTTGCACAGCATGTGAGCTTGGAAGGAGGTGCAGGTCGTCTACCGCTCCGGCCGCGCACCAGGCAAGCCGACCATCATCACGAGCTGGCGCTGCGGATCGGGAGCACTACTGCGCCAGTGAATACGGCAGCTAGCTGCTGGTGCTGGAAACAAGGCAGGCAGGCCGAAGACACCGACGCCAAGGGCCTCAATAGCGTTTGCATGGTGCACCGCTAGCAGTAGCTGCTGGACCCATCGCCCTCTCAGACCTGGCGGCCGCGGTGGCGCTTCAGGCAAAGCAACAGCCGAGACGGATTACCTCTGCCCACGGTCGGTGGTGAGTGCGGGACGGACGACGCTTTGTTACATACCACGCTTGCCTCGACCGCCGTCTTAGATCCCATCCTCACATATGCTTCGCACGTGCGGCAGCGCCCATTGTTATACCACACCCTACCTCACCGCGAGAAGCACGCCCGCCGCTGCCGTCCTGCTTCTGGATGTCTCACGCCCAGCCGGCGCTGCCGTTGGCTAGCGACCTAAATGGGGAGCAGCAGAGAGAGCGTGGGGTGCGCCCGCCTTGCGATGCGCTCTCGGACGACTCGATGGACGCAGCCGCCATTGGCCTAGACGCCGCCGACAAAGCATCGTCCTCACATGCTCAATCATCGCCGCGACATGTGCGACGACCAGAGGCCCGCTCCAACGACAGCACCTCGGGCACCTCGAGCGCAATAGCCTCCCTCACCTCGCAGTCCACCCTCGACACCATGTCCACCAGGCTGGATTTGTCACCCACCGAGAAAGAGGCCCGCAAGGGCTTGCTGCGCGAGACCGTCTTCGAGCAGTGGAAGGACGATGCGAGCGGCATCGAAGCACACAGCCCCGAAGAAATGCAGAAGAACGATCCACTGGGCACTCAGATATGGAAACTCTACCATAAGACCAAAGGCCAGCTGCCGAACTCAGAGCGCCTCGAGAACCTCACGTGGCGGATGATGTCCATGAACCTGCGACGTAAAGAACTCGAACGACAAAAGTATGTCGCGTGCGTATATGTGAAGTAGCCTACCCGTTCGGTGCACTAATCTGCGTGGAATATTAGACTGACTCGGCGCCCGCCCGCCCAAAACGGCCCCAGTGGAATCGCTCAACTTCGCAAGTCGTCGGAACAGCAGCAGGCGACCTCGTCCCACGAAAGATCCGCTGATGATCACATGAACCTGGATGACTTCCTTGTCCCTTCGTCGATAGCGTCGCCCGCTGGTGTCTCCCCAGCCCCATCTACCACCGCCGCCGAGTTCGACCTCTCCTCAGCCGCGACCTCGGTTTCCGCCATTCCGATCAAGACGCAGCAAAGAATACAAGCAGAAGAGCTATCGTTAGCGCGAGCATCGGCACCCTCTGTGCCGCCGATTGAACACAAGGCAAGCGACGAGTTCTCGTATGTTCAGAGGCACGTGCGGAAGACAAGCATCGACGAGCGACGGGTAAGGTTGAAGGCTATGTCTTGGTTTCGACGTCGACTGACATCGCATAGCCGCCGAAGAGACGAGCAGAAGCGTCGCCGCAGGTCCATCCGACCACGAACGGTGCGATGGCCACGAGGGATCCAGCAGAGGACGCTGCTCTCAACAACTACTCGCTCAACGTACCCATATCCCAGCCTCAGGCGCAACATCCTCACGTGCCATTCAATCTCGATACCTTCAATCTTGAGAATGACCCCATCATTAACTCGGCTGGACCTCTGCAGCAATCGTTCGGCTTCTCGCCCATCGGCTCGCCCATCATGAACTCCGGATTTGCGCAGATGTACAACAGCATGCCTCCTCCACAGACCGCCTCCAGCCTCCAGTCGCCGCCAGGATCTGCATATCACTCCACCGTATCGACACCGCAGCCGATCCCTGAGGGCGAGCAGATGTTCTTCGGCTCCCAGCTGCACCCTCACCAGTCGATGCCGACTTACCACCAACCTGCACCCCATCTTCCCCAGAGCATCGCACAGCAACAGCAATTTGTATTCAACCCGAACAGCGACTCAATGTTCAGCGCTATTTCAGCGAGTGCACCATCGCATGGTGGCTTCAACCAGCCAACCTTTCAGATGCCAGGGCACTTGGACCCATCCAACGTCATGGCTAACGACTTCCAACCATCAAGTATGCCCATGTCACGAAACGAAGCGATGTTCACTTTTGGAGGAGATTCTGATGGCGAAGACGAGGAGCGAATGTCGTTCACCGACTCTAATATGATGATGCAGCAAAGCTATTCTCCCATGGACGATGCATCATTTGACGCTCACGGAAACTACCAATTCGACAACTCTTTGTCCAACCAATATAACCCCAACAGCGAACGATTTGGAGGACAGCGAAAGGGTATGCAGATTGGTCATGCGGAGATGATTCCTTCGCCAGGATGGGATCATGGGGGCCTGGGCAGAGGACATGGATCAGCCGCATCCGTGAGCGACATTCGAAATCGAGGCGGTGACCCACGGACACGCAAGATCCCACGCACGACATCCACGCCAAATACCGTCGGCATGGCTACAGGGATGTTCTCAATCCGGACACAGTCATCCCCGTCATCTCCCCCAGAGTCTGGTTTCACATCAGCTGCACCATCTCGCCCTGGTAGTCCACGCCCTGGCGAGAACAACAGTGGCGTGCCCACGACTTGCACCAACTGCTTTACGCAGACGACACCACTTTGGCGACGTAACCCAGAGGGCCACCCTTTGTGCAATGCTTGTGGCTTGTTCTTGAAGCTGCATGGTGTTGTCAGGCCTTTGAGCTTGAAGACTGATGTGATCAAGAAGCGAAATCGAGGGAGCGGGAACACAGTGCCTGTTGGGACATCTCGATCCAAGAAAGCCGCGAGCCGCAAGACCTCGGTTGCTCAGGCGAATACAGGCGCAGCTGGATCGAATAAACAGGCTGCAAACGAGTCCGAATCGCCCAAGTCTGGCACTGGCTCGAGTGCAAACACACCCACGAGCTCTGGGCCTGCTGAGAAGCCTGTCAAGACCGTTGTGCCAATAGCACCTGGACCTCCCAAACCGACACCACAGCCGCCTGTTCAAGCCCCTACACGTACAGTCGCACCTCGACGTGCAGCCAGGAGACAGAGTCGAGCAAGCAACACCCTCAGCCAAGCCGATACGGAGATGGGTGATGTAGACTCCACTACATCAAGCAAGAGCCAAGGAAATGGAAGGCAACCGCAACAACAACCCCTTGCTTCCTCTTTGAAGGGCAACGCACCACCAATGCACGCCCAAATGGTCCCTCAGGGTGGCACTCCACAGATGGGACCTGGACCACAAGGACCACCAGGATCCATACCCCCTTCGATGATGACAGGACCGCAGGAATGGGAATGGCTCACCATGTCCCTCTGATTGTGGTCACATGACTACGACTACGAACTACCACACGTACGGCATACACCAGGGCGCTAATTACTTGCGCGAATAGACTGGATGATGTTGGACGCAAGCGCTTTCAGGCGCCGCCATTTTTTGGAAAGAACTGTTTTTTGTGACGTTGAAATGAGAGATACCCGAGCCGAAATTTCTGGTGTTTGATTTGGTTTCCTGCTGCCGCTTGCTGCTGATGCTTGCTCGATACCCAATCTACTACATTTGGTTGTTTCCCCCATTTTCCCATCGTTACTGGGGCGGAGACCTTTGGCGATAGAGGGCGATCTGGACTTCTACTCGATCTGGACTCGCCGCAGTTTGCTGTACATATGGCCTCCGTCTCGCTGCGAGCTTCAGCATTCTTTGGCTGGAGGTCCAGCGGACGGGGTGCCCATGCTTGAATTTGATGGAGCTTAATGGGATGGACGTTTTTGGGAAGTTTGGGAATTCTCTTCGTTGATGAGATGTCAACAGGCGGGCGCTTGAACATAGACAGGAGACTGGGAAGTGTGCTTTTTTGTTCTGTTGATGAGGTTTAGTTTTGGGTGGGCTAGCTTTTGACGAGCGTTCTCTGTCGCTTTTGCTGTTAGAGACGATTTGATGAAAAACCAATTTGTTGTCATGTGAGTGAGTGAGCGTGGTCGTACGTTGTTTGGAAAGAGACCGATTTATTCTTTTTATCGCATTCCTCATACATCACTCTCTCGGCCTCTCTCCATCATCATCACGATACATACAACCTCGTAGATATGTGAGGAGCTGGCTGGTAGCCAGGTAGGTAGGCAACACCGCCCGCGGCAATATGAGCTGAGAGAAGCAACTCGGCAATCCACGGTTTAATAAGACGACGCACAGCACGCGGCACATATACTTTCTCTCAATATCCGAGACACTCTCACTAATTCCTGTGTGAGGAAACCTAGCTATGGTAAATGCACGAGTAGTGGTGATGAATCCTTTCGTTCATTTGCCTGCTAGCCAGCGGCGGAAGTGAAGACGTTCCGTGGTCAGCAGATGGTTCTGGTGCTCTGAGTGGGTGGAGGTGGGTTTGGGTTTGCGCGGGAAGGATTGAGCTGTCAAGCGCGAGAGGCGGGCTTTGTGGAGGAGGAAGGGGAGGAGCAGGAGAGTTTGAGAGAGTCGTGGTCTTGTGCCGACGGGGAGCCTGGAGGTGGTGAAAGTGGGATATGGGGAAGGGAAAGTTGGTGAGGAAGAGGACGAATAAGGTGGGAGGGAAGAGTGATTTGGTTTCTCATGTGATTCCAACGACCGTGCGTGTTTGTGGCAGAGACGGCGCGAGAATTTCGTGCATGCGACTGACGTTCTGGCCAGAACTACGAGTCGACCACTTGTGAGCGGTCAGGGCTGCGACTGCGGCGTTCATGCCGAACACTACTGCAGAGGCTGGGTTGACGTGGAGGATGGGCTTTGTGTTCTGGAAGGAGTGATGAAGGAAAAAGGTTTCGATGTGGTGCATTAAAGCCGAATGGGAGCATGCATGGCTGAAGTGCCGATTTCGGACGGCGTATTTGGGGAGGTATTTCGGCTTTGAGTGTGCCGAATGCTGGAGAAGATGGCGTGTTGTTTGAAGGTGTTGTCTTTTGTTCATTCTGGAGTATCGTTTCATACACATGCTCACAGTTTCGAACTAGGTGTTCTGTGCCTGTCAGTCTCCGCCGACATGACCAATTTACCTGGCAGAGTCAGAACAGAAGGAAAAGAGAAGAGTCCAAGAATGGGGAGAACTCACAAAGTCTCGTGGAACCAGTTCAGCAGAACCTCATACGCCTTCTTGTAGTCGGCCTCGACAGCTGGGTCTTTCAGATCACCTCTTGCAGCCATGAAGCCGTGGATTTGGTTGGGCCACCACTTGACGAGGTTCTTGACCTTGAGCTCCTTCTCCCACTTCTCGACGTCGTCCTTTGGCTCATCCTTGCTGGGGAGCAAAGCGATGGGGATGGTGATGCCCTTGGCATCGTTCGCGTCGACCATGGCTGGGTGTGCGGCTGCGGCGGACTTGAATCGGGTGCCGGATTGAGAGGTGAGGTTTACGATCTTCCCGCCCCAGCAGTAGCCCAGGATTCCCCATTGCTGGATCGAGGAGCGCTGTGATTGGATCTCGTCGAGGACTTTGGGGATTCTCTCGAGGGTCTTTGGTGGTGCGGCCGCTGTCTGTGGTTACGCTGTCAGCTCTGTGCTGTTCCCTATCCCGTACCGATTCATCATACGCTGAAGAACTCTCCGAGCTTCTTGCCCTTCTCGTCGGTATCTGGTGGGTACCAGGAGATGTCTGCTGGCTTGCCGTCGAAGAAGTCTGCCTCCAGTCAGTCTATAGACAATGATCGCAGACCACATGCTCTCCTACCTGGCATGAACACCTGGTACTGGCGCTCCTTGTCACCAGTCGCAAGGATATCGGCACCCTGGAGGGTTTGAGGAAAGTAGCCAAAAATATCATAGACCACCAAAATTCCAGTCTTTGCATCCTGAGGACCGGTAGCGTAGGTCTTCATACCCTGAATGGTCGTCCATTCTCCCTTCTCCTTGTAGCCATCCGCAACGACAGGCGGCACGGTGCAGCAGGCGTGGGATTGAGACATGGTGGCGAGTGCTCTGGCTCGTACGATAGGCTGGGTGATGTGTTGTTTCACCGGTGGTCGTGAGACAGTAGTAGAAGTTGGAAGACGAGCTCGATAGAAGAAACCAGCAGCAACGGATGACGAACGAAACATTCTTTAGTCTATCGCCCGCTGGGCTAGATCTTATAATCTCGTCAAATCAGACCAGCAGAATACGCAAGAGCTACCTGGAAAGCCATTCGATGGTGGGGCAAGGGAGGTGACGTCTTTACCCCTCGACACGATTGACTCCCTGCATCATGTATTTCAAACACATGCCGTCGCTCCGTCGGCCTGCAACGAGCGCTATGGCCTGCCATTGAGCCTTGATTTGATGGTGGCTGATCGCTAAATCTCTGATCGTTGACCTTGATGGACACTTTCGAACCATATCAACGCTGAGCTGCTCCTCGGCATTGGTCGGCCTTTTCGGTGATATGGAGAAGAGGTATGTATCACTGGGCACCATCCTACTCATAGAAGGCTTTGGTGTTGCAGGTACTGTATGGCTGGTCGAGAATGTCGCCTATCTTCGTATCAGAAAATGGATCCTGTGCGGCAAGAAAGTGATGTCGGCACAGGCTCCCGCCCCCGCCCCCGTTCATATTCCCGACGGGACCCGACCCCTATCTTGAACATCGCCCATAAGATCTAAGCCACGAGCAAGATCTGATTTTCCCCTACTGTCGAAGATAGTATATCTCGCACAACTCGAGCATATCCGGATATCTGGCCTCGACGCTGCCGGCCTATGAGGTTGGAACTTACTGCATATCCCTGTATCGCCTCTCTCCTGGACCACGATGAATTTGGATCGCTTCGCCTTTGGAAGATGCCGGCGGCTGTTGCCCATTCAAACTGTCTGGTACGGCTTGACTGGGCTCGACATGCTTCCTCGTCAATTTGAACCACGACGCGGGCAAAAGTTCAGCATCCCAAAAGAACAGGATCGCCATCGTCACAGCCCACCTTTATCGCCTCCTTGGAGAGTTCATCGGCCACTTGCGTTCGTCGGCGCAAATCAACTGCTCTCTTGAAAGCACTTAGAACAACACAGATTTATGATTGCAAGAGTACCCTCGGTGTTCCGGTCAAAGTGGGACGTCCTTTACCGTAATCGAAGTGCCATCTCTCCGACTACTCGCAAGCGACTGCGCTGCTAGTTGCACTGCAAGCTCCTTGGATGGCTTAAAAGTACTGGGGATGAACGCTCCACTTCGACGGGAACAAGGCGGGTACTATATGTACCTCGAAGTGGCATTGCGATCTGAGGCTTAAGAAGATGCTACTACGCAACAGGAGTTAGATCAGGCCGTCGTGGAAGCCGTCCCCATAACAACCTGTCGTGGTCGTCAAAGTGTTAAGGATTCCGACTGTCGAGAATGCAGTATGTTCGGTGCTATCCCATCCGCGAGCAAGTTTTGTGCCCATATCGACTGTCGAAAATGTATCTTGGCAGTCACCGTCGGCCCCCGTCTGCGAACGCATCCAAACCATAGCGGCTGTCGAAAATGTAGCATCTCTGTTAAGGTCCCGCTGAGTTTCCCATATGCCGAAGAGTTCTGTTTAGAAGCGATTATCGAATATGCAGCAAGGCTATACAGATCCCAAGACTCCGCACATCTATCAACGATGTCTTCCGAACAAGGACTGCCCAGTATGCGGCCAAGCTCTGTCGATCCCAAAATTATCGAAGCTCAGGGGTATTCTTCTTCGATTGCGACTGCGAGGAATGCGTCCATGCTCTACGCATCTCAACTGCCCCAGGAGTTTGGCTGCATGATCGACTTTCGAAGATGCATCTAAGCTACACGCATCCCAACCCTACTCTACGACACAATCATATCTATCCGGCTTGCGACTGCCGAAGATGCGTCTGCGCTCTTCGCATCCTACTTCGACGTGGCAACGAAGTTCTATTGTCTCTGTTACGACTACCGATGATGGGCCAAATCTCCACGCGTCCCGATCCTATGACCCGGGTATGTTCCAAGTCTCGAGAAATCGTCCATAGAAGATGCAGGTCATCTCCACTAGTCCCTCGATCAACTACGAAACCCTACAGATTGCGTCTGCGAAGTATGCGGAGTGTCTTTTCGGGTCCCAAATCTGGATTGTTGCAGCAACTGTGGAAGATGCTTCATTTCTCTCCTCATCCTCATCTGCGATGCTGCTCGTAGCTCTTCCTCGTAGATGTCGTCTGTCGAAAATGTAGGCCGTCTCTACACTTCCTCGCTGTACGAAATGCTGCTACTAGAAACTCGAGAATTCCGACTGCAGGAAATGCAGCTCTCCTCTCGGCGCCTTGCTCGACACTTCGTTGCCCGCCGATTTCGAAGGATAACGACTACAGGAAATGCGCCTCTCCTGTCCAGCTCCTCGCTCGACACTCTGCTCCCAGGCGGTTTCTGAGAATTCCGAGTGCGGAAAATGCAGCTCTCCCTCTGCGCCTCGCTCGATGCTTCGTTGCCGGCCAGTCTCTGAGATTTCTGACTGCCAGAAATGCAGCTCTCCTATCCAGCCTCTCGCTCGACGCATTGCTGCTAGCAGAGCTCTAGGAATTCCGACTGCGGGAAATGCAGCTCTCCCCTGTCCCCGCTCGTCGTGGTACTCTGCTAGCGACGGATCTTCTGTCTTTCGTCCTTTCGATATGCAGCTTTCCTTCTTTCCTCGCAGGACGTTGGATTCTGCCGGTCGGTATGTGGGAATTGCGTTCGTCCGATTTGCCGCTGGTCTCTGTCTGCTCTCTGCCGGTAGGATGCAGGTTGTTGGTGAGAGGCCAGGTGGCAATGCCTGCGTCAAGCATGATCATGTACATCGATATCAACCTCGCGTCTTTCACGGTGATAGCGGCAGACTTGGTGTGATGGTGTGCAACGATGGAAACACGTGATTTGTCGCATGCAGGAGCCATGTGAAGCATCAAACTTCAAGGAGAAAGAACTGTACCTCCACTATGTGCGCGTCGCCTTTGTATTTGTGTCTTCTCCCCCTACGTCTTTCACCATTCCTTTCCATCCGTGCCGATATCCCAACTGGTGGGATTCGGCGGGCTGGTAGACCTTGACTCTGCGGCTTGGCTACTTGCGGATACGATGACTGGAATCGGGAGGAGCTGGATGGGCAGGCACCGGGTGGACTTCTGCCGTGCGCTTGCGCTTGACACCTTTGACGGCCCGAGCGACGACTGGTCTTGGGTGTTCGAGGCGCTCCCTGCAGCTTCGCCAGAAGACGTGGCGTGGTTGGGAGATGCAGCGGGCTCCCTAAGGGTCAATAAGCCAGACGCATATGAAGAAAGTGGTAGCCGATACCTACGCAGGCTCGTCTGCGTCTACAAGGCAGGACTCGACGAGGTCGAGCATCTCCTGTAGCGACGAGAGTCGCGCCGCGATCCACTCCTCTGTCTTCTCCTCGACTCTATACACCTGGCGCATATCCTCCATGCCCTCCTTTGCGTCTTGGATGTTCTCCTCCGAGTTGCCGTACCATGCGCGGATGATGTGATACTTGGTGCGATACCAGCGTGGCAGGAATGGGTCGGACAAAGCTTGGTCGAGCAGACTACACAACTCGTCCTCGTCGGCATTCTCGTCAATGAACGTGTTGTTTATCTCTTCGTGCTGTGCTGCGTAAAACGCGTCTTGATTTGGTGTTGCGCTCATGGTTGCTGTTCGTGCGACGATGTGATGCTGCCAGCCTGCAGTGATGTCAATAGTAGTCTGCGAAGTATTCGCGTCCTATCGACAAGAGCGGCGGGCAGCAGCAAGGCCGGAAGAACTTGCATCCGAAAGCTCTAAGCTACATAGGTCTAAATGAAGCTTGCACTTTCGACCACTGTAGCTGAATGGCTCAGTGGTCAATTGGTCAGCGGTCGACCGGCACAACAAAAATCAAATCGTGGGGTCCCGGGATCGAGTCCAGAACGAGTCGACGTTCGGGGACAGCAGAGTGTGTGTTCGTTAAGATGCCGGAAACGGGCTACCAGCTATCCATCAGCTATATGGGTAGTTGGGGGAAGGATAAATTGGGCGGAGGATGGGGGGCTCGAACCAGGTACCAAAAAGCAACAACACACAAACGACACAAAAAAAATCCCGACACAAAGTAAGACAGTAAAATTCCAAATTGGGGTTTTCTACTTCTTCCTAATACACCGAGTATTAGGTCTTCTTCTTTTGCATTTTTTTTTCGCTGGTTGGGTTTTGGGTAGATGGTGTAATGTTTCGATATCGTCTATCGCGATGTCTCTCATGTTGTCTTTTTGCTCTTTCGTTCGACTTGGTGATATGTTTGCAAAGGCGCCGGGGAAATTGAAGGGTGGTGCGTCATCCGTGTATGTCGGCGAGGCACGTCTTTTGTCGTTTCTTTTCCCTTCGACTTTGTCGCATTCTTCGGGCCAATGCATGACTTCAAATTATCTATCATAGGCATCACCAATTCTTCTGCACTATATATCAAGTTACAATTGAAGTTAAATCGAAGTGTAGTCTGCAACTGAAGGGGTCTCAAACGATCGAGGATATTTCGATTGGCGAAGCGACTGCGGATCGATTTTCCTGACTATGACGCCATTGCAGTTTCGATTCATTTCAATATATGCTGGCGGTTGTTGAATCGTCACCCAGGCCCAATTGCGTGGGCGTATCGATCGATGTGGCAATATGATCGATCACGGTCGCATTGCTTCGCGAACGACGGGCGAAAGTCAGGAATTCACAGAGCAACTGGGGACGGATGTGTACAGACATGCAACAAAATTGTCAAAATTGAGTTCTTGAAACACCAAAAGGTTGGTGCGAGCGGCATTGTCTTTCAATGGCCGTTTGTGTTACTGGCGAGCAGGAGGTGAAGTCAACTTTCACGCCATTATTGATGATAGAAGTCGTGGTACATCCAGAAGCAGCTGGCCAGATTTCCCGGTGTGGGCCGTGCGCTCCACCTCCACCTCCAACTCCAACTTCAACTCCACTCGCCTCGACTACGCCTCTGCGCATCCACCGCGCGACATCCTTTCTCAAGCAGGAAGCACAAGGCCTGAGGTATAGGCGCTCAGCCTTGAGGAGTCAACATCTCGGGTTTGCTCCTTTCGATCGCTTACGATCGACCTTGTGCCGCAATTTGATTGCGCCGTAGGCAACTGCACCGCCACAAGAACCAGTCTTCGCAGGGACGGGCGGCTACAGCGACGTTGTTTCCTTTGTTCCTCGCAAAGCTTTCTACTTCTCTTCGCACCTACATCGACCGGGTGCCAACTGGATGACTGATTACAGGCTGGACTCATTGGCGTAGCTGCTTCCAACTTCCTCGTCCTCAACCCATCGCCCGCCGCACAGGATGCCTCTGATCGACCTTCCTACCGAGCTACTCGACGAGGTCTTTTCCTACCTTGATTGGGACCCGTCGCGATCTCTCTATCCCACAAGAGATGACGTCCTCAACGCGAGTTTGACATGCCGCCAACTGCGCAAGGTCCTCGAACCTGCCATCTTCAGGAACGTCACATTGCGACTCTGCTGGGCAGAAGGACGCTTGATCGAGCCTCGATGGTATTGCCTTCGCAAGCAGCGGCCGGACATTGCGAAACATGTTCGCTGTGTCTACATTCAGTGAGTACCCTTACATCCGCCAACACAGATGGTCACAGTCCTGACTTGAACAAGCACTGGATCCGAGGCATGTCTTCATTGCATACAGCGCGATAACTTGGAGCCTTTCGTCGTACCCGAAGGAGTTGATGACTGGCTCACCCTGTCAAACAATCCAGAGAACTCTTCTAGCGACATCGCACATCTAAGGCCTCGCGTGGACGACTATGCGCGGCGACATATTCAGGAAGAGCCACTCTCTAAAGACGTTGATGCTGAGCAAGCACTAAGCGCAGAGGACTTGATCAGAGTGACCAAGACGCAGTCGCGAACGAATCAGTCTATCGATGCCTTGTCCATCTGTAAGTGGGAAAGCATAGCTACTGATCTCGGCAACACTGACCTTGTCACAGTCATGCTGTGCATTCCAGCATCCGTCAACAAGATCGTCTTCAAAGCCCATATGGAGGGCATCCATAACAAAGACAAGAACATCTACTCCCACCGACTCCTCTCCATCGCACTAGATCTGCTCCACGACCGACTGCAGGATCTCACCATCATTTCCAATCAGTCCGTCCGTCGACTTGGCATGTCCAGGCGGCAAATCGCAGACATCGGATCCGAAATGGTCGATCAGGAATGGATCCCTACGAGCGTCGTCCAGAAGTTGTCCCCCAAACGACTGACCTTTGCGGTCAACGACGAGTATTCCTTCCACAAGAACACCACTTCGTTCGTACACCAGGGCTTCCAGAGGTGGCACCAGCTTTCGCCCACCGTCAGAGAGCTCGACATTCGATATACGAAAGGAGAACTGAACGAGCTGGTACAGTTTGTGAGAGGCTTCGAGACTCTCACAACGATTCGCTTTCAAGACTGCATCCTCCTCGCCCCATATCAAGCCCCGATGGCACAGACACGAGCCTATGAGCAGCACGTCTGGCTCAACCTCGCCATCCTAATCCGACAAACCTTCCCGCACGCAAAGATCGAGCTCGACAATCTCTGGCGACCGGTGATCATGGACAAGCTGCCAAATTGCGCGGTGAATTGGATACTTACGCAAGCAGTGCCAGAAGGAGCACTCATCGGCGAGGAAAGAGAAGAGAGATTGATGGAAGACTTTGTGAGCTTTTTGCCAATGTGGTACGCTGAAGATGGAGGAAGAGGGTGTCAAGCAATGAACGCTTGGACCAGACAACGTGGGCCTTTGAGCGATGAGGCTATGAGCCGACGTTGGCGATGAGACACGATTGGAGAACAAGTACGAATTATGGCGAGGAATAGCAGGCCAGAAACAGTTACGATGGCAAGTCAATTGTTGGTTCATAAGATAACGACATGTTACGACTTTCTGGTTGCTTCGGTGTCAGTACAGGAAGCTCCGGTAAAAGGCGCATGCATACGAGCACTATCCTTCTCCCCAGAATCTCCAGAGCCACCATGCCAACGCTCACAGTATGAGCCAGTCAGTTCGTAAGTAAGCAATGGGGATGCATGTGCGAAACTGTGAGAATGTGCGCAGCATTCAGAAGAGACTCGAGATATTGGAGGACATCCATCTGCATCACAACACCTCATACAACCACGAGTCAGTCCTCATCCGCCAACGGAGCCAAGTGCGGCCGTCTACGCAATACCTGTTTCGTGGGAGTCTCGGCCTTGGAAGGGTCCGCGACATGGATCGTTTGGTTGACTTTCTTCTGTAAACAGGTTCTGCTGATGAGCCGCCTGGTTGGCGGTGTTCGCCACTTGTCTTGATCGCCGTCATGTATCCCCGGGTCTTTCATGACGACCGAGCCTGGAGTCGTTTCTTGGATTGCGCGGACGGATGGCGAGCGATGGGATATGGTGCGGAGTCTTCGATTTCTGATGGACGTGCAGGCCTTTCGTTGGCTTTTTGAATGTTTGGAAGGCTTGTGGGAAGTGGGAGTATGTGACGGGATGAGGAGGTCGATTGACGGTAAGCAGTGGACGTGAGCAGAAAGCAGGAGACGTAGGCAGGAGGGAGAATTAAGTACTATACATTAACATGTTTAGCATCAATATCGATCAAGTCCGTCACCGCGTCCCTTTAGCAATACTTTTACTCTTGACCATCATCCAGGAGGAGAGAACCAACGCCGCGCTCAAAAAGCCAATCCAACAATGAAGATCGCAGCATGTAAAGAATAGTTCCCAACCACAAATTCACCCCCTTAACCCCTACCGCCTCCTCGACCGTCCCCCATACCTCTCCCTCTCCCTATGCTCCCAAGACTCCCTCTCTCCCCTTCTCGACCCACCACCTCCACCAACCGTCGTCCCCATCTCCGCCCTCGTCGTCTGCACCGTCCAGTTACTATCTCCCGTCTGCACCATCGCGGGCCTAGCGCTCGGTCGACCCCCATCGCTCGGCCGTCGATGGAAAAGTCTCCTCGACGTGTCCTTTGCGCTCTCGGATATCGCCGCGGGCGGGGAGTCTTTGGCGAACGTCTTGGGCCGCATGGGTTGTTGAGAGCCGCTTGAGGGGCGACGGGTGGAGGGGCGCTCACCGTCGGTGAAACGGACGGATTTCCGGGGCGGGGGGCCTTGGGAGGGTGTTGATGTGGTGGTTGTGGTTGTTGAGGGGCGACGGCGGCGAGGGGAAGGGTCCATGCGGGAGGGTTCTGGTGGAGGAGGTGGGCGGCGATAGGAGTCTCCTCGGGGTCGTTGGGAACGACGGTGGTAACGGTCGTCGTCCCTGCTGCGGTCGTCGCGGTCGACTGGGTAAGGATAGACAGCAGAGCGTCGAGACATATCGCTGGATCGTTGATGGTGCGACGAGGTATATTCTCTTGGGTATGCGCTGGAGGAGTATGCGTTGGCGGCACGGCAGTTGTCTATATAAGCCTGCATAGCGCTTCTATAGACCGTGGGCATCGCAGGGGTGGTGGAGTTGAAGGGAGGCGAAGCGGGTTGTTGCGAAGAAGGATCGATCGATGTGGCCAGTCCCTCAGGTATCGAGTGCGTGGATCTGTGGTTAGGAGGGAGGCGTAGTGGTAGAAGAGACAACAGAAAAGCTAATTGGCGGATTGTTGTTACCCAATAAAGCTAGGAGTGGCCTGCAACAGGAGTTTAAAAAGAGGAGAGTTTGGTGACAATTGGTGAAGGGTCAGAGGGGGCTTGGTATAAGGCAACTGGGACCATCGAGGGAAAGAGACATGGAACACTGTGCACTTGCCTCGCTGATTGGAACGACCCAGTGAAGATCGCTTGCCTGAATTGGTGAATGCCTGTCAATATCGTACGCGCTCGTGGCGGTTGTATCAACTGTTTTGCCAGGATGTGGCACATAACTACCGGTAGCTTGCTGGAGACCCTGGTTTCACGAGTGTGTTCGCAGCCATTACTTGCAGATTGACTCGGCAAGCTCCAGGGAGGGCCGAATCGCAGGCTGGATCGACATCGTGATGCTTTGGTCGTGATGACGAATGGTTCGTTTCATGATTTCTGCGAGTGTTCGTATGCTTGTGCTTGGATGCGTGGTCGGTCATGCTCGGAAAGGGTTCTCCTGCTCACGACCAGCCCAAACTTTTGCAAACGGGCGCTGGTGCCCAACGCCGCTGATGCCGCTCATAAGACTGCTGGCGAGTCAAACATAACCACACACGATCATGCCGGCAATGTGATTGCTGCGCCCGCTGTTGATTATTCCTCAATCGTTTTGACCACCTCCCAGCCGCCCTTGAGTTTCTCTTTCCACAAGCTGACCCTGTTGTCGCCGCATGATACGGCCAAGACATTGCCTGCCATGCTCCAGCTGACCCGCCAGACAACCACATCCAGGGTCAGCTCCTCGCTCTTCCACGCGTTCGCGTCGCCGATGTCCGATCCAGAAGGCAACGTCCATATCCGCACCGTATGATCTTGTGACGCGCTCGCAATGTAGGACTTGGAAAGTGGGGTGGGTGACCATGCGACATCGCGCACCCAGTCAGAGTGGCCTTGCAGTGTGGTAGTGTTGTCATAGCTTGCGGTTGTAGAGTTGAATGACCAAATCTTCACCAAGTTGTCCGATCCACCTGTTACAAATCTTCTCACTGGTGTTGTGGGTGCTGTTTGCGCGCTGGTCAACTGACCGGGAAGGATGGCGGGGCTCCACGAGACTGAGTTGACGCCCAAGCCGTGCGCGGGGAAGATGGTGTGGGAGAAGGTGTTGTTCTCGAAGGTCAAGACGCTGGCATTGCCGTCGCTGCTCGCGGCAGCTAAGTGGCAGCCTGTCTCTGGAGGCGACCACGCGATGAGGTTGACGGAGGCGGTGTGAAGGGTGAATTCGTAGATGCGCTGCCACTGGTTGTTCTGTTCCCGCCATATCAAGATGCGGCCGTCGTAGGAGCTTGATGCGAGGATGGTGCCGTATTTGGGGTGTGCCCAGGCGACGGACCAGACTGCTCCCTCGTGGCCTTTGAGGGTCTCGGTCAGGCGGTGTTGCTCGCCCTCGATCTCGAAGATCTTGATGGTTTTGTCTGAGGAGCAGGTCGCGAGTCGTCTGCCGTAGTAGTCCAGGACGGCGTCGTGCTGGAGGATGCCGAGTCAGTTGATCAGGCTTCGTAACAGGCTATTCCCTTATTCATATGCATACAATCATATCATCGTGGCCTGAATTCGAGATGACTTGCGCCTGGGAGCAGTCAGCCATTGGGGTTGCCCTCGACAGTCCCTGAGTGCGATGTCTTCATACCATGATGTCTTTGCTATTGCTTGCTTGATTCGAGAGAGGATTTTGTGCGAACCAGTTCAGGGTATTGAAAGTTGGTGAGTTGTTGTCTGCCTCGCATTCTCCAAGCAACGTTTCAGGTCCACGGCCAGCCCTATCGCTACACCTGCCCTATCCGTTAGCACATGATGCCGAGGTGCTGTTCCGCTCTCTGGCGATGACAGCCGAACGGACTTCGTTGTTGGTGAATCTTCGCCATGTGATCTCTTTCCCTTCTCTCCTTCGCGTACAAGCGTTTCATTGTGATATCAAACTCCTGTATATACCTCACTCAAGATGGCGGATGCTATGTGCGGGCCCTCCAACCCGCTCCAGCAGTTCAAGCAGCAAACCGATATCGATCGAACCCTCCAGCAAGACCGCCTTACCTCGAGGCAGAACCCAGCCCAAGGCTTTCGATCGCAGCATCCCAGTAATGGTGCGTTAGACCACGAGTTTGAGGCCTTTCAGGCTGGCGTGGAACCCCAACTACTCGACCATGTCCAGCCCTTTCAACGCCCCGCTGGCTTCGGTGCTCCCTCTCAAGCCCCATCATGGGCTGCAGACTTCCAGCGACTACAAATATCGCCTCAGCCTATGCAACAGCCACAGCACTTTCACCCAGGACCGAGTACGGCCAACTGGACGTCAGGCTTTCAGGACTACGTGGCCCAGACTGCACCAAAGGCTCAGACTTCCTCTCCCTCGCCACTCGCCTTTCAGCAAAGAGCAAGAGGCTATGGCAATTTTGGCTTCCAGAGCTCGCTCCCACAGCAAAGCTTCGCCCCAAATATGCAGTCCAAGGGTAAAGAGCCGGTAGTAGCAGACCAGTTTGACGAGGCGGCATTCGCAAAGGCCTTCGATCAAGCCCACGAGGATATGTTGGGAGTAGAAGAGACTGTTCAGGGTCACGAGAACGTACAGGAGGATAGTCTCGAAGAGTTGGTCGAGAAGATCGAGCAAGCTGCTGAGCAGGGCGCGTCTCAGATGCTGAACGAGTCGAACGATGACTTGGATCAATTGGAAGACTTCAACCCCAGTCGGATTCACGGCGGTGATGTTGAGCACGATCCAGAACAACTACTACACGAAGAAGAGCAGGCCCAGGAACGACCCCAAGAGGACGACGACGCCCTCGCAGCGACTGCGCAGGAACTCCTCGAGAAGGTCGAACACAATCAGTCCGACAAGTTCAAGAATAGCCAGTTTCTTGACCTGATGCGAAAGTTGAGAGATAGAGAAGTGCGAGTGGAAGGTGACAAGATGGTTGAGACTGTCAGTCCTACCCAGAATCCCGAGCCTACTACAGCACCATCACATACCCACCCACATCCGCATTCATCTGCAACATGCAAAGTTCCCGAGTGGGATGTTTCAGACCACGAATACGATCATTGGGAATCTCCGTACACGTAGCAAGCTGATTGCGTACAACGCTAACATCGTGAGTAGGCAAACGCCTCCTCCACCTCCATGGCAGACGACACACTAAACGCCTCTAGCACCAACCAGAATGCACAACGCGTGTATTACGGCAAACCTCAGCCAGTCCCTTTGCCCGCACACACTGTCGATACCCGGCCTCCTGAGTATGAGACAAGGATACCGCCACAAGAGCAGGATCACGATCCAGGAAGGATCAATCCGAACGACGGGCAGGACGTGGTTGATCTTTTGAATCAACGAGGCGCGATAACTGATGACATGGGTAAGTTTGTCCATTTCCTCACATACGCTGTGTCTGATGACGCTCGAGCATCACCCAACACATCGATCTCCCATATGCTCTACGGGCCAAACGGCACGCTATCCTAGCCCCCAGAAAGCCTCAGCACCACGTATCCCTTCGGTGTATACGCGAGCTGAGCATCCTTTCTCTCCCAGCCTACGACCCTCAATATGCTGAGATGCCTTTCAACAGCGCCATGACCCGCATGGGATCCCGTTGAAGCTTTTGTCTAACTCCGTGACCACAGACTCGGAGTTTCTCATGACGTCTCCGTTCTATCAACCCTGAGTGCATCGCTCTGACACGGCGACCGCAGAAATGCCTCCGCCTCCGCACCACTATCGCCCCTGGCCGAATGCGCATGTCTACCGAACGGCTGCTGGGTGCTTCTTTAAGGAGGACTTTGAGAAGGAGGGATTGGTGTGAATAGTCATGAAAACATTAAAAACAGTATCTCAACCCAAATCACCTACAACCTTCGCTCAAACACAGACCTCGCACCTCCCCACCGCGTCCCCAGGCCCATACGGCGGCCTCTGCGTCGTGCCTCCCGGCGCCCACGGCTTCCCAGGCAGCGAAGGGACGGGGTCGGAAAGCGCGTCGCCAGGGCGATAAGGAGGTCTCGGGGCGCCGCGAGGCACGTAGCCCGGGTTTGGATACGGAGACACAGGCGGTGGATGAGGATCGTACGGGCCTGAAGGGAGGCTGTAGCCTTGTGGACCCGCATGAGGACGCGGACAAGGCTGGGGATCAGAAGGATAGGGGCAAGGGATAGGGTGAGGGGGAACGCTATCAGACCAAAAGATCGGAGGTGGATTCGGTGGCCATAGGGAATCTGGCTGCGGCTTGGGATCTGTGTTTGAAAAGTCAATGGATATCCCCGTATTTCCAAGCCTGACCATGCTGCATGCTGCTTACTGGACATGTTGGTGGGGTGCTAGGTTGTGGGGATTGTTGGGGATGTGAGGGGTGTTTGAGTGGAGTGTTGGTGGGAAGGAGAGGGCTGTGCGGAAGGGGGGTTTATGTGCGCTTCAGGCGCTTGCATTCACAGCGATCCCAGCATGGTACGAGGCTTCCTCGGAGCGCTGCCAGCGCCCTTCCCTACGGCAACGATGTATATACGCGGTGAAGAGCGCGTTTGCAGCGCTTTAGGAGTGAACAACCGTACCGCCTGCGCGCGGCATGGTATAAGTATACTTCACTTGCTACTTTACTTGGTACTTTACTTGCTCCCTCACTTGTTACTTTACTTGCCCCTTACTTGCTACTTCACTTGCTACTTCACTTGCTACTTTACTATGGCTTCACTTCTAAGATTACTTCCACCTTACTGTGGCTTTACTTCTGGCATCACTTCTGGCATCACTTCTAGCATTACTTCTAGCATCACTTCTAACATTACTCCTAGGATTGCCCCTTCCCTCATCTCTAGGCTCACTTGCAGCCTCACTTCTAAGCTTGTAGCCTTACTTGCAGGATTACTTTCTACTTCGTTCCTAGGATCATTAGTAACCTCACTTCGGAAATCACTTGTGGCTTTACTTGAACCATAATCTCCAGCTTCATCTCTAAGATTACTTCCCTCTTTACTTTCAGCAATCCCGAGCATCGAAATCTCTACAGATCCCCAACATATACGCAAACAATCTCACAACAAGATCCAGCAGCAATGATATGTCTCCTCAACTATATCATGCCCCTCCTTCCCACGCCAGAATTCTCCCCGTCGAACAAATTTTCCCCTCAAACGCCTCACCAACCATGTGCATGTTACGACGAACAAGATGGTCAGGCTGCGGCTGCGACGAATGGGTCCCCTAGGCCGGAGACCGATGTAAGCACTTTGGGGATCGAAGCATCGATTGTCGCTGGAACCGCGACGAGGACTATGATCGCGTGTACCATCTCGAGGGGGACTGTGTTCCTTGCTCGACAAGGGGAAATACTAGGAAGTGTCTGATCGACTTGTTGAATATCTCTGTCGGGTCTTATAAGTAGACGAGGAGTATTCTCAAGGGCAAAGCAACAAGTAGTCCCCGCAGTACATCGACAAGCAATGCCAGAAGTAATAGTTCTAATCAGATAGGATGTGGAAGGCACAAATGCTGAATTCCTAATTAGTCAGTAGACTGTACCGTTGACACTTCCATCAGACTGTCCAAGTGACAGACTTCTGTATTTCCTTATGCCCATTTCTTTTGATCCACGCATAAGTGGCTTTTTGCCAAGAAAATCTGCATGACTTTTTCCTACAACTTAACACCAACATCACGAAAACCATGGCGTCGAAAAAACTCTTCGTTGTCATCGGAATCACGGGAAATCAAGGCGGATCAGTGGCGAAGACTTTCCTGTCCGATCCCAACCTGCAAGATCGATATCGTTTGCGTGGCATCTCTCGCAATCCATTGTCGGATGCGTCCAAATCGCTCTCCGCGCAGGGTGTGGAGATTGTACAAGCAGATCTCCACGATCCACAATCTCTAGCCAAAGCATTCGAAGGCGCAAACGTAATCTTCTCAGTCACGGACTTCTGGGCGCTGTACTTCAATCCGGACAATCAAGCCAAGGCTCAGGAGCAAGAAAAGTCGATTGGACAAGTCGCCTATGAGCTGGAGTATGAGCAAGGCCGCAACATCGCTGATGCAGCGGCTCGAGTGCCTGAGCTGGAGAGACTCGTCGTTTCGATGCTGTCGAGCCCGAAGAAGTGGACAAAAGGTCGTTATCAGCAGCTTTGGCATTATGAGAGTAAAGCGGATATGATCAGCTACATCAACGAGAAGCACTCTGCTCTTTCCGCGAAGATGAGCGGCTTGAACATGGGCGTGTTCTTCTACTCCTGGAAAATCGTCAATCTCATAGGACCCAGGAAGAACGAGGAGGGTGTCCATGTCTTGACGCTGCCCTGCAAAGGCGAGAATCCATGTCCTTTGGTCGATCCTAGGAATGACACCGGGCCTTTCGTCAGAGCGTTGTTGCAGGTCGAGCCTGGGGTGCAGCTCTATGGAGAGACTTCGTTGAGAAGCTGGATGGAGTGGTTAGAGCTGTGGGGTAAGACGCTCAACAGACCTGTGAGATATGAGCAAGTCAGTGTTGAATGGTATGAGAAAGAGCTGCGAGCTCAGGGGTACCCTGAAGGCTTTGGGACCGAGATTGCAGAAGTAAGATCCAGTCAAACCTTCCGGAGTTCGTTGTGCTGACACTGCCCTTCCAGATGTTCGAATTCGTATGGCATACTCGCCTGCTGTGCTTCCTAATACTGACTCCTTGACAGATGGATACATACGGATACGATGGAGGAGATCCAGCATGCAAGCGAAAAGAAGAGGTAAGATGGTCCCAGACTGGCAGCCAGCAGAACGATCACTGATATTCAGGATCGATAGCTTGGGGTACCGATTCCAGATCTCAGCGACGTGGCGGAATACATCCGTTCTGAGGATTGGTCGCCGTTAGGCTAGCTGCGAGCACGGGCCAAATAAGTGAATGAATTCTAAGCTTGGCATAGAGAGCCTTGGCCTCAGCACGTTTGGCCCTGATTACGTTCGTTGCTAGCTCTGAAATGTTGCACAGCATGGGGATTGTTGAGCCCTTTCATGGAGCATTGTCGGCCTTACATCCGTTCTGGTGCGAGCGGGATCGGTACCCGAAGGCTACAGAATCGTGAGCTTCTAGAATTTCTGACTTTCCTCGAATTATTCATGAGCATACGCATGCTATGGCTCTTTTCTGTGTGAAAGCCCCCGACAGTTGTGCTAGCTCAACGACTGGAAGTTGAACAAAGTCGGCATTTGCTCGAAAGAGCACGCTGATCCCCCACTCGTCGAACCAAGCTTGCAGAAGATCGTCAACCTAGTGGACTTGGAAGAAACTTGTGTCCGTTTTGTGCCGGTAGCTATCCGCATCAGATAAGATGGCTAGCCGAATCAGATTAGATCGGTCCGCGAGGTGAGGTCAAGTCTGAGGCTGTTTTGTGTGCGAAGTCTCTCCCTTCTCGTGGGTCTGGTTGCAAGTCTGCTGTTCCGAAGAGTTATTCATGGCAAGGAATCCACGAACAGTCGGAATCTTGTGGCCTACATGATCGTGGTTCTGATCGTGTAAGAAATCCTCGAGGTTGAGATTCAGGAGTACTGTCGTCGGCTTGTGAGCTTCATTATCATTCATGATCTGCTGCAGTACTGCGGTACCGAGCACTCACCTGCATAGTGCTAATCATCGGAACGCGGCAAAGTGCCTTCAGGGCTCTGAGGTGGGTTGCATTCAGTCTTAAGTGCGACGTTTCGTCGTTGAAGTTCTGTCCCTGCAGTCTCAAAAGCATTCAGCCAAGCCAACAGCAAGATCTTTGCGACGCTGACTTCTGTACCCTCACCATCAATATGAAGTGCACAATCCTCGCTGCCGGCCTTGCAGCCCTCGTCGTCGCCTCTCCCACTCCAGAGAAGCGACAGACATCTGGCCCTTGCTTCCACGAACCATCCACCGCCTTCTGTTGTCCAGAGACGGGCGACCAGCTGCTCGTTTCGAACTGTTCGACCCGTAAGTATTCTTCCCGAGACATTGAGATCATAGACTGATGATTTCTCTTCCAGCTGGAAACACCACCGATCCATGCGCCTTCCAAGCTAGTTGCGCTTCGGTCAATTTGCAGGCATACTGCTGCTCGTTCTCAAACGAGAATTCCGGACTCATCTGTGCGCCGAGTGGAGACTCTCCATTCGGAGATCCCTACAATTGCACAACGTCCTAAGACAATGATCATCGTGTGCCGGTTGCTGAGTGTCTTAACGCATTCGGCAGAAGGACGTGACCGGCGGAGTGATGAGGTAGATCTGAGGAGACGACCTTTACCTCAGAAGCGCGGTGTACCTATTTCAGGAGAGATTTAGTAGCGCTGTTATATTTCAGAGATGAGTAATCGCACCGCCCGTTGTTCAACATATATAAGGCGCCTTTGCCTTGAAGCGCCATGGATTTACACCGGTGAGGCAAATGCTCTTCGATGTTCACCATCGCGACGATATCCCCAATTATTATGCACCTTCCATGCTACCAAGGCCGGTCTACCGCGACGAACTTCGTGATTGCGGTGGAGATATTGAAGTGAAAAAGCTATCTCGTGGTCCATGGATTTGCTGGCCTGCTGCCATGAGGTCCGCCATCCTCAGCACCTCCCTTGTCGTCTTCAAATCCATCTCCAGCCCCTGAATTTTGGTCAACTCCGGTATCTTCGACACCTTGGTCGACGTCCTTGCCAATAACTTCGTCTCCTGTCGACTGGTGATCTTGGGTTTCATTAGAACTCCGGATAGCATTCCCAGTCTGCTGCTTTTTCCGATGGAGTCCCTTCTGTTCGATCAATTCATCCACCTTAGCTCGAATTTCCGTGTAGTTTTCCTGGACCCATTGGGGAGTGTATTCATTGGGTGCCATATCCAAGCCCCATTTCCCGCTTCTCGCTCTGTTCTCCAGGATCTGAGCAACCTTGTTGTTCAGATCAGTGGTAGGTGGAGATACTTTCTCAAAGTTGCAGACGCCCAACACCATCCTGAGCTTCACCTCTCGAGGCATGTCCGTGAGCCAACCAGGAAGCCACTGTCGCCCGAAGAATGCCTTGTAATCGCTAACCGTGGGCTTCTTGTTGAGCTCGTCTGCCATGCGCTCCCAGTATGCACCCATGGCATCCTGCCCTGCTTGTTGCGAGACATCCTTGGCAGCTTGGCCTTCATGTCTTGCTGTGTCATTCAGGCAAAGTGATGCGTTCTTTGGGGGTTGTTCTGGGGCCCCGGACTGGGATGTGGCGTCTTCGACTGGCTCCGTCTTGACCTGAGTTCCGTGCTTTGACTTGGTTTTTCTCGCACGCCTGGACTTTCCACAGCTCTTGTCTTCGTCGGAGTCGGCAGCATCCTTCTTCCTCTTGCGCTTCGCCGCAGATGCTCTGCCAGTAGTCTGCTCTTCGACCTCAGAATCCGAGATATCGCCGCCGAACGTGAGTTGGGGCTCGAATTTGTCTCCGTTACCCACCACGACTTGATATCCAGCTTCAATCACTTTCTTCTGGGCTATGCTGAATCTGTCCTTGAATGCCTTCAGTGGTGGCTTGTTGGACATCAGTTCGGAGATGTCGCCGTTGCTGAAACCAAGGTCCAGCAAGACTTGTGGAGTGATGTTCTCAATGACCTCCAGGCGAATGCGATGCTTGTCAATGTAAAGGGCCTGGATCAGTCTGGCGATGGTCTCGACTGCTTCCGTATCGGCGGTGATGTCGATGATGTAAGGATGGCGCTACCAAATCGGACCACTTTGATTGCAAAGTCGATGCAATGTGCTGTGATGTGTCTCGATGGCTTGTGTCACTTCAGCCTCCGACTTGAGGTTCTTCTTCTTGTCGTTCTCCGTTTCCTTCAGCTTCGAACGGAATTGCTCCATGGGATCATCGAGCTCGCCTCTGCGCTTGACATGGAAGAGACTTGTCAAAGGGTCATCTGGTTTCGCCAACGGATCGCCAAGTCGAGGAGGTTGAGTTCGGTAGCTGGGACGTTGCTCGTGATTGAAGTTCACCCAGTCTTTCAAGATCCTCGTATCATGTGCGTGTCTGTCTTTGAGCTTCTTGGGTACTCCTTTGGGTAGCAGCTTGCCAGTCATGGCGAATCTGCTCTTGTCGACGCCGTATTGTAGTACGTCGTTCAGGATCGCCTGGTTCAGCATGTCTGGCATTTTGGCCTTGCTGGCCTCGGCGACCGGCTTTGGTGGCATGTCGTCTAGATGCCATAGCCCTGGTACACATGGTATCACCGAGGCGTATGATCAAGACTGGTAATTCCTCGGACCCTCGTGACAGCTGACGTGAATAAACAAATTATGCCAGAGATGCTGGAAGTCAAGGCACTAGCTATTGTAGAAGTCAACTTATAAGTGATGTTGGAAATGAGGCTATAAATTATGCGAGAGTTGAAGGATAGAGTGATTCTGAGAGTAAAGTCACAAGTAATAATAGAAGAAAAAGTCACTTTGCCATCGTAGAAGGCTCTCGTTGCCCGTGAGAGGTTCTTTCAGAACAACCTCCGACACCTGGATCCCGATTGCTGGATTATGCAGTGATGGGCTCATGCTACAGTCGCTGGCTTGGTCGCTTCCAATGTTTCGGAGAGAAGATGTTTGCATGCGTTCCGGTTCAGGCAAGACAACGCTGGACGTCCCGTGCAGCGGCATGTCGCATCTCGGCTTGGTCGAAGGCAAACAAGAAGAGACTGCCTCTCATGACTCAATGAAAGGTCAGCATTACAACGTCGCCAAAGTGCAATGAACAGACGTAAGATGGCCGAGCAAATGCAGATGACTGGACATTGATGGGAGGTCTGGGCGAGGTGAAGTCGCTCGCGCGGAATCGTTCCGCTTCTCTCCTTTTCAAATCTCGCAGCCACTTCTTCGTTGTCTTTGCTTGCAACGCTCCTCCCTCCATCCATCATGTCCTCGCGCAGAAGCCATCGACAGAAGAATCGCAGACTGCACTGTATCGGATTTCAACATGTACTCTTGGCTCGATGACATGTTAGCAGTGGCACCAGAGAACTACCTGGCGCCGTGCAATCGAAGACTCGATATGTCAGCGAAACCCCCACAAAACGAATCCGACTCAGAATGAGAATCAATCGAATTCTCCCGAACGGGAATGCGCGTGACCTGGACGTCAACACTCGGTCTTAAGACTGCACTCAACACTACCAAGTCTGGACTATGTCGCCGAGGGCCGCGTGACGCTCGATTCAGAGCGTGAGACCGACCCCGTCCTCGTTGGAAACCTGCTTACCGCGAGGCGATGCGGACCACCTGCACATGTCGTTTCTCGTGTGGTCTTTGAAGCTCTGGAGACGACACCCTTGATGCGGTGGCTGGACGGATGGTGGCGCTTTTGTGTAACAACACATGGCTAACCGATGTATTCCTTCCGGCGCGGAACAGTCTGCATACACTAAATATAACCGTCTCTCCGGAGTGCTTGACGAAGGCTTGAGAGTATCTGCTAAGACGAAGGCTTGACTACATCTTAGGCAGATGTTGTTAAAGCACAGCAGTGATTGCATTAGCCATTGCGAACGCCCTCTCCCAGTATCACGAGCTTCCAGGATGAGCATCAAGGCCATCTCCTCCATTAAACGGTCCTTCATGCAGGAGAGAGGCTTTATGCATTAGATACAAGGGTGTGGATATTCTTGACAACGGAATCTTGAGTACGAGAGAACCAGCTCGTAACCATTCTTGCGTCGAATATCACGTCTCGAGTTCTCGTGCCTGCATGGTGCGATCTCAAAACGGGCAACCCACCGCATCTCCTCCACTCCTTGGTCCGTGAATGGACAGGACGACTCCTGGTTCCAAGCTGCTTCGGACGTTTTACAAGTCGTGTCTGTTCAAGAATTGGATGAGGCGTTCTGCAATCCGACGCTGCGTGTCCGACACGATGGTCTAGACAGATGCAGTTCTCCGTCCTGCTGCATTGTGAGGCCTCTGTGGTAGGTATATCAGGGCCATATTGCCTCTCCATATCTCCTGCTACGTCTCGAAGTCTACTCATCTGATTCTTGTACGATCCCTCGTCATGTACCTCTCTCTCGTCTCGCTGGCTGCTCTCGTAGCCTCTGCGGTAGCGCAGAGCGCCAGTACATACTCTCAACTGTTCTGCAAGACTCAGTTGAAGCCTCAGCAGGTGAGAATGATCGAACTGTCAACGACCCAGGGTAGCTAATTGGAGGCAGGGCGGTGGAGGCACCACAACGAAGTCCACGACCCTCCATTTTACAGAGACAGTCCGTTCTGTGTTTACTCCAACGACCACAATCATTCCAAAGAGCGCCACTATCTCGACACGGATTACCGTGTCGAAGACAAGTACCACGACTTTGCCGCAAACAACGAATACCTTTTCCACGACTTTATCTTTTACGGATACATCTACCGTGTCCACCACGGTAATTTCGACAACGATGCCCATCATTACAGAAGTCATTACAAGCACTCTCGATACGACCACGATCGCTGCATCTTCTGGCTTCATCCCACTCTCCTCCGCTTTGGCTGCTTCTGGCCATTCTGTTGCGAAACGACGAGCCATGCGGGACCGCGTCAGGGATGTTGAGCCTGTTGCTATGGAGGAGCGTGCAAGCCAGCAGAAGATCATCTGCGGTTCAGATGGTAGCATATCCTACGATCCACCTCAGTACTGGGGCAAGGTTACCTGCTACAAGCGAGTAGAGATTGTTAGCACCGAGGTCATCACATCGACTGCCAAGAAGACCAAAACAATTATTGCTCCTCGCGGGACTGTCACTCAAGTGAGCTTAATGAAGGCTGGAAGATGTGGCTTGGAGCTGACATCTGAAACAGACTTCGTTCACGACGACGACGACCACCATCACCGAAACTCCAATTGCAGCATCAACGACCATCAGTATATCTACCACGCAGACCATTACCAGCATATCAACAATCTCTTCAACAACCACGATTCCGGTCACCACAACTTCGACTTCTTTTGCTCCGCAGCCAACAACCTATGCAGCCTGCGCTCAGAACAACATCGTCTCCTTCGTCGATAGCAAGCGAATCTTCAACATCGTGACCACGGATCCTGATAATGGCTTCTCCTTCGGCAACGCCACCACAGACGCGTACTCTTGCTGCGTGCAATGCGTCCAAAACGGCAACTGTGGAGGCTCGACATACCATCCAGCCAGTGGGACATGCTATTTCTTCCCACTCGCCGGAGCAACCTGCGACGCCACAGCAGATACGGGTAGTTTCAGCACACAAACGGGCAGTAATGTGGGATTCGTAGTGTCTAACAGTAACTGCGGCGAGGTGCACCTAGCGTGAGAAGGAGAGGAGCACTGAGGAGGCATTTCGGGTCAAGTGACGTGCACTTCGGTCCGCGATCCTCCGTGGTGGTGGAGTCCATCAGAGCCGAAGTTCGCACATCGTTTGGCTCCAAGCGATTAGCCAAGTGGTATGGTACGCAGCTGATGACCAATTCCACTAGCCATAGAGCGGGCATAAAGTGCGAGAGATCGCAAGCGTCATTACTGAATTAAGTCCGTTCAAGGGTACACAACATGTCTGATCCGTCGCCTTGCGCAGGTAATCCTATGATAGGTATTTTAGCCGCTGTCCCTTCCTCGAAGCACTCTTAGCCCATGCGAGGAACGAGGAACGATCCTTTTCCGTCTTGTCATTGGGTGAGCAGGTCACTTCTCGTGGATTACCAAGGGCTGCCGACAGATAAGTCTCTGAGGGCTTGATCTACGTCGCCGAGGATACTTATATAAGACCGAAGGATTGAAGGAAGACATCCTCTTTATACCCAGGATCAGGGCCCCTCTCCAGACTTCACCGCACGGGTAGAACAGACAACAGAGTCCTAATGGCGCGAATCATCGAACGAAAGCCCATCCCCAAGGGCGACGCCCAGTTCGAAGCCAACCGGAAACAAATCGTGCAAGGCGTCTTGGACAAGATCCCAAAGGAGCTCGTGCTGCCGGATTCGATCATTGAAAATCCGCCTTTGGATGTCACTCGGATTCCACGAGAATGTGGCCTCCTCACGGACGAAGAGCTCGACATCACCGAGAACTACGATCTCGTGGCGTTGTCTGAAGCCATCGCCTCTCGCAAGCTCACATCTGTGCAAGTGACATCCGCTTTCTGCAAGAGGGCGGCGATTGCGCACCAGTTGACGTTCTGCTTGACGGAGTTTTATATGCAGGAGGCTCTTGAGCAAGCTAAGCAACTTGACGAGCATATGGAGAGGACGGGCAAGGTTGTTGGGCCTTTGCATGGAGTGCCGATCAGCATCAAGGAAATGGTGCCTGTCAAGGGTCAATTGCTCTCTTTGGGACTTATCGTTTCGCGAACCGTTTCCGATAAGGACTGCTATCTCGTGGAGATCTTCAGGAAGATGGGTGCGGTTTTCTACGTCAAGACTCATCAACCTACCGCGGTGTTTTCCATGGAGAGCATGTCGTTTCTGGGCCGCACGCTGAATCCACACAACATTGGACTGGCTCCTGGTGGCTCTTCTGGTGGCGAGGCTGCACTCCTGGCCATGAAGGGGTCGGTGTTCGGTATCGGCACGGATATAGGAGGTAGCGTTCGATTGCCAGCCTCATTCTGCGGCACGTATGGACTGAAAGGTTCGAGCGGCTTCTGGCCTGTAGAGGGACTGCTCTCGAGTGCCTTCCCAGCTGGTGTGTCGGTTGATGGAATCATAGGGCCTCTGGGACGGACTTTGAGGGATATTGACTACATCTGTAGATTAGTCCGTGGAACGAAACCCTGGCTGAAGGATCCTGAAGCATTGCCGATACCTTACACTGGACTCCAGGAGACCGGTTTGGAGAAGTCCTCTTTGAAAGTTGGCTTCTTGGAGCATTACAGTCTTGTCCATCCTCAACCTCCGGTGAAACAGGCGATGGACTGGGTGCACTCGCAGTTGAAAGCCGGCGGCTTCAAGATCTCTCCGTTCCAATTCCATGAGCCAGGAAAGGCCCACAAGATCTATGGCAGCCTTGTCTGTCCCGATGGCTGGGCGACAGTCCGAGGAGGAATGCAGGCAGGCAACGAACCCCAAAACCCGGTCCTTGATGCACTGGTAGCAGACATGATTGCCCAGGACGACAGAGCTGCTGACAGCCAGGTAGAATCCTCTCTAGTCGTAGTCGAGAACAAGTTCGTGCGAGACCAATACAGATCTGCCGTGCTCACAGATTGGATTGCTCAGGGGGATCCAGATGTCATCATTACGCCAATGAGTCCGGTGAGTGGGAAATCACGATTTTTAGTCTTCCTGGGTTGAAAATTGCTGACGAGAAGCCTTGCATGTGTAGGCCACTGCTCACGACACCGCCAACCTGAAAAGTGAGTACCCAATGCCGAAAAGCTAGGGGTTGCTCTAACAAATTCGCAGACACAGCTAGCGCAACCCACTTCTACAACCTCGTCGATTATCCCGCCATTGTCGTACCAACGCCCATCAAAGTCCAGCCGAGGGAGAAGGAAGACTCTCGAGAGTACTACGACAGCGAGTCTTGGATCGATGCTGACCAGGAGACGAAGCAGCTTTGGAAGGACTTCGACTATCAGGGGGCGCCAGTCTGTGTCCAGATCGTTGCGAAGAGGCATATGGAGAACGAGTTGATAGCGGCCGTGGGTTTGATGCAGGAAGCCTTGCAGTTGCCGTGAGATGGGATGGCCATGGCTAAATAGTCGCGTCTCCTGTAACTTGCAGCTTTAGCCATCACTTCCAACTTTAGTTCTCCCATCACTTGCAACTTCAGTCCTCGCGTCACTTACAGCTTCAGTTCTTCTATTACTTACAGCGTCAGCTCTCATATTATTTACAGCTTCAGTTCTGTCCTCACTCACAACTCCAGTTCTCCCATTACTTACAGCTTCATCTCTCTTACCACTTGTAGCTTTCTTTACTTCTCACTTCACGCTCAGCATTACTTCCGTCATGAGGGATAGTCAGGATTTCATATCCGGGTCGTGTGGTCGAAGCTACAAAACGCAGTCTTGTGCAGCGCACTCTTGAGTAGTTGCCTGTGTTCATTTGTCTGCTGAATGGAACTCTAGGTAGCCTTCGTCGAGAGCGTTGTTTTTAAGACTCCAAAACAGCGGAATTGAAGCCGCGTTGGCAACCACCGCAGCCTCAGTCTGCCTCCCAGGCTCATGGCTACCTCTATATCATTATCATCATCATCGTAAGGCCATCAGATCAAGCTCCCTTCATCCGAGAGGCACTCGGCTTCCAACTGGTCTCGACCCACTCTCTCCAGACGCCATACGCAATGCCCGTAAGAAGCAATTCTGCATTGCCAATAGCTATCCACCGTCTCCAGAGCCCCGCCTCGCGCCTCGTCACGAAGGACCTCACGGTGCAAAGCCTAGACGCGTGATTTGAGTTACAGAGCTCAAGAAGCTATAATGCCTATGACGATTCGTTCTCTTTCCAATTGTTTCCTTGCCGTTTCCTTTCGTCTCTCTCCTATCATTTCTAACCATCCAAGATGTCTGCACAAACGCTCGAAGTCCACGGCAAGAAGATCTCCCTCCCCACCGGCCTCTTCATCGGCGGCGAATTTAAAAAAGCTCGAGAGGGCAGGACGTTCCCGATCGAGAACCCAGCCACTGGGAAAGAGATCATTCAAGTGCAAGAAGGGCAAGCAGAAGATGTGGACGATGCAGTTGCTGCTGCGAGAAAGACGTTCAAGTCGAAAGAGTATGAGGAGTTCGGCGCAGTCAACCGTGCCAAGTGCATGATCAAGTTGGCAGATCTTATGGAAGAGCACTTTGAGGAGTTGGTCACGTTAGAGATGGTGGATACTGGTAAGACGAGACATCAGGCTTCGAATCTGGATGTGCCTGCGAGCATTGGTACGCTTCGATACTATGCTGGCTGGGCGGACAAAATTCTTGGACAGTCCAACTCTGATATTCCCAAGGTGTTTGGATATACGAGACGGGAGCCTGTTGGTGTTTGTGGACAGATCATTGTGAGTGTCGTGTTACTACGAGCATCTATGCAGACAGGCTAACATGTGACAGCCTTGGAACTTTCCATTGTACGACTCCAATGGTTAATGACCAGCCCAGATACTGACACAATGTGTTAGGCTGATGTTCACCTGGAAGATCGCCCCAGCTTTCGCAACAGGAAATACGGTCGTGATCAAGAGTGCCGAAACCACGCCTCTCAACGCTCTCAAAATGTGCGAATTGATTCAAAAGGCGGGCTTCCCTGCAGGTTCAGTCAACCTTGTGAGCGGATATGGCAAGACAGTGGGAGCTGCGATTGCACAACACATGGACGTTGACAAGGTGGCTTTCACTGGTTCGACAGTAGGCATCAAAGACCCAAAACAGGTGGTCGAATCTCGACTGACGTCTTCAGGCTACTGGCCGCAACATTCTTCGAGCAGCTGCCAACTCCAACCTGAAGAAAGTCACACTCGAATTGGGAGGCAAGAGCCCGAACATCGTCTTCCCAGATGCAGATCTCGAAAAGGCTGTGGACTGGAGTGTATGGGGCATCCACATGAACTTTGGTAGAGGACTCTCAGTTGTGTGGCTCTGTTTCCTTGACGCCTGCTAACGTTCCGTTCCCACCCAGGCCAAACCTGTCACGCAGGCACACGCATCTACGTCCACGAAGACATCTACGACAAGTTTCTCGAAGCATACACCACGGTAAGTCACAACCCCTTATCAAATTCACAGCCTCGCCGGTGTCATAACTGACTACGCACCAGAAAATGAAAGCCATCCAAGTCGGCGACAACTTCGGCGAAGGCGTCTCCCAAGGCCCCCAACAAAGTAAAATGCAATACGAAAAGATCCAAAGCTACCTCAAAGCCGGCAAAGACGAGGGCGCCACCGTCCACCTCGGCGGCAAGGCGAAGGATTTGGGGAATGAAGGGTACTATATCGAGGTAAAGAACGGCATATCGAGACACTGACTTGTTATTGTTTTGCTGATTGATGAATGATACGCAGCCCACAATCTTCACAGACGTGACACCCAACATGAAGATCGTGAAAGAAGAGATTTTCGGCCCAGTCGTGGTCGTCGCTAAGTTCAAGTCCGAGGAGGAGGTCATCGAGCTCGCCAACGACACCACGTACGGACTCGCAGCTGGGATCCACACAAAGGACTACGAGCGTGCAGTGAGAGTGACTTCGGCGCTGAAGGCTGGCACGACTTGGGTACGCATCAATCTTGCTTTACAAGGCGCATTCGCTGACTCGATGTGATAGGTGAACATGTTCAACTTCGTGCACTGGTCGATGCCCTTCGGCGGCTACAAGGAGTCGGGCATCGGAAGAGAATGCGGCGATGCAGCGCTGGAGAACTACACCGAGACCAAGACGGTGTACTGGAATATGGGCATGCCGCCGCCAACGGACGGATCGAAGTAGACGGGCTGTAAGTCGGAATCGTAGAAGAACATGTAGAGAAGTGCGAAAGAGCAATCCAGCGGAGTAATTACAGGGTATCTCACGACTAGCCAAGTCATCCATCGTCACGATCACGTCTTCTTCTGGTAGGCTACGCCTTGCTCCTCAAGCGGAGGCATTGTTGCCTCCCACAGTCACCGTCAGCTTCGTAGGGGAGAAGCTGAAAATGGCTCCCTCTTGTGGCTGCCCGCCGTCAGGGGAGACGTCGTCGTAGGGGAACGCATATCCAAGTCCATCGACGTTAGCAGCGTGGACGATTCGGGAGTAGTGCTGCAAATCAATCAACATCCAACCATCCCACCACACATACGGGATGCACTTACATTCGTAATATCGGCCTTGTAGTACTGCCCCGGATTCGTCCCATTCGGCGTCGTACTCGACAACAACAACGTACTTCGATTGAACGCCGCAGCAAGCCGCGGAATAATGGCGTTCGTCTTCGCGTTACTACCGGTAGCGAACGGACCCGTACTGTTGCCGAAGATGTCCTTGGATGTTGGTTTTGCAAAGCGGCTGCCGTCGCCGAAGTCGAGGATTCCGGAGGAGTCGACTTTGCCGGTTACTTCGTCCCATTGGGCTTGCGTGTCGACTGTGAGGGTTTGGGTCTGGTAGCGGGTCCAGACTGTAGGAACGACGGTTAGTATGGTGATTTGGATGAGGGATGAAGAAAGGGTCTTGCCTTGATTGACATAATCCGTCCAGTACGTGGCGAACCAGTCTGGATTGTTCGTGATACCAGAATTGGGCGACAGAGCCCTCAAATCCTTGCCACCACTCTGCACGATCAAAGAACTCCATCGTCGACCATCTTTCGCCGTCTGGGCACGCAAGCCTTTGGCGACCGTGGCAAGGCCATCAGCTCTCATGCCACCAACATGCTGAACGCTACCCGCAGTGTCGTTCAGCGTGAGAGCAACCGGTAAATTGCTGACAAAGTCGACGTAACTGATATTCACAAAGACCTGCGCCGAATTGAAGGTGAACTCGCAAAAGCTGAAGTTGGTGTTATAGTTAGGGTCGGACTGATTGAACACTGAGGGTTCTACGAGACCTGGGCCAGGGTTGAGAAGGAAGGTCAACTCTTTGTCCACAGAGAACCAGATTCGAGCGCCTGCCAGACGTGGGATTGTAGCGTTGACCGTGTTCCCTGGTCCACCCAAAGGAATTGAGCAGTTTGCACCGAGAGCTTGTCCAGTAGCAGATGGGCTTGCTGGATAGTAGGGAGTCTTCGCGTCCGACTGAAGGAGGAATACGGCATTGTTGTTATCGAGCGCCAGCCCGGCTGCATCTTGTATGAGTCTTGCAATCTCACAGTCAACTACAAGTCGCACTTACTGATATACGCATACACCTGGCTCGAGCTGGTCTGGTTGACCAGTGCAATCGATAACGTGCCTGTCACCGTCGCCGCCGAAGAAGTCGGTTGCATCGCAGCGCGATTATAGGTCTTCAGCGGCCTCTGTATCTGGTTCTTTTGAGGTTGGGCCTGCTTCTCAGGAGTGAATGGTTCCGCCTTGGGCTGGTCGTTCTGTTTGGAAGACTGCCTCTTCACTAGGCTCTTGATTCTATCGGCAAGCGAAGGCATCTTGAAAGGCTGCTTTGATGATAATGCCGCGCGGCAAGGCAAGTCTTCTTTAGAAGGAAAGGGGAGCTGGACTGAAACTGCGACTCGGATGGTAATGAAACTTGCCGGATGCCTTTGCTCTGAAGGCAGGAGAAGTCCATCTTATAGATGTGCAGGACCAACAGGACATACTTGCCAACTCATCGTGTGCACAGATGCCACGAGATGCAAATCCACCACCACCACGACGCACGAAGTCTTCCCATCACAGACAAGACGACGAGCCTTTTGATGTCATAGGATCGAAACAAAGCGCGAAGGTGCAAAGTCTCTCCCAGTCGCTTCAACTCTGGATTCGACGCCGAAGCGAGAGTCAACTCAAAGGAGGTCTTCCAAGCCGTCCGTGGCCGAGGAGCCAGTGCGAGCCAGTCGAAGGCTTTGTGAAGTCGCGACAAATCTTGGTAGACGGCGCATCACCCACAGCACACATTAGTGCGTTGGCGTCGCGGACGAGCTGTCAAGATGCGGTCGAGGAGGCTTTGTCAGAGAGAAGTTTGGCGTTCTTTCGCTGTCATCTGCCAGTTACATGCGCCTTCTTCAGGTACAGATACTGCAGGGATTGCCTATAGCAAAAGGCGCTTGAAGATTTGGCGATGAAATGGTGACATTCATGTTGCGGGGACATGTGAGACAGCACACGGCGTGACAGCTTCTACAATGGACTTGTCTCTTCACGCGACCCTGCTTCCCTTGGCCGTGACCTGAAGTTGCATTGCCGATGTCCGCAGATGGCTTGGTCGTAATGAAGGTGTTATAATGTTGATGGTGGTGGTGAAAGAAAGAAAGGATGACGGCCGTTGGGGTGGCGCCGGGGATTTCGTAACATGGGATGCCTGCCGACCACCTCCTTTTCTCGAACCTCAGGCCTTCCATACTGCAACAAAACAAAATCTTCTCGATACTCAACACTGATATTCACTCGATCTGAATAGTCTCAAACTCCAGACTATCAAGCAACTCGCCCTCCATAACACCGTGGATGTAACAATCCCCAACAAGCCGATATCTGCCATTCTCCAGAGGCCGCAGCACGTACGGGACAGAACACGTCCGCAAAATGCAAATCTGATCTCCCTTTTCCGTCCCAGCAGGCACGAGGCCAACATACGCTGTAGTCGTCGAAGAAGTCACAGCCGCCACTCGCCCAGCCACCGCATTTCCAACACTCCTCGACCAACTTGGCAACTCATCAGCTATTGTCTTGACACTACTAATGATGGCAGAATCATTGGCATAGACGGGATTCGAGGTGTTCTCTTCGGCAAGATCGAACTCGAGCTCGTTGGCATTGCCCCAGCCGTATTCACGATACGCTGAAGCACCGAACTCGGACGGTTCCTTCGTCTGTCCTGCTCGCATAATGACCTCTTGGATTTTACTCCAGGGTTCGCCTGTGCAGTATGGTTCTGCGTTGAGCGTCTCATCCCACAATCTCTCAAACCCTTGAAGACTGTGCAAAATGTCTACGAGGGAGGAGAGATTTGGCGCCCCCGGGACGCGGGTCGGTGTGTGCTTGCCCAAGACGAAAACCTCCTGGACCACAGCGCCAGTGACCTGCAGGATTGCCTCTCCAGCATCCGGGTTTTCTGGGTCTCGAACCGCCCTGAAGTCCGGCCTTGGACGGTTAGGAGCTTTTGGGCCTCCTGCTTTGAAGAACCACTGCGTTTCGCTGAAGAAGTGCCCATACTGAGAGGTGAGTGGAGACTCCGTCCAGTCAGGCACCCAGCTTGGCCAGTTGGGCTCAGACAACCTTCGTGAGCGTGTGGCTTCCCCAAAGAGCGACTCGCCATCGCCGCTCTGCAACACCCGCTGGGCAACGTACACGAACAGGTCCCGCTTGTTCGTGGTCGGCATTTCAAAGACAGACGGCTGCTGAGATGGGAGACCGCGCGACGACCGAACGACGTTCTCAGACCATCCATCGGAGATGCCGACCAACGAGTACACCTTGTCCACCGGCATGGTGCACTGAGATGTGCGGTACAGCTGAAGCAGCCGAAAGAGATGATGGCCCTGGACATCGCCCTTCTCGTAGTCGTTGTGCTGATCCTGGATCTGCGTCATCTGCTCGATCCCACGGAATACATCCTCACGTTGCGATGCGGGTACGTATTTGTTCAATCTGATATTGGCGCCGTCGAACGCATAGATAAAAGTCGGCATCGCAAACGCCGAACTGCACTCTCTATCGCCACAAAGCATCTTGAGATCCGGAGACACAACGTATACTTGAATGCACCAAGCTCGTCTGAACCACGGTCTGGCCATGAACGCTACGATGGCTCGCATAGTCCTGTCGGGATCGAAGTCTTGAAAAAGCGTCGCTTGGTCTCTACCGAAGGACTTCATGTACGCACCCATGATCCGAGAGGCCTCATCGAACGGGAGGCGGGCATTGAGATGATCTGCGATTTTCTGTCTCAGACGCAAATCGAGGCTATCGAAGAATCGAATGGCCGTATCCGAGTCATCTGCTGCATCTCCGAGCCAGACGATGGTTTGCTTGGCTTTGCCGTAGATGTGACGCATGATGGCTATTTGTTTGAGCTTCTCATCTTGGTCATTTTGGTTGATGCAAACGGCATCGGCCCAGATTCGTACTTTAGTTGGAGTTGAGGATCGAAGCCGTAACAAGGCCTGTCGCAGGTTTGTGGTGATGTTGAGAGTACCTTTGCCGCATGCTAAAGGATGCAACACCGACGCATCACCCCAGGCGTAGGATAAGGCCGCATAATCCTGGCCTTCGCTGTCCAGGACAATATGCTCGAGGTCTGCTTGTAGAGGAGCATCGATTCCCCTGGATCCACTGGGATGTATGGTCAGCACTCGAATCTCGCCATCCTTCAGCGGTGTATATTCGAAGAACCCCATCTCAAGGCCCAGCGACGAGCTCTTGACGACAAAGCTGCTAGGTGATGAAGCTCATCATAACGGCAAGCAGCCAGCTCAATGTACTTCTATTGATGAGCCGCATCCTGGACGATAATTCTTAGTGTGTCTCGGGCTACAAAGCCTGACTGCCACACTATTGACGAGGAATGTAACCTCAGGACATCCAGCAAGGAGGGCTCGGACCTGGGTGTTCATCTTGTGCTCCCAACTGTAACGCCACATTGGCGGGATACGAAACAACCACACTTCTCTGAGCTGTTCGCATGAACCAGTCATGTAGACGTCCAGAAGCGTCCAGGCAAAAATGAAGATGCATCTACCATTCTGGCGTGAGGCCGCCTAAACGAAGAGGACGCCCTCATGCCTCAGGCAACACGTTATGCATGAGACTAAAGCGCCCGATCCGAGGACCCCAACTCGGAGGATTCTTCCCCTGCTCGGCCATGGAAATCGGGAGTCGTCTGTGTCGTGCCTTGCCGAACCACACATCAGAAACCGTCATCCTTCAACGAATGCCCTTGCAATGTGTGCCTGCATGGTTATCAGCTGGACGCCTCTCACTCAAGGGCCCCGTCAACAATCCCAGCCGTACCAACACCAACAACACCCACACCGGAGAAAGCCATGCTCGCGAAGCGAAAGCCTCCCCCTTCAAAGCAAAGCACAACACAGACTTCCCTCGTCCCAACCCAATGGCAACGCCACGTTGACGACATGTGGGACCCTGGAAGGATCAACAAGAGCTGAACGGCTTGGGCCCTGCAACCGGACCCTGACTTTGACGGAGCGTCAAACTGCTTGCGGTAAGCACTCGAGGTGATCTTGACTCTTTCTTGCAACAACCAATGCAGCAAATGAGATAGGTTGGTGTGGTCTGGCTCGGTGCATTTCTCCGATGGTTTTCGGTAGATTCTCTGTCTTTCGCGTTGGTAAGTCGTCTCTGTCTCTTCCTCAGTCTCACTCCTATACTTACCCACACCCTCTATCTCTCATCGCACCAACTTCCACCATGGCCCTACAAACCCCCACCCTCCCCTCCCACCACGGCCCCTTCCCAAAGAACTCGCCCTCCCTCTCCCTCCTCCTCCCCCAAAAACCCACCGCCCGCTACGCCCACAACGCCCACTCCACGGACCCCGCCCACACCACCGCCATCCGCGAAGCCCTCCAACGCTCCCACGACCTCGTCCAATGCTTCAACGACCGCAACTTCGCCCTGGGCAAAACCTACGCCTCCCCGCGCTTCAAAGCCCGCCACAACAACCTCGCCGTCGAGCTGAACCGCGAGCAGCACTTCGCCGCCTACGAGATGATGTTGACCATGAACCCGAGCTGGAAGATGGAGATTATCGGGGAGCATGCCGAGGTGGATCTCATTCGGGGCCAGGCGTATGTGTGGTTTTTTGTTAAGATCTTTGGGGATGTGGAGGGCGTGACGAGGGATAGTTTGGGGTTGTTGCATTGGGAAAGGGAGAAGGATGGGCGGTGGGTGGTGGTTTATCATTGGGGGTTTAGGAGTTGCGGGATGTTGTTTTGAGGGGGGAATCGAGTCTTGAGGATGGGCAACCGGTACTTGAGATAATATTGGATTGAGCGTTTCGATATGACGGCGTTTTAGGCTGGACGGTTTGGAAGTCGTTCACTCCCATTCGGGTGGAGTGACTACTCATACGGTCCTGAGGATGGACCACGACGCGAAGCTCAGCGACTTGCTCGCAACAAGACCGAACAGGTTTCCCTGCCACAGCATCGCTCCCCGAGAGCTGCGCTTCAGACCCACAAGGTAGAAAGGGCGTCATGATGTGGCTCGTTGGGCATGCACAACAAATGGTGTGATTAATCACGACCTGTACCAATATCCACAGTGGCAATCGCAGGATATCAGGAGCAATGCCCCGCAAACAGAACGATGATCGATGATCAAGTGCGCTCTTTGAAGCCTTGAAAATACTATAAGATACCCAGTCAGTATAGCGAAACAATACCACAACACAACATTTAAACCTCACCTTCCGTCGAAAGTCATTCAGCTCATCAGCCGTACTCTTCTTGCTGCCGTTGACTTGCAAATCAAGCCTCTGCATCCGGTACGCTGCTAGACTCGCTGCATCCACCTCACTATCGCGACGTCTCCGATACGTGAGCAGCTGTCTTGACCACTTATTGAAGTCCTGCGTGCAACAGCTCACAAGCTCCAAAGCCGGATGCTGCGGGATGTCGTACTCTTCCTGCTGTTCAGGGGCTTCTTGAGGACCAGTCTCGGTTTGCTCGGCTTCTTCTTCGTCCACGGCACCTGCGACGGGCATCCACATGCATAGTCTGCCGTCGTCGACGAGCATCGTGCTGCTGAAATCGAGGACATCGTCAAGCATGCGAAGGAAGCTGTAGGGTCGTTTGGGTGGGATGTAATCGCTTTGGAGGTGAGCTGGCTGTCCATTCCACAGAAGAACTTCTTGCTGCAAAGCTGGCTTCAAGCTGCCCAGGACTTTGAGACCTTCTCGAACGCCATAGGGTGGATCACAGACTATCGAGTCGAGGTACCGGTTTTGTCGAAGAGGCGTATTGGTAAGATCCGCCGCAAAGCCATCTAGGTACAGAGATGAAGTGCTATACTGTTCAAAATTCGTCTTGACATTTCGACCTTTCTTGCCACGCACGCTTCGCCCGTCCATGTCGCTGCCGAAGACAGTAGATCCGAAGTGTGCGCATGCGAGTGGAAAGGAGCCCGTGCCCATGAAGGGGTCATACGCCAATCTGCCAGGGGCGGCTTGAGCCATATTCGCGGTAACAAGTGACAACTCAGCATCCATAGACGTCGTGGCAATGTACTTCCGCTTCTTGAGATTGTACTTCGTGATCGCTCCCCGTCCACTCTCAGCAACGCGGCGGCCAAAGTGCAGTTGATGAGGCGATTTTGCATCCAGCTTGAAGTCCTCAAAGATGGTGAAGTGGTGATCAGGATCTCTCATGACAATCGGGCCTTTGAATTCCATGTAGCCGAGAGATTCCATAATGTCTCGCCGTTCGCTGTGTGATCGGCTGCCGTGGAAACTGTCGATCTCGAACCGGAATGAAAGGTTTCTGTATTGCTCCCAGAGGTGTTCTGTGCGTTTGCGGATGTCCTTGTGGAGAGCTTCGTAATCGCAGCCAGTTCCCCAGAGCTCGTAGATTGCATAGGTCATGATAGAGCGCGAGATGAGGGCCTTGGCTGCGGTGTCATGGTCTATGTCGTCTGGAAAGCGGATGATTGCAAAGGGCGACTAGTAAAGAATCAGTGCATGCCATATTAGAGAAAGCCAGGCAAAGGGCGAGTGCGCGCATACCAACCGTGTAAGGATACGGGTGCCTTAGTCGATGACCTTCCCACAACGCAGAACGAAATAGACGATATCGGAAACCTTTATGGACAGGTATCTCACTCCACTCGCCCTTCACCTTACCATTGTTTGTTACCTACATCGTCAGAGTACGAAATCCATTCCACTTTGAAGCCGTTCAAGTCGGCGAGGGCGTCAGTCTCCGGCTTTCTGAACGTCTCATGCATCTGAATGAAGCGGATGAGATATTCCATGGCCGCTGAACTGCTGTCTGATGTTCTTGAAATAATGCCTGTGGCTGAGGACTTCGAAAAAGTTGCAAATTGGGTTGCCGCGACTTTTGTCGCGGACAAAATGCTAGGTGAGGTTCGACTTCACTTCAGATTTTCGCAGAGACAATAGAAGAAGACAAGTCATCACTACCATCGATGTTTCGGTCAAAGCCGAACGTCCTATATATCGTAATGGAAGCGCTATGTCTTCGACGTTTCACAAGCGACTGCGCTTCGAATGGCACTCCAAGATGCTCAGATGGCTTGGAAGTAATGGGGATGAATGCTCCACTTTGACCGGAACAAGGAGGGTACATGTACTCGGTATATACTGTATCTTTCCTTCTATCACCAATCTCATTCCCGAGCAAAATGAGACGGGATACTTCCAGCTGTGCTGAACTGAAGACCACCGTGGGCATCACCCATCGTCCTCTTCGTCATCAGTCTCCATGCCATCGCGCTTCAGATCATCATCGAAAGCGGCCCTTGAACAAACATCTAGCAACTCCTCTGCGCAACTCCACACTGTCGTCGACTTGCTATGCCAATCAAAGTCGGATCGAACTTCGAGACCATGGTTCCTCGTTGGAGAAGTCCACCGCGGCCACAGCTAGCAAGATGTTCGAGGAGCAGATCTGCGTTTGGAGGCAGCCTAGATATGGTCAGCCACGAGCATGTCTTGATATAGAGAAGATCTAGACTTACTGGCGATTCGGGTCGGTGAGCTTCCACCATACTCTATCCCAAAATCCAGTGTAGCTTTGGAGCAGCATTTGCCCGTAGAGATCTTGCCAGTCGATAGTAGCACTGATCGTCGAATCTTTACTGACTTTCTCCCGGAGTTCGAAGAGGTACGGCATGTCCGTAAAGAGTCTGCTCCGCCAGAAATTCTTTCTCAGGATGGCGTTGACCTCCTTGCAAGTGCGCGTCAATCTCACAGCGGATTGAATGTCAAGCTGGTTGGCGACAAGGACCAGAATCTCTACCGGCAGGTCGCTCAAGCAATTTGCCGCTGATGCAGAGCCACGCGCATGTACCCGCACTCGTCCGCGCTCGTGTGTCTTGTCCAGGGCGTTTAGAACCGGCACATCCATGGGGTCGTGGTACCAAGGCTAAACGAAATCAGTGTACGGTGAAGTGAGGAAGCGTTTTACTTTACCTACCTCCAACGACTCGTGCGGGCCAATCCAATGGTCGTCATGGCAGTGAAAAAACTCCCCATAGCTCCCCAGATTCATATGAAATTTATAAGGTAACTCATATCTTGCCATGCCCTTGTGCAGACTGTCGAGCTTGAGACTTCCAGGCTGATCCCCACGGCTGGTGGCACGGTGTCTTTGGACCCGCTCGAGAATATCAAAGCATTTGGCATGAAGTGGGTATGAAGGGTGCCACAGAGAACTGCGCTCGGTGTTGTAGAGGTCGAATGTGAGCCTACCTTGCTGGACTGGCGAGTTGAGAACACTCGGTGGAGGGACGTTCTCATCACATCCTGCGTCCACCGAGGCGACTGGAAAGTCATCATCGTTCACGATCGTCCCGACTCCAGTGAGAAAGTTTCTGTGATTTTCTCTTCCGATAACTCGGACGTATCTGAGCCATGCGGTGGATTCACTGCTGAGGATACTATTGTCGCAGTAATCTGGGTACCCGTGCCAGTCGCCCGACTCAGCGTCGACCGGTCCATGGTCTTCTGCATGGTCTTCAGGATATATGTGACCTTGTGCAGGCAGCAAGAAGCGTTCTCCGAATGGTCCACCGCAGAGGGCACAATAAACGTCGTAGAACATCGATGGAGTATGCAACTTGGACTGGGTCTGCGCTTGTAAGTCCGACTAACACGGGTAAGGAGTGTGGAATAATCTGACCAGAGTTGTCTGCAAATGCTTCCCAGGATTATTTCTTTGTCCGCGTATTGGGTAGAGGAAGATGGTACCTAGACACAGAAGATGGGTATCAAGGTGTTACGGTAGAAAGTGATGCCAATCACGTCTGACTGCAGCTTCATAAGGAACTTCCCTGAACACGTGCAGAATGCGCTGCGACCGAGTTCCTTCCCTGTTCAAATCATCAAACCACGTCAATGCACTAAGCACGTGCGCATGAGCTTACTTGAACCTCCTTGCATGAGGTGCATGTGAGAATTGCCCATTCTGACATTCATGGAATACGTACTGGGCTATAAACATTACAACTCGTCGTGGTGGACACACACCTCATGCCAATTTCCACATCATAAAACAATCGCTTCTTTTACTTCGTGCATGCCTGAAATGGTATCATTGGAAAATCCAACCGCATTCGTCTGACGTCTCCCGTTCAGCGACGTTCACTTCGTAAGGTGAAGGTCCGTGAGCCGTCGCGAGCGTATCTCGTGTACTGCATAAATCGTCGTCCTCGAGGGGAGGAAAGTGTCATATCGTGAAGAGGGGACTGTCGTCTCAACTCTTAGAGAGCAAAGACAGCCAGGGCGACCATACCGATGATCTGAGGAGCGGCAGTCGCAATGGCACCACCGGCGGAGGAAGACGAGCTGGATCCGGTGGCAGATTCGACAGCGCCAGAGGCGGAGGACTCAGCAGCACCAGCAGCAGACGAAGCAGAGGCTTCAGCACCTGATGCAGCGGTGGAAGCATCAGATGCGGCAGAAGAAGCTGCAGAAGAAGCATCAGAGGCAGCCGAAGAAGCAGCGGAGGCGGCACCAGACGCGGCAGTGGAAGCGTCAGAGGCGGCAGAAGAAGCGCCAGAGGCAGCAGATCCAGTTGCGCCCGCGATGCCAGCTCCGATGATGCTGAAGATGGTGGTCGAGCCGGTAGTGGTGGTGAAGCTGGAGTCGCCGGAAGAGACAAGGGCGGTCAAGGCAGAGGTGGTGATGGCGGTTGAAGAGGCGCTCGTGGTGTTGCTGCCAGTCTCAGAGGCAGTCGCAGAGGCACCGGAGCCAGTCGCAGAGCCAGAGCTTGAACCGCTGGAACTGCTTGAACCGGACTGGGCGGGGCAAGACTGGCCATTGAGAGCCGCTTAACAACCGTTAGCATGTGTTCGCTGTTTGTACTGCATGTTCTAAACTTACTCTGGCAGTAGTTGGTGCCGAAAGAGATGACAGACTGAGCGTCTTGAGAGTTGGCGCATGCCTCGTTGGCGCAGTCGCGAACACCGTAGCCGAAGTCAGGATTGCAGCAGAGACAGGCGGCATCGCTCGAGGAGGAGCATCCGAGGGAAGAGGCTTGGCCCTGCAAGTTGCTGATGCATGTTTGCTGTTCAACATTCAGTATACGTTGCTTCCATCTAAACCTGCTCCATGACTTACACCGCACTGTGGCAGGTCGCTCAGCGACTGGGCGGTAGCCAGGGCGACGCCAGCGGCGAGGAGGGCGAATGAGGCCTTCATGGTGACGAAAGTGTGGTAAGTGGTTGGACCGTTGTTGGAGTTGTGGATGCTAGAATCAATCAATGGCGGAATGCGACTGATGAATAGTTCGGTGGTCGCTGGCAGATGCTTGTCACGGGCAGCAGATGTTGGGCGAGGACAAGAGGTGATGGAAAAGGCGGGAGGTGGGAGATTAAAGAAATGGTTTCATGTGGCTGCAAGCGCGGGCGACGTCAAGGGGACAGAAGTAGCGGCCTAGACTCACCTACTCCCTCGCCAGCAATCTGCGGCATTCGCTAGACAAACGAAGCGTGCAGTCGCCGCTCCCTCTCCTGTTGCGAATCGTTTTGCAACCTGCCCTCGGGTTGCTTTTGACGATCGCAACAAGGAACCTTCGCAGATTGATCCGAAGCTAAATTTCCAACTTTCTGCACCCGTGCCTGAATCTTGGACTCGCAAGGTTCGCCATGTGGCCCCTGTGCCGCCCGTCTCATGGTAGCGATCAGGAACGGGCCAATCATCTACGCATCGCTGGTGGCCCCCGCCCACTCCATCGTCACCGCAGCGTTGTGAATCTTGCGATGTTGGACAGTCGGTGAGGTCACGCTCACACAGACACCACGCAGGCGGTCGATGGATCTTTGATCTGCCTGGCTCGCGTGTAATCCACCTATGCGCTCGATCGGATCAGGCATTGAGGACCGACGTCACCTGTTTCTGATGCTTTGCGCAGAGCAAGGAAGACCTGGAGCTGGAGCTGCTGTGGCGGGAGCTCGATGCTCGTGCAGGACGACCGCACCTGAAGTCACTCCAGCCCAGCCACAGCTTGATTGTCGGAATCCCCCAGCCTGCCAATTGAACTGCGCGCCATCAACACAAGGGCGAAAGAGACCCAGGATCGCTGCTTAGGATCTGCCATGTTTTCAACAGACAAGCCAAGCGAAATCCTGCTTCTAGGCCTCCCAGACTGTGGCGTAGCCGCCGCTGCTGCTAGCAAACAGCTCGTCAGGGAGCCTCAATTTCGTGCAAACGCGTTTCGACCTCGCTGTCCCGTCACTCCGTACCGCAGCGGACCTGGCACAAGATCATTTGCCCCTTTTACGCGCCCTTGGAAATAATGTGTGCGCACAAAGAAAGAACACACCACAGTGTCGCACGATCCTGTCGTGGGATCGATACACGAACGTGGCCATGACGAGAACTTCACAAAGCGGCGCAATGATAATGAAGGATGCCAGCCACATGCCCCGACGCCGTCCCTTCGTCCCTTCGGAGAGCCCGCCCGCTGCGCCGACGTGTCGCCGCAGGAGGATCGATCGAATAGCAGTTGCGGGAAAAGCATCGTGAGTCGTGAGCGGCACAAGCAAAAGTCTTGACGTTGAAAGGGACTGTCCCTTCCTATTTCAGAGGTGGCACGTTCTCGCGCTTGCTCCAGCGCCAGTCGTTGCTGTGGAGATCTTCACAAGATAACCGAGCTGCAGGTTTCCGCACGCCCACACGTGATGTGAAAGAAAGACACGCCTTACATCACAGTCTCATATCGTTCGACTTCATGCTTTTTGCCCGAGCGACGCTATCGCATGGAATTTACCAGTTCTGCGCGAATCGCAACCCTGTGTCGAGCCAAAAGACTTGATGAAGACCGGACACCCGGCCAAATTTCAATTCATATATCATACTCACACTAGCAACATGCCCGGCCTCCTTAACCGAAGGTAATGCCAATAGCTCAATCAATAGCCAAGTTGGACTCGCATCTGCCTTGGACGGACGAACACTGATGTGACGATCTGGTTACCATAGCAATTCGCACCAAGTCGATGAGCGGTGTACAAGAATTTGGAATTTCTTTCAACCTTATCAAGGTGGTTTCTGGTCCCAGTCGAGCCCGGTCCAACAAGAACAAGAGGTGACACTCCAATCGAATGATATCGGTATTCAAGGCAATGCGCCAAACATCTCCTCAGCGTCGAGTTCATCGCCAGCATCTCCAATGGCCGAAAATGTTCTGATGTCAACAAGATCGTGCATTGTCTATCTCTACATACCGAGTTCATTGCACCGGCTCAAGTACCATAACAGAATGCAAGCTCCTCTCGGACCTCTTCACTTGCACGAGCTTCAACCCAGCGCTCTCCTCAAGCCTCTCCCATTCCTCAGCCGTGCGATGCCTCGTGTTCTCGATACAAAGCGCGCGAAAGTCGAATCTCCTATTTCATAACCCATCTTGATTAGCACGCAAAACGAGAAAACAAAACCCTCCCTCATCACACGACTGACTGAAAAAGAAAACGACAACGTACCTAATCCTCAACTCATCCTCCACAGGAATCGTCCCGGGCTCAGGGACAACAGGCTCCCGGATGATGAGTTTCGCGCCGGGCTTCTTCATCGCGTTTCTGGTGTTGCGCAACATCAAGACGGCTTCGTCGTCGGAGTGGTCGACGAAGACGTTTTGAAAAAAGTACACGTCGGCGTCTTGGATGGGTTGCGGGGTGAGGAAGTCGTAGGCTTGGAAGGAGATGGTGTTGGCCATGTCGGATGGTAGGCGCATCTTTCCTTCGGTGGCGACGCCTGGTAGGTCCTGTGAAGGGGAGAGGGGAGTTAGCTGATATGTCCCTGGTTTGGTTTTATCAGGGGCGGGAGTGCAACTGGTGGCAATCAATCACCGTGGAGAAACGACGTACGTACCTGCACGACGAACTTGAACTTTGGAAACTCTTTGGCCAGAAACATCGAGTTGTGCCCCAAACTGCCGCCAACATCCACGATCTTGCCCTCAGCAGGTAGACTATCCCAATCAAACCCCGAAAGCAGATGTTTCTTCGCCCACCCCTCCGTGCGAGCAAACTCCACAAAAGCCCCATCAAGAGCATCCCTCTTCTCCTGATGCTCAGCCACAAACGAATAAAACGGCCGATCCGGATACTCCAGCGCAAGGTTGAAACCCGTATGCGTAGGCGCATCGCTAAACTTCCACTTCCGCTGGGCATCTACCGTCCGCGCGAGGGCCGGCGCGAGGATCGTCAGCTCGAACTCGAGGAGACCGCGCAGGTCGGCGTCGCGGGCGAGCAGACGTGACGAGGCGGAGTGGGCGACTCGACCGGGTTCGGGCTCGCGGAAGAGGTGCGCGGAGAGCATCGCGGAGCGCAGCAGGCGCTTCAGGAGGGCTTCGTCGACGCGTGCGGAGGCTGCCAGGGCGGCATATGTGATGGTGCCCTCCAAAGGCACGTGAGCTGCGATGTCGAAACGATGGATCCATTGGATCGGCATGAGGTCTTGCGCCTGGTGCTGTTCGTCAGTCCAACACCATCCATCGCGCACGAGCCGGATTATTGTGCGCTTCTCACCGAACTCGCCTGCCACTTCAGGTGTTCTGCCGGCCCCAGGGCGAGGTCATGAAGTGCTTGCGTCGCGTTGACGAGGTCGCTCCGAGCATTCCAGACTTCCTCCGGCGCGTCCAGGGGAAATCGCTCGGCGCTGTCGGCATCGAATGAGATCTTGACATTTTCCAATCGTAGGTAGTTGTCGACTATTTCGGTGGACTTTTGGATTTTTTGCGCCAATTCGGTCAGACTGGCTCGGGAGTCCATATTTTGTCGTCTTGTTTCTTAGGGACTGAGGGGTGGAATCTGTTAAGGAAAGAAGAAAGACGAAAGGGATTGAATGGGGATATCATACGCGTGGTCCTACTGTCAGCACCATCTGTAGCTAGCTCCATTGCGGTGCTCTGCTCCGTTTGGGTGGGTAAACAAGAGCGGGTACCTGTTTGGGTTGCTGTTGTTGCGAAGCAAGTCAAAGAGCTGACACAGGTTCGCAAATTCGTCCAGAGTCAGCAAACGGGAGGAGATCCCGACTTCCTTCGCAAAGCAACGGGGGACGACGATAAGAGAGAAAGCGGCAGGTGGTGCTGTTCAAGCGTTTTCGAGTAGTATCTAGAATGCGTTGTAATTATACTCTCGCGGAATCCAGGCTCCCTTCCAAAAGAGAGGTCACCAAATGGATATCATCAACGAAGACAGTCCGCCAAATGAATGGCTCCAAGATCTCCGCAGCCGAGATGTGTCTTCGCCCAGACGCCCGCCACCGCCCGGTGCAAAACGAGTTTGCATGATTGTGTTGCAGAGACAAGCACCAACAGGCAGCCAGAAGTGAGGCCACCCTGTCAACACCCATCCCCACCGCCATCCACCCCATCCGCCATCGCGAATCCTTTCGAGTTGTTACCAGGACTTCCTGCTTCAATCCTCCATCTTATCGAGGATGTCAGAGTCCTGAATGGAGACGGCGTTGCTATCGTCCGTCGCATCGCTCTCATGACCATCCTCATCGCCATCACCATCGACATCATCTTCCATCATCTCATCACCGTCCTTGTCCTTGCGAGACTTGCTTGAACCTCCCTCGAGACCAGATCCGCCAGCATCGCCGTCACTCTTGAGGTCGTTCGTATTCTCACGCTGCTTCTGCTTGCGTCTCTCGTTCTGCATCGTGATCTTGAGCATATTGCGATGACTGCTGCGCTTGCCGAAGTAGTCGATGTAGTGGGTGAAATCCTTGACGTTCTCATCATACCACTCCAGCTCACCAGCAAGGTAACCCCTAGACTTTGGCTGGATCTGCTTCTGACCAAGGGCGGCAGAGATGCGTTTGGTGATGGTTGCCTTGTCGCAGTAGCAACCGTTGTAGCAGAATCGATCGCGTACGTCCTTGTTGCCGTAGCCTGCTTCGCTGGTGATGCGCAGGAGCATACCACGCCACAGCATGTCTGGGCAGAAGTCGATGATGCATTCGGCAGCACGCTTGGTGAGGATCGGAGTAGCATCCAGCTGCTTGCGGGTGGCAAGAGTGTCTCTGACAGAGAACTTCACCTGTTCGAGGTTCTCGGTGGTGCCCTTCTTGCCTGGATTCCAGCAGATTTTGATCTTCGCCTGCTTCTCAGCCTCCAGCTTGCCAGATTCACCAGCCTCGAGAGCATCTTCAGGGGTCTTGAAGCCAAGCCCAGCAGCAAACTCCTCGGCTTCTGAAGACGCAAATGCAAACGCGCCAGAGTGGTATGGATCGCCACCAGACTCGCCCTTGCGGCCCTCACGCTTCTTCTTCTCTTTCTTGCCTTCACCGTCATCGGACTCTGCAACGCTTCTCTTTTGCTTCTTGGCGGCACGTGCCTGGCCTGGTAGATGGTCAGTAACTGTGAAAGGCAGCACGAATCAGATTTTGACTTACGCTGCTGCTCCTGGACCTTGGCATCCAGCTCATCAATGATGGGCACGTTGCGTTGACGGGTAGCCTCCATTGCTTGCAGAGTCTCCGCATCGTAGACGCCATCATCCCACTTCGCCTTTGCTTTCTCTTCAGGAAAGTTGATCTCTCGCGTCCACGGAAATTCTTCAGCCTCAGCCTGTCGACGAGCGCTCTTGCGACCAGCCTTGCTGCTGCTGCTGCTACCGGTGCTCTTCTTCTCAGTGGGCTTCTTACGCAACGCATACGGAGGAGTCGGAGGCGGTGGTGGTGGGGTACTGGGCTGCGGGGTGATTTCCCTACGCTCCTTGCCCTTGCTGTGAAAGAGGTTAGCTTGAAGAAGTGTTATACGGGGTGGATATACTGACCGTGGCTTGGGTTGCTCAAGTGGTGTTGGGAAGTTGGTGGGGTGGACCATGTGACCAGGTGGCCAGCCGTGCTGCATGCCGTACGCAATAGTCTGAGGAGTTCCGACTGGGCGGCCCATACCAGGTGGCAACGGACCTTGTGGACCTTGAGGGCCATGAAGAGGACCTTGGAGAGCGTGCACACCATGAGGGCCTGGAGCACCACGAGGGCCTTGAGGAGCTTGTGGACCTTGCGGAGGTTGAGGAACTTGAGGGCGCTGAGGACCCTGTGGACCTTGCGGACCATTGTGTATGACACCTGGCGGGACTGGGATGGGCTGGGCATGTGGCTGCGATGGCAAGCGGTTCGGGGGAGGAGGCAACGAGCCGACACGATGCTGCATCTGCATGTTCGGCTGCATTGCCGAGCCTGGGTATTGACCACCCGGTGGACCCGATGCTGTGCGAGGCTTCTGTTGCGGGTACATGTCGCGTGGGGGCTGGAGAGGTTGCTGGTTGGCATGAGCAGCAGCAGCCTGCGCATTGCCAAGAGGAGGAGCATTTCCGGCAGGCCATTCAGGAAGACGCTCTCGACCGTAGATACGGATCCCGAGTGAGCGCCAACGGGTTCGCTCAAGCATGCGGAAGTAGGCTTGACTGGCCTGCTCTTTTGGAATGACCCACTGCGTCAGAGGGAAGTCTTCCATGTAGCGGACCATTTCGTTGTCCTTCTCTCGCTGGTAGTCTTCGGTGATTTCCCAGCTTCCTTGCATGGCCTGCATCATGACGTTCGAGAACATGGTCTCCCAAGAACGACGTTGCTCTTGGTTGAACTGTTTCCACGGGCGCTCCGTCAGGGCATATTCAGAGTCCTCTGACGCTTCGGAAGAAAGGGTGATGACCGACTTGGAATCCAGATCGTCGTCGTCGAACATGTCTTCGTCCTCTTCCTCATCCTCGATCTCGACTTCGTTGGTGAAGTCATACTCTTCCACCCAGTCATCGTCACCAGGGACCTGGCCGGCTGGCTCAGCTGGCTGTTGAACAGAGGGTGCTGGCGACTCGACTGGTGATTGAACTGGTGCCTGAAAATACCATTAGCATTGAACACGGATCACGTTCGATGGAAGAGACTTACTTTGCCCTCTCTACCCCACGATCGATTGATGCGAGCGGTGGTGCTTGACTTGCGAGTGGCGGGCCGCTTGGCTCGGGCACCATTCGACTCATTCTCGCTGTTATCGGAGATGGTGATGGTGGTGTTCTTCTGCTTGACTTCGATGGTGTCGCCAGAGATGGTGCGTTTTGTTCCGCGCCGAGTCATCATGCCTGTGGCAGACGCCATGCCGGGCGCCTTCTATGAGGAAGGAGCTACCACTTCACCAAAGTCAGCAGGGCGCTCAAACAGCATCCAAAAAAGCAAACACGCGAAGAATGTCCGTGGGCGGGCGTGGCAGTTGGCAGGTCGAGCAAGGCGTGGTAAGGCAAGGCAATTTGGCAATTGGCAGTGGCGTGGCGGTCGTCCGTCGAGGCCAGATCCAGAAATTCCAAGGTGGTGAAGTGCATTCGCAGCGAGCGAGGTCTCCAGACAACAACCAACTTGCACTGGCGGTGCGAAGCGACAGCGCGATGTTGTTGTTGGAATTCGGAGGTTCGCTTGTTGTGGCCGGAGTCAAAAGAAAGTGCTCCGAGTCGAACGCACGGACCACCCGACCCGCCCCGAAAATTGGGAGTGAATGTTGACGTGAGAGGGGGTTCCAGATGGCCAGACCTCAGCGATGCGATGCGACTGCTGTCGCGTGTTTTTAATTACACAATTTCGATGTCTTTTGGAGACTGCGCCTGGTTTCCAGTGCGGATTTGGCAGCAATGAGCAGACCTGGACGCACCTTTCACGCACGCGGTCGCGACTTCCGCACGTGCGACGACGCTAGTGACTTGTCTCTGCAACTATCCGAGATCGAGTCCTGCGATGGCTGATGATTTTGTCGATAGGTCGAGGGCGGATTTTGATGGTGGGAGCATGTGAAAGGAGGAGAGTGAAGGTGGCCGCAAGTTGGAGGTCGGAGCGGCACTAGCGTTGCGGTCCGCGCAAGCGCGTAGTGAATGTTCGGAATCTGCCGTGCCTACGTTTTATGTCGTTTCACAGTAAAGTCAAAAGATCACGACCAGCAAACTTGCAGGCAACGTGTGATGGCTCCAAGACTCGAAGGACACAACTGGCTCTTCAGTGTGTCTATTTGTCCTCCATCACGAAAACTTGCAGGCTACATAAAAGTCGAGTGAGTGTTTGCGGTGTGCTGAATGTCTGGTATTTGTTTCAGCCAGTCATCTGACTGAGATTGATCTGCCTGTTGGAGATCGTAAGAAGCACTGCTTCTCAATCCAGCCGCATGCATCGCCGCTGATCGCTGTGCTTTCAAACAGCTTGCTATCGTAAACGTAGCTTGGGAGGTCCAAGTCGACAGAAGAGACGTCTGCATGTTCAAGACGTATGGAACTTCGAGATATTCCAGCAGGGCCTTCCAACGTGTACGCCTCGCTGAGGCATCAAAATATGACCTCCCCGCTATGTTCTCCTTCAAAGCCCAACTCTGCCAGCTTCTTTTGCTTGGACTTGTCGGTCGTCTTCCTGCTTTGCTCTTCTTGCTTCTTCAAGCCATAGACCTTCTCCACCGGTGCGAGCTCGAATACGTCGGGAACGTAGTCGTCTTTGTCGAGGTCCTGAAAGCAAAATCAGAAAATGCTATGCGTACGTCTTCGTTGATGCGTACGATTTCTCCAAGAAGTAGAACATTCTCGCCGCGGACGAGGAACATGCCTCGCTCAATATCACAGTAGAGATTTTGGCAAAACAGTCGCTCGATGGTATCTTGAAGGACAAGGTTTCCTAGATCATGATCAGATGAGGGCGTATTCATGTGGTATCATACGAACATACCGAATTGGTCCCAGCTCCTCAAGACACCGATCAACTTCTTGCCGTCGCGCAAAGCCACCGCTAGTTTCTCTGAAGCACCGACAGTTGGTCTTCCTCTTAATACGATTCCTCTCTACTCACTATCGGTTAGATCTAGCAGTTGGGCGGCGGTCGTGAACATTTGTGGAGGCAGTTGAGGCACCGGCGGCGGCGGTGGGCCTGGCGATCCAGCATCATGGAGGTTGAGGTTCTCCATGAGCGCATTGGTGGTATCCAGGAGAAGTGTTGGGTTCTGTGTGTCAAGCCATATGGGAAGAAGCGACAGTGATGTGGTTGTTGTCTCGTCAATTGCGTGGTCTCAGGCAGAGGGGCAGGTGAAGCGAGGCGCCTGAGGCATTCAGATCGACGTAGTGAGGTCAAGTGCTCGCAACACCTCACTCACAAGCTATCATATGCTGGAGCCTAGAAGCTAATGTGAGAGGGAGTCCTTGAGCTGAGGGAGTGTTCTGGATATGACGCCCCGATAATACCTCACCACCGCCGAAATGCTCGCAGCATTCAAGGCCCAACCCATCCACGAGCTCAAGCAGCGCGACAAGTCCAAGGTGGAATCGCTGCTGGGCTATGGTGATCGCCTTCTGGTTGGACTGAACACTGGCGCTCTGCGAATATACCGTATCAACGAGTCAAACGAGCCAAGCGAGAGCAATGGAGAGGTACCACCGAGTCCTACCAAATCGAAGCCCGTGGAGCTGTTGCGAGAAGAAGAGAAGTTCAGCAAGAAGCCAGTCCAACAGCTCGCCATAATCAAAGAGGCGAACATTCTCGTCAGTCTGAGCGATACCTACGTGTCGCTACATGACTTGCAGACATATCAGCTGGTGGAGCGCCTCGAGCGCACAAAAGGCGCCTCGTGCTTTACTGTGACCAGCAATGTGGTCGAGGATCCGGAAACAAAAGTGCTTGGGTTGGTGTCTAGGATAGCTGTGGGAACGAAAAGAAAGATACTATGTTGGACATGGCAGGACTTGGAGCTTTCGCAAGACGTGACCGAGATCAACCTAGAGGCGAGCGTCAAGAGCTTGGTATGGGCAAATGGGACCAGGCTCATCACTGGTATGGATCCCGGCTTTAGCGTGGTGGACATCCTCTCGCAAGAGATCATACCCATCAACAAGAATGTCGTCAAGACTGGCAGCGCTGCTGATGTCAATACTGGAGAACTGGTTGGCGTGCGCTTTGGGGCAGTGAGCAGCAGCGGCATGGGATATATGGGCATGGGCAGCTGGGTACCCAAACCAATGGCTACTCCTTTGACTGGAGACGAAGTCCTTCTGGCGAAAGATGTAAACACCCTCTTCGTCAACACGGATGGCAACGCTCTCGAGAAGCGACAAGTGCCGTGGGCTCTGGCACCTGAGGCCATCGGCTACAGCTATCCGTATCTACTGGCATTGAACCCGCCGGAGAAGGGCACTTTGCAGATACGAAATCCAGACACTCTTTCTTTACTTCAGACCATCAGCGTACCAGGGGCAACGTTTCTGCACGTACCGCAGCCTAACATCAGTCTGGCGCACGCTGGAAAGGGATTCTTGGTTGCCTCGGATCGTACCATTTGGCGCATGAACGCACTGTCCTACGATTCCCAGTTGACAGTGCTTGTGGAGAGACAACGTTTTGATGAAGCACTCAGTCTGCTGAACCTGCTCGAGGATACCCTTATTGAAGACAAGCCTGGGCGTGTGCGCGAAGTAATGATCCAAAAGGCCACTGCTCTATTCCACCAGCAGAAATACATGCCTGCTCTGGACCTCTTCACGGACGCCGAGGCGTCACCGGACAGGGTCATTGCATTGTATCCGAAGAGCATCGCGTGCGAGCTATCTACTGTCGAGGAGCGAAGTGAAGACGAGCCGGCTCCAACGGAGAACGGGCACGACGACGCAGGGAAGCCAGAACCTGTGACTCCTCAAAAGGGCATGCTGGGCAAGTTGAGGGGAAGCGCAAGGAAAGCAGACTCTGATACTGCATCTATCAAGTCGCCAGCCAGAGCGGACACCGATAACATGAGTACTCGAAACAAAGCAGCGGCCAAGGCGCCTGACAGACCTCTGGAAGGCGATGACCTGAAATTTGCAGTTCGCTGTCTGGGTTCATATCTAGCACGGGCACGAATGTGGGTTCAAAAGCACTTGACCTCAGACGGGACTCTGAAGGAGAAGCCACCAGTATTCGATCCCGAGACGGGCAAGCCGCCCTTCCACAATCTCCTGCCTCAGTCTCTTACTGGGAAGAAGGCAGAGGACGCCATCGATTGGGAAGCTGAACTGCTGAAGATTGCCCAGCTCGTTGACACTACGCTGTTCCGCGCATACATGCTATCCCAGCCAACGCTTACCGGCTCCCTCTTCCGCCTGGACAACTTCTGCGAGCCTGAGGTCGTGCAGTCGGCACTTTACGAAGGCGAACGATACAACGAGCTCATCGACTTCTTGCACGGCAAAAAGCTACATCGTGAAGCTCTGGAGATGCTCGCTAAGTTTGGTAGAGGCGATGCAGATGGCGAAGTTCCACCAGGTATGCAAGGCCCTGGCAGGACTGTTGCGTATCTCAAGCAGCTACCACCAGAGCTCGTCGATTTGATACTGGAGTTTGTACGATGGCCGCTGGAAGAGAAGCCTGATATTGGCATGGATGTCTTCTTGGCCGACAGCGATAACGCTGAAAGACTACCGCGCCGCAAGGTACTCGAGTTCCTGGCAAGCATCGATGGAAGGCTGGAGACGCAATACCTTGAACACATCCTCAACGAGCTTGGCGATGAGACAGACGACTTCCATCAGCAATTGGTCGACCTCTATCTCGTCCGGTTGAAACAGCCAGACATAGACGAGGATGAGCGAGTGGAGCTGAAGTCCAAGCTGGAGGCTTTCCTGACCAACAGCCACGCCTACAGTCTCAACAAGACGCTCCGGCAGCTCCCCACCGACGACCCGGCCTTCTATGAATCTCGCGCCATCGTGTTGAGCGCCATGGAGCAGCACGAACAAGCCCTCTCCATCTACGTCTTCCAAATCCAAGACTACACCAAAGCCGAAGCCTACTGCAACAAGACCTACCTCAAACAACAAGCCCACGAAGAAGCCTGCCTCGTCAACAACACCGCCGCCCACACGCACGAAAAGCAAAAACCCCTGTTCAAAGCCGTCCAACCAGAAGGCACATTCGAACAACCCAACATCTTCGCCATCCTCCTCGGCCTCTACCTCAACCCGCGGCCCAACGAAGAAAAACGCTGGCCCCAAGCCCTCGAACTCCTCAGCAAACACGGGGCGCGCCTCCCCGCCAGCAGCACGCTCAAATTCATGCCGGACGACCTCGCCGTGCAACAACTCCAAGACTACTTCTGCGGCCGCATCCGCAACGCCACCTCGATCCTGCGCGAGGAGATGATCGTGAAGAGCCTCGAAAGCGTGCGGCAGGCGAATAAGGAGCGGTTGTTGTTGCTCGGGCCTGATAAGTTCGCGGAGGAGAAGCCCATGGGTAGGAATCGACGGGTGAGGATTGGGCCGGAGGATCATTGCAAGGTTTGTCATAAGAGGTTTGGGGCGAGTGCTGTGCGGGTTTATCCGGATGATTCGGTGGTGCATTATGGGTGTATTGGGAAGGGAGGGGTGCAAAAACAGAAGCAGGAGGGGATTAGTGGATTGGGGCTGGGGAGGTTGAGGAGGGGGGTTGAGGGATGGTCGTGACGGGTTCATATAATTTTTGGAGAATGAGATACCCTTTCTTTTCACAGATCAGTCTACTCTACTCTCTCCCTCCCCCAAACTTTCACTCCCCCAACCCACGTCTCCAACAAATCCCCCCCATGATCCAAAACCACAAAATCCGCCCTCCGCCCCACCTCCAGCGCCCCCCTCCCCTCATCCCCCATAAACCCCACCACATTCTCCGTCACGCACCGCACCGCCTCCGCCACCCCACACCCACTCCAACCCACAAGGTTCCTTACACACTCCCCCAACCCCGCACAACCCCCGATCAACGTCTCCGTCCCCTCGATCACGACCCTCGACCCTCGACCCGATTTTCGTCTGCTTGTGCGGGATCTGTGCGTGGCCTGGGTAGGTTCCGTCCGGGAGGCCGGCGAGCTCGATGCTGTCGGTTATGAGGATGCATTTTGTGGGGTTGGCGCGGAAGAGGAGGGTGGTGATGCTGGGGTGGAGGTGGTGGCCGTCGGGGATGATGCTGAAGTAGGGGGAGGGGGGGGGGGGTTGCTCTAGGGTGGTTATGAGGCCTGCGAGGCCTGGGTCCCGGTGGTGGAGGGGCGCCATGGCGTTCAGGGTGTGTGTTAGGCAGGTGGCGCCCGCGGCGAGGGCGGCGAGGCCGGTGGTGTAGGTTGCGGAGGAGTGGCCGAGGGAGACTTTGATGTTTTGGGCGGTGAGGTGGGTGATTAGGGGGCCGGAGTCGGGGAGTTCTGGGGCGAGAGTGATGAGTTTGAGGGTGGAGGAGTCGTGGGCTGTTGGGCCGTAGATTTCCGTGGGGGAGGTGGTGGGGAGGTGGAAGAGGGAGGCGTTGTGGGCGCCCTTTTTGGAGGGGTGCAGGTAGGGGCCTTCGGCGTGCGCGCCTAGGAGTGAGGCTCCTGATGGGATTTGGCGGGGTTTGAGGGAGGGGAGGATCTTTTGGAAGTCTGAGCTGGCGACGGTTGGGATTGTCACGTAGAAACTCGTCACTCCTTGGCTGGGGAGGTATCGAGCGACTTCGTCCAACTTTTTCGCGTAGCTTTCCTCGTCGTCGAAGTGGGTGAAGTGGAAACCTCTCATGCCATTGGTCTGCAGTTCGATGAAGCCTGGAGCGATGATCTTTCCTTGGAGATCAATGGCATCAGTGCTGATATAGCCATTGCTGTCCTGAAATAGTCCGGTCTCGTTGGAAAAGGAGATGTTCTCGTCGACCAGCTTTCCGTTCTTGCATACTCGACAGTTGTAGAAGGAAGTAGACTTGGCTGACATGCTTTATAGTAAAAACTCAAGGACATGACCTACAGATGTGGCTGTCGACCACCAAGTGTCGTCTACAGGCTGCCTCGCTGCCATTGGCTGTCCCACGATCTCAGATCGCGTGAATCCTTCGAGAGCTTCCTCCAGCTTGGCATGTTTCGCGCATGAGACACGACAACTGCAGCGGCGCAGGCATGATTCAGCAGCAGATGGACGAACTGGAGGCTTGGCACGTGTGATATTCCGTCGTCAGCGTCGTCTTGGATGTTGTTGGTGATGATGATGCGGGCATGGCGGAGCGACGGGGAGTGGATCTCCTTGATCACGGCGGCAGCTTGGCGACAGTTGATCGAGCCGCCGGTGACGTCAACCCGCTGTGCAACAACGCGTTCACCACTTGAACCGGTTTGACGAGGGCGGGTTGATCACAGGCGACGTCTTTGTGTCCAGAGCTGCCTTCTTGCTCGCACCACAACCCATTGGCCAATACAATACTAACGCCACCGACGTGGCTCTCACACCACTACCACATTTCCCATCTCGACTTCCCATCTTGCTCCTCTCCTTGCTCTGACATCCTCCTTTCTTTTTGCGTGGTGACGGTGGGGTAGCAGGCTGCCAGACAGCTCCGGAACATCATGGCGGACGACGAACACCAGCAGCAACAGGTCGCCCCTGGCGGAGTGTACTCAGGCAAGAACAAGATCCCAACAGTCGGCCAGTTCATCGAGCGACTCGACAGAGACAAGAAAGACCGAGACAAGCAGATTGATCAAAGCAAAGCTGGACCAGGCGGCTCAGAAGCCGTACCTCACAAGAATGAAGCCCCACAAGCAGCAAAAGGGCAAAAGACGGTCACAGACCCAACGACAGGAAAGCAGGTCGTCATTGAAGATGTGAACAAGGATTATGTTGACCGGGCGAAGAACCCCGTGCTGAGCGTGCCAAACACAAACTTGGGCAAAGAGACCGCAGTCAAGACAGAAGCGTCACAGACCGGCGCAGAATACAAGGAGAAACAGGACATCACAGCACCTCCAGACCCAGTGGCTGAGGGATCCACCAGCGATGTACCCATCCACGGTGAGAAGACCAACATCCTCTTCCATCCTACACCGAGTACGAGCTATGAGCCGACTTTCCAGCGTCTGGAGGAACGAGGTCTGTACCTCATCATTGGTGTCTTCTTTGGTATCATCCTGCTCGGCCGTGTTTTCGGCGGCAAGTACATTGGCATCATCCCACTCGCAGCTTGCGTTGCCAGCGGCATTTGGCTGTGGATCAAGGAAGTTGTGAGATCTGGAAGAGAAGTGGAATGGCAGTCTGAGAAAGATCGTGGCAAATACGCTACGGCCAATCTTCTGCCAGAGAGTGTCGAGTGGATGAACACTTTGCTCGGTATTGTCTGGGGTCTTGTCAACCCTGACATGTTCCAGGCCGTGGCGGATACGCTGGAAGATGTCATGCAAGCATCTGTGCCTGGCATCATTGAGAACGTCCGCGTGGCTGAGATCAACCAGGGCAGTAACCCTATCCGCATTCTCAGTCTCCGAGCACTGCCCGACGACCACATGAAAGAGGTCAAGCAAGCCATTCACGAGGAGAACAAGAAGTCCAAGGATCCACAAGAGGCTGCAGCAGATGAGGAGGGAGGTGACTACTACAATCTGGAGATCAGCTTTGCATACCATGCCGAACCAAGTGGCAAGCGTGCTAGCGAGAAGGCTCGCAACATGCACATGCAGCTGGTGTTCTATCTGGGTATCAAGGGCCTCTTCGGCGTGCCACTACCGATCTTCGTCGAGCTCCAAGAGCTTGTCGGTACTGTTCGCCTGCGACTTGCCATGACGCCAGAGCCTCCGTTCCTGAAGACTCTCACATTCACGCTGATGGGCGTACCGCAAGTCAGCGCTGGCTGTATACCAATGATCGAGAAGGGTGTCAACATTCTCAACTTGCCTTTGATCTCCCAGTTCGTCAACTACGCTATCGGCGCCGCGGCATCTATGTACGTTGCCCCCAAGTCGATGTCACTGGACATGCGTGCCATGCTTCAGGGAGACGACATCACCAAGGATACGCAGGCTTTGGGAGTACTCTGGATCCGCATCCACAAGGCTGTTGGTCTCAGCAAGCAGGACAAGCGTGGCTCCAAATGGGGAGGAAGCGACCCGTACATCACACTGACGTTCTCCAAGTACGGCAAGCCGATGTATTGCACCAGGGTTATCACAGATGACCTCAACCCGGTGTGGGAAGAGACAACTGCATTGCTCGTTACTCCTGAGCTTATTAAGGCAGACGAGAACTTGAGCGTCGAGCTTTGGGACAGCGACCGACATTCAGCAGACGACATCGTTGGCAAGGTCGAGCTCAGCATGCAGAAGATGATCCAACACCCGGGCAAGATGTACCCTCAAGTCTCTCGCTTGGCGGGTATGGATGAGGGATCTGAGATGCCTGGAGAGTTGCATTGGGAGGTCGGCTACTTTGGCAAGCCCAAGTTCCGCCCAGCGCTTCGAACAGACGGCAAGAACAAGGCTCTGCCGGACAACCTCAAAGATCATCCAGAGTTGCAGGATGAGAAGGGCGTGGTCAACACCTCTGCCGACGATGCCGTTCAGCATACTCCACCAGATCCGTTGTGGCCCAGCGGTATCTGCTCCATCATCGTTCATCAAATCGTCAACCTGGAGCTTGAGAACGTCAAGGGTACTCAGGGCAGCCGGAATGGTCGCGAGTTTGAGCCTGCCAAGCCGTATGGCGAGGCTACTGAAGAGGAGGGTGGAAATCTTCCTACCTCCTACTGCACCATTCTCTTCAACGACGAGCTGATTTACCGCACACGAGCCAAGGCCGTTAGCAGCAAGCCTATCTTCAACGCTGGAACCGAGCGCTTCATTCGTGATTGGCGCAATGCTATCGTCACTGTCACCGTTCGCGACCAGCGCAATCGCCAGCATGACCCCATCCTCGGTGTGGTGCCACTGAAGCTGAGCGATATCTTGGAGACCTCAAGCCAGGTCACTCGCTGGTATCCTCTGGACGGAGGCATCGGTTTTGGTCGAATCCGAATCTCACTGCTCTTCCGCTCTATCGAAACACGCCTTCCTCCAATGCAGCTCGGCTGGGACGTTGGCACATACATCTTCACATCTCCCACGATCACGGCTACGGACTACACTCATCACGCTCGCATCAAGCTTCGTACTGGTGGATCGTCGGGCAAGATCGGTCGCTCAGCGTGCCACGCCCTCGAAGGTGGTGAGAAGTCTGGCTACTACTGGGATCTCAAAGCTGCTAGCGAAAAGGACGGCGGCAAGCCTCTTCGACTGCCTGTCAAATACCGCTACCGCTCACCAATTGTGTTTGAAATGCACATTGCCAACAAACGCAAGCCGGATGCACATGCAGTGTTGTGGTTGCACGAACTCATCGACAACGAGGACAAGGAGGTGAACATTCCGATCTATCAAACAACTGCCTCCGCCCGCCTGACCCAGAACTACATCACGGAAGAGGCGGTCAAGGAAGGCAACATTCCAGGCCTCGAGGACATCAAGGAGGTCGGCAGATTGCAATTCACTGGTCGCTTCAAGGCCGGCATGGACGAGAGTCACGAAGCCTTTGTCGCAGACAACAACTCGCGAGAGACTTTCGAGACCTGGGAAGCATGTCTGGCCGAGGGCGTCCGAACACGCATTGTCGAGAAGGAGCTTCCCGAGCGTGTGCAGACTCTTCACGACGAGAGCTTGACCGAGGGTCGTGATGTGCTCAAGCAGGCTCCTGAAGAGGAGAAGAAGAAGTGGCTGACCAAGACCGGCACTGACTGGAGCGGTGCTTTTGGCGACGATCCTGCCAATTACATGGACAACTCCGGCAGAAAGAGACGCGAGCCAGGTAGAGATCCGCCCCTCCAGGACGGCGAAGATCCCGACAACGATGGCTTCACCGCTGACGAGGATGACGAAGACGACGATGACGACGACCTGGGCATCCAAGATGCTTCCAACGTAGATCGTAGCCCCTCGTCGGCGCGCAAGTCCATCGGTACCATGGAGTCTGGCTGGACGGCTGGGACTGCTGACAGCTACGACGGCCAGTCGCAGAAGGACGTCAACAGGCAGAATAAGAAGACTGAAGAGCGAAAGCAACGCGGTCTCATGCAGTGGAAGCCGGCTCGTAACCTCAAGTTCGCCAAGGATGAGGGTGTTATTGGTCTGCGCAAGTTGAAGGGCAAGATTACGGGAGGCCTTGAGGGTAGACAGCCTGGAGTGGTGAGTCTCTTAGTCCTGCTATCGTGGTAACAAGAATCGGTCACTAACTTTGCGATCATAGGAAACCGAGACAGGCACGTAGTGTGTCTCAACCATCATCTACTCAAGTCCTCGGTCACAAGGGCATCAGCATGGCCACCTTCGACTTCACAGCATACCGTACTTGCAGCGGGTTTGTCTTGGAACGAAGCAGCATGATACCTTTTCGACAAAACGGATGTAGTCGTACAGCAATCAGGGATAGCGAGAAACGAGAAATGGAAAATACGAACATGACTTGAAATCACACCTTCAATCCTCCATTTTGTCAACGATCCAAGTACCATCAACAAACAGCCGTCTCCGGCGAGGAAAGCGACCCCCCAATACTTATCCACGGCGACACGTGATTGAAGCTGGCCATGAAGTAATAGACAGGGGTCCGTCCGTTCGAAAAAAGTCGCTCTGCCCGAATCCGAGTCTCTACCGAGAGATCTGGGCTATCTTGCCAACAAGTTTCCACAATCTCTCGCCATCTCCCACTTTCTCTCTATCTGCCGTGGCAGGGTGGGTCTGGCTCCTCTTCTTCTTCTCATGTCTGCGTGTTGCTCTGGAAGGCCCGCTGATAAATCCAGACTCAGGTCGAATGTAGGTCGGTATAAATGTGTCCTTGTCGCCATTGTTCCTTTGCTTCGAACGCTATTGACGGACACTCCTCTCTCTCGTACCCATTCCTCACTTACCTCGCCTCTCTCCAACGAAACCAGCAACAACCATACCGCCACCATGGGCTCCCTACCACCCCCTACAAGGAAACTCTTCACCCCCATCCAGATCGGCACCCTCACCCTCTCCAACCGCATAATCATGGCGCCCCTAACGCGCTTCCGCGCCTCAGACACCCACACCATCCTCCCCCTCGCCGCCGAATACTACGCCCAACGCGCCCGCGCCTACCCAGGAACCCTGCTCATCTCCGAAGCCTGCGTCATCCACCCTTCCGCTGGAGGGAACGCCAACGTCCCCGGGATCTACAACGCCGAGCAAATCGCCGCGTGGAAGGCCGTCACGGACGCGGTGCACAAGGAGGGAGGGTACATGTACTGCCAGCTCTGGGCTTTGGGCCGCGTAGCGAATCCGGAAGTTTTGAAGGCTGAGGGAAGTGGGAATGTCGTGTCCTCGTCACCGACGGCCTACGAAGACGGGGCCCCCGTCCCACGAGCCTTGACCGAGGACGAAATCACGCAATACATCACCTGGTACGCCCTCGCAGCCCAAAACGCCCTGGCCGCCGGCTTCGACGGCGTCGAAATCCACGCCGCGAACGGCTACCTCATCGACCAGTTCACGCAGGACACCTGCAACGCCCGCGCCGACCGCTGGGGCGGCAGCGTCGCGCACCGCGCGCGGTTCGCTCTCGAAGTCACGCGCGCTGTCGTCGACGCCGTGGGCGCGGACAGGACGGGCATCCGGCTGAGCCCCTGGAGTCCCTTCCAGGGCATGAAGATGGCCGATCCGATCCCGCAGTTCACGCACCTCACGGCCGAACTCGCGAAGCACCGTCTTGCGTACTTGCACCTCGTCGAGAGCCGTATCTCGGGCAACGCGGACGTCGAGGCGACGGAGAAGAACGATCCTTTGGTCGACGTTTGGGGAAAGACGTCGCCGATTTTGATAGCGGGCGGGTTGACGCCGGAAAGCGCGCGGAGGATCGTGGATGAGGAGTATGCGGATAAGGAAGTCGGGGTGGTGTTTGGGAGGTATTTTATCTCGAATCCGGATTTGGTGTTTAGGGTAAAGAAGGGGGTGCCGCTGAGGAAGTATGAGAGGGAGGTGTTTTATAAGGTGAAGAGTGAGGTGGGGTATGCGGACTATGAGTTTTGTGAGGAGTGGAAGAGGGAGCATGAGGCATTGGCATAGAAAATGGAGGATGTTGTGGGGTTTTTTGCATCAGCGAGGGCGTTGGGATGAGTGGGTGAGTGGGCATTTTGAGGGTAGTGAGAGAAGAGGTGAAGACATCAAGTAGAGTATAGAGCTTCGAACGTACTGCAGATGATATTCATAGTGGTACACCGCTCTCTCTTTCACTCTCTCCTCCTCATCATGTGTCATAACCCAGCAAATGTATGTATCCCACTCATCTCTTCATAATCATTCTTAAACCCAACGATCCCATCAACGACTCGTAACCCAAAGACTCAACGCAACGCCCTCCGCAAAAGCAACCAAAGCCGGCAGCTGTCAACCACATCATTAGCACCAACTCATTCACTCACACCCTCTCCACCATCACTCGCAGAACAACTTATTCACAAACTTACATCAACAACCAACGTCCGAATCGTATGAATCGTCAACCAAGTCTTCATCTCCTCGCGATTGCTCCTCTCCGCACTCGCATCGTCCTTCTGATTCGCCTGGATAATCCTGCCGACCGGCTGCGCGATGATGGGCAGACTGGCGAGGTGAGCGCCCGCGAGCACCGCGCCCGCAATGTACCACTTGGAGACGTCGGTGGTCTCGAGCGTGGAGTGCGTGCGCAGCCAGCGGGCGGCGAGGGCCCCGGCGACGCTGGAGGAGAGGGCGAGGGAGGCGATGAGGACGCGGCCTTGTTTGACCTGGAGAGGGTGGGTTAGCGAGGCTGTGAGGGGTATAGGTGATGGGGTGGGCGAGACGAGCCATGGGGTGCCAGAACTTGGAGAGGGGCTTTCCGGCGATGGATTCGCCTTTCTCGTCTGGTGTCAAGAAGGCCAAGAAGACTGGGTACTGGTAGAGTGCAAGTCCGACCGTGGCGGCGGAGGTGCACAATGGGACGACAAGGCCAACATGGCCGGCTTGAGGCTGGAGAGGTGCCATGGCGGATTCGAAGATGTTCTGGGGGTGTGATCTGATGGTGATTTAAGATTGTGAGTGATGTTACAGGAAGAGACGGTACAAAAGAAACAAGAGACGTCGTCCTCCCCTTCCCGCTGTGTACCGTGACATGCACGAGCTCTGCAACTCGTCGTGTGTATGGCTGGGAGCTGGTGATCCTTCATCTTGCTGACCAGCTCTTTGATCAGAGCTCTGGGACACGATGCGGGGCTGAGACATCATCACCACCAAAGCGGTCCAAGCCGGGAGGACAACATTGTGCGGGCCGCAGCACGTGCAGAGTCAATGGGAGAAGTCTGCCAGCCTCGTGAATGTATGCTTCGCGTTTTGTAATGACTTTCGTTCAATGCTGTCTTGTTACACTATACTTTTCACAAGATTGAGTCTCACCTTACTCCAACTTGATCCTCTCACGCTTTTAGCCCATCACCATGCCCTTGAGACCTGCCATATCACCTTCCTTGGCGGCGATTTCGAAGTACGAGTAGATGATACTGTGATATGATTAGTTGAGGTACTCGAATATGCTCAGTGCAAAACTTACGTGACGGCCATCAAAATACCGGTTCCGCTTCCCAGAGCACCCATAAGATCACTGGTGATGGAGAGAGCACCAATGCAAGCACCACCGAAAGCGGCAGCAGTTGGGATGACACGCTTCAACTCCCTGTACATGCTTTCATCACGGTGTCCAGCCATGACCAATCCTTGCTCCTTCAATTGCTTAGCGACATCGCGGGGGCTGGAACCAGAAACCTCAATCCATGTCTTGCTAAAGGCGGCACAGGCGACAAGCATGTAGACAGTGAAGACAGCCGTGTGAATCGGGTCCATGAGAGCGTCGGTGATGTTGAGTGGTGGGGACATGTAGTAGACCAGACCGCTGGCTGGAAGGACCTGGGCAGTACCCTCGCGAGCTTCCCACACACCAATCAGCTTGACCAAGAGGTTGTCTGGAAGCTTGTTGTAAAGCATCTGGGAGACGAGGAAAACGTTCGACGAGAGGGCGGACTGGAGCATGATCGGCATGTTCGAGGTGTAGAACAGACGGACGGGGTATGAGCCACGCATGCCACGCTGGCGCGAAGACTTTACTGGGATCTCAACGCGGAAGCCTTGAACAACGTTAGTGTTTGGGGATGCTTCTTGTTGGATGCGACATACCTTGCAGGTAGATGACAGCGGCGAAGACGATGATAGTCGACAACAGCTGCATGATGTTTGGCAGGTTCTGGCGGTAGAAGGCCTCGCGAAGTGCGAGTTGCTTGTTTGGCCAGGTAATGAGCAGGTGGACCAGCGCAATGATGGCACCCTCGAATTCTGGGCCACGGCCAGTGTTGACCGTCGTTGGGGAGAAAGCCCTCCAGACAATAGACTCGCAGATGTTGGTCGCAATGAAGAGAGAGATACCAGATCCAAGACCGTATCCCTTCTGCAGAAGCTCGTCAAGCAGAATGACAATAAGAGCAGCAGCCAGGAGCTGGACGACCAAGAGAACGCAGATACCAGCACCAAGATCCGCTGGTGGGCCGTAAAGTCCAGTAAGCACGTAGACGCAAGATTGGCCAAACGCAAGGATGATAGCAAGAAGCTTCTGGGCAGTCTGGTAGAGTTCGCGATCGGACTTGAGGTCGAGGTTGACGTCAATGAGGTGAGTACCAGCAAGCAGCTGGAACATCATGCCGGAAGAAATGATCGGTGTGATACCCAGTTCCATGAGTGTACCGCGATTACTGGCCATCATCATGCGCAGCCAGTATAGAGGATCAGAGGTGTCTAGAAACCCGTCAATCGTCTGCTCTTCCTCCTTTGCTATTGCCAAGCGAAGTGCTCACCCGAAGATACAATGCCGTACAACGGCATCTGGCTCATGACCAAGAAAATGACGAGGGTGACGCTCGTCCATATTATCCTTTGCTGGAAGGGGACCTTGGTCTCTGGGACCTGAACTTCGGGGATGAGGGGTGTGAAGGGCTTCACGAGGTCGAGGAAGCGGACTGTGGTAGAAGCACGTGTTAGCCTCAATATCTGAATACCCACGCCGTGTCGCGCAGTAGCATGTGTTGGCTAGGCTGCGGTTGGAGAGTCGCGTGCCCAAGGTGGTTGGTGGTTGGCGAGGCCGAAATACATACGTCCAGACATGATGCGGTGTTGGGAGCTATGCTGCGCTCCCTACAGTCCTGCTTAAAAGGCCGTTAACAAGGTCGCCGGGGTGCTGATGAAGGGAAAGCTGAAGGAGTGGTGGTTGATGCTGCGTAGGAGCTTCCGAGCAGCAGCAGTGAGGCGTCAAATTCGATGGACGAAGTTCAATGTCCAGCTGGCCTTGTGCCCCTGGTGCGGCTCGGAGGTGCCGGGACGAGCCGCTTTACGAGACGACAATAACGACGGCATCGAACAGCCATGTATTTGCTTTCTCCATTGAATTCATCTCCAGACTCTTTGAAACTCAGCGTGCGAAAGAAGAAAATGTAATGAAGACCAGGGTTGCGCGCTCTGGGTTGCAGGATCCGTTCGACAAGCACTTCGATCTCGACGCTTCGAAGGTGGACCATGCTCTTCAACACACGCGCATTGATATGGCAGGACCGAGAGTCTGAGAGAAGATGAAGTGGTACGGAAAGGCGACCCCTCCACTAGCCCATCGAAGCATCTGAAGAAACAGTGTTCCTGGACTACCTGACCCAGGCCCGTCCTGAAGCTTCTGATAGCCTCGCATCAATGCTCGCAAGGAACAGTCTCGATACTCAAGCAATGCGCCATGGACATTCTCTCATACATCGCCAAGCCGAACACTTTCAGAAAACGGACGTTGAACGTACACCACTCCGCCACGTCACAGATCCTCTGCCAACAATAGCCATTCCGCCATCAGCCGAGCCTCTTCGAATCGACTACGCAATCCCCTGCAGCGCGTTGAGAACCTCTTGTCCTTTCGTGAACAACTCCTCCCCTCTCGCGAGGATTTCCTCAGCTCCTAGCGCGAGCATTGCCTTCCCCATGGCGAGCATCTCTTTCCTATTCGCAGGCAGCCGTCCGGTCTTCGCGAGGATCTGTCTTCCCATCTCGAACATTTCATGTGCGTTCGATGGCAGCGGTCGTCCTACTCCTTCGTTCGCATGTTGTCGCATCGTATTCAACTCACGCTCGCCCTCGAGCCACTCTTGTTGCTCGTCATCGTCAACGTCGGAACCCTTCTTCGTCTGCACGCGTAGGAAGCCCATCGTCTTCTTTCTGAATAGTATCCTTGACATCTTCCTCGTCTGGACGTGCTTCTTTCATGGATTGGTGGCGCTGTGCCATACCACTCGAGGCTCGTGTGAGCTTGCGGTGCAGCTTCTTGACTTCCTTGCTGGTCAGGGGCCGAGTTCGATCGTTGCGCCATTGCTGAAGCTGCTGTTCGCGAGCGGCAAGGTAAGAAGGCCAATTCGGGTCTTCGCGACGCCGTTGCTTCTCACGGCCTGGGATGTTTTTCGTCTTTGCCATGATGTTTGCTCAGCGTTCACGGAAGAATTGGAAGTCGAAAGAGAGATTTGTCTTGGCGGTGTGTTGTCAGAGGGAAGGGTAACATGGGCAGTGGTTGGTTGCTAGTTCAGCTCAGAAGTAACTGGTAGGGAAGGTGCGCGTATGGTTAAGAAGTGGGAGGGTGCTCGTCGGAGGAAGGAACGTATCGAACAGAGACAAATACTCACTCCGATGTTGGTGTTAAGGTCGAACAGTTTACAAGCGTTCGTAATTCTTTGCTTTCTCCTCGCGTGTCTTTACAGCCTCCAGTCTATACCGTATATACACGATGAACGACCTACCCCCGAACGCCCTGCTCTTCCAGAAAGGCCGACGAAGCCTCAACCTGATCTACCCATCCTCTATTACCCGAACGCCTTGCTAGACAGAATGCACAGATCCACTGCAGAGTAGCGCCCTATTCATACCCCTTTATCTTCCGGTAAATCTTCTTGTGCTGCTCCAAGAACAGGAATGTAGCAATCGTGTGAGGACCCAGACGGATGAATGAAGGAACCCATCCCTTGAACATCCAAATGAACCCCTCGTTGGCCGTGATTCTGGTGATGAGACTGAATAGGCCTTCGGATGTCTTGGCGCTCATGATCCTGGTCTTGATCACATCTACTGGACTGCAGACTGTGGTTGCGACGAATCCGGCCATGAACGATGCTGAAAAATGCGTGTATAGATTGTCTCCCATGCTCGTGTGTTCGAGCAACTGTTTCTTGAAAATGTCGTAACTGGCGAGTTGCGATGCTGTCATGAGCACGGCACGAGTACTGTTAGGCCACACGCCGCGGAATAAGCTGCCAAAGCCTTCTTCCCGTAACATTCGAATGAGACCATCTCCCGCATGCTTGTAGTTGCGTCGATCTGCTGGAGGAAGGGCGGCATCGTTTTGCATGCGAACGTTCAAGATATCCGCAGGGTTGCCTGCAATGCCGCCTAGGAAACCGGACGTCGACGCCATGGCTATCAGAGCCGGGAACGAGGGTTGCTTAACCCCATCGCTGAAGACTTCTTTCAGTTCCTCGTATACGCCGAATCGTGTCGTGCTGTAGGTGATCTGGCGCAAAAGCGCTGCAGAGAGCTGTCCACGCCCACCCGTTAGTCGCAATCCTCATTCAGAGACTTTATGGGCACACTCACTCCTCGATATATCCCCTTGATTCCATCACTCTTCACAATATGCGTAGCCATCTGAACCATACTCTTCCGAGGGCCATCGTGAGGCTGTGTTTGTAACCGGACCTTGAAGTCGTGAGCAAAGGGTGGGAAGTGGACGATCGCCCGGTGTTGTTATACTTTCACTGCATAAACCTGTTAGCACTCTCCTCAAGAGTTCAAACCGCACTCAACTTACATAGATCCAAAGGATGCGTCACGCACGCAGCAAAACAACTTGCGCTGCCGCCAAACCATAGCGGATAGTGAATGTGGGTTTGCTTGACATCCTTGCTCTTGGCGGTGGAAGTCGACATTGCTCTGTACTGGTCATTGCTCCATGTGAGTGAGCACAAAAGAACCAGGATTTCCAGCGAGTTCCGGAGTAGCGAGAGGGTAAGTAGTAATAGATGATGTACCAATGGCGCCGGCAATAAGATCGCTCAGGAACGTGCTTCGGCTTAAACTCGGCACCTGCAGCGGGATTAGAAGTAGCAGCCGAAGGTCTCCTCTCTCCAACAAGAATAATAAGAGGAGTACCGTGATGGGAGCGAACGGCAGTCGTCATGAAACGAAGCGCTTGTTCATTGTGATGCTACATGATCGCTCGAGTATGTCGAAGGTGTAATTCATTGACAGAACTGTGGCAGGCAGGCAAGACTTCTCTTTTAAAACCAATCGTGGTCCAGTCATAACACCTCCCGTATTTCCACACAGACTTCCACAGGGCACGGCGAAGTTTTAAATGTGTTCGCGCCAATTCCCCTAGACAAGCCATCTGCCGTCGGCTCACTCACTCGACCACTGGTGGACATCCAATATTGCATCCGCAAAAGCTTTCGGTTCTTCAAGAGGGAACGCATGGCCGACATCATACTCACGCCTCTCATGACGGCCGACGAAATGGTGCGCATGTGCTGCAGAGCCCCCTGGCTTCAAGGGGTCTTGCGTTCCATCGAGAGTGATGCAAGGCACCGTGATTGCCGGTAGAGTCGCAAGTCTCTCCTCAAGGCTCTCCAAAGATCGGTCTCCTTCTTCTGTGCCCAACACATGCCGATATGCCCCGATTACGACGTCTACAAAATCCACATTATCAAAAGACGGCGCTACGTCGTCGAACTTCTTGTGTATAAATGGACTCGTGGGTGACCATTGTCGCCAAAGAATTTGTGCCAGCTCTCGCCTGTTGTTCCTCAAGCAGACTTTGCCACGCTCGTACTGGAACAAGTGCTGATACCACATGACGCATTCGAGACCTGCTGTACTCGGTTGAAGTTGAGCCTTTCGATCGATTATATCGTAGCCAGCGTAACAAACGAGTCCAGACACCCGCTCGGGCCACAGTGCTGTGACGACGCAGGATGCGAGCCCGCCCCAGTTAAAACCAGCAAGGACGGCCTTCTCGATCTCAAGGGCGTCTAGAAGCTCTTTCAGGTCAGAGCCGAGCGCAGCTTGCTGTCCGGCGCGTGGAGTGGCATTTGACAGAAATCGTGTGGGACCATATCCTCTGAGATAGGGCACGATGACCCTCGCGCCTTTCGCCGTCAGATGTGGGACGACTTCGTCGAATGCATGAGGATCGTAGGGAAATCCGTGAGATAGAACGACCGGCCAGCCAACTTTCTCGCCATGGTCATAGTACGCGACTTCGAGGTTTGATGTTTGAACCGTCTTGTAAGCAGTGGACATTGCGAATGTCGATGTGGCAGATGGCAGTGTGAGGCAAAGCCAGAGGGCGATCAGACATGTAGAAAGAAGCCGCTCAAGTACAACTTGTGGTTGGAAGCAGTCTCACCGTAAGTATAACGTTCATCCTCCGTGGCAGGTCTACTGGCAACCCTCTCCTCTCATATACTACGGAGATCTGCGCACCTCCTCTTCACGATGCTGCCGATTTGTCAGCAGTTGGGCCAACTCGAGATCTGCTGTTCTGCATGCCCGTCGTGTGATGGAGCATAACGCAGAAGGCGAGGAAGAGATGGAATGTCAAGTCGAGAAAGCTGTCGAAGACGTTGTGCTAGAGACGTCAATATGTCCACATAATTCGAGACGAAATTCGATACACGGGTGTAGCCGCCTGCACGTTCACGCGACTTTGCCATTGGGAGAAGCGATTTGCAACATTGTCTCTCCCATTGCATTCATCTCTGGCCTCACACTGGAGGCATTATTCCAGGGCGACGGTCATGGTCAAACTCAGCTGCTCTCCGGGAGCGTCCATATGGGCGTTGCCAGCAGGCGTTCGTTCGCTCTTGCGAAACCGCATTGCTCCCCCTCGAAGCTTCCTCTCTACAGGTCAGTGCTGCTCACTTTTCTAGCCTTTGCTACACATGATCGTCCTGCTGGAAACGATTCAGCACCCAAAGTTGGCGCTCTGTTACTGCGATGTCGGACAGCTTTGAAAGATTGTTCACGGAGGCGGCTTGACTGTGAGCGGCAAGAGCGGGTTCCCTTCACTCACAGCTCATGCTAGTGGCGGGAATAACACTCCTCTGGACTTCACATGCTCCCAGCTTACTGACACCGCAACGAACTAGACACGAAACCATCATCAATCACCATTGATGGCACTCCATACCCCGCTGACGAGTGGACCAATGTACCACCATCGATTATCTCGCATTATGGTCGGAGTCTACATCTACAGCCGAACCACCCGCTATCGATCACGAGGAAATTGATCGAATCACGTTTCCCTAGCTTTCAGAATCACAACAACTTGAAGCCTGTCGTTACTGTGGGCCAGAACTTCGACTCCCTCGGATTCGCCGCAGACCACCCTGGCCGAAGCAAGACCGATACTTACTATGTGAACAAGGACACCGTTCTACGAACGCACACAACAGCTCACGAAGTCGATACTTTCCGAGCCAACACCAACAATGGGTATACCATCACTGCAGATGTGTACCGCCGAGACGCTGTCGATCGTAGCCATTATCCTGTGTTCCACCAAATGGAAGGAGCCTTAACGTGGGATCGCAACGACTTCTCAAGCCGAGGGGAATTGACCAAGCAGATCCTTGCGGATGTAGAGAAGATCCCAAAACATGATTTGGTCGTCGATAATCCAAATCCAACTTTCCACGACGTGAGGAATCCACTGCAGTCGGAACACCACTCTCCCGAGGAAGCAGAGGCCGTCGCAACGCATCTGAAGCGCTCCCTAGAAAACATGGTCGTGGCGATTTTTTCGGAGGCGGACAAGGCTCTTGCAGCTGCTGGCCAAGGAGCAGAAGCTGAGCAGGAACCATTGAAAGTCCGCTGGGTCGAAGCCTTCTTCCCTCACACATCACCATCATGGGAATTGGAGGTTTGGTGGCGAGGAGATTGGCTGGAAGTTCTTGGCTGCGGTGTCATCGACCAGCCGTTGCTGAACCGCGCTGATGTACCCTCCAGAATCGGCTGGGCGTTCGGTCTCGGGCTTGAAAGACTCGCTATGCTTCTCTTCGGCATTCCTGATATCAGACTATTCTGGAGCAAGGACCAACGCTTCCTTGGCCAATTCGATGAGTCAAAGCCTGCCAGGCGCTTTCAACCATTCAGCAAATACCCAGCGGCGCCTAGGGACGTAGCTTTCTGGCTCCCGAAAGCTGGACCAGTCATCACTGAAACACCAGCGTCGGTGTCATCAGCGCCTTCGCCTGCAGGAGGTCAGCCAACAGAGCCACCTACCACTAGCGAGCCTCCTGCCTTCCACGAAAACGACCTGATGGAAGTCGTTCGCAACACAGCCGGCACCGACGTGGAGAACGTGGCACTGATCGATAGCTTCAAGCACCCAAAGACAGGGCGCCAAAGCTTGTGCTATCGTGTCACATACCGCAGTCTGGAGAAGACCCTCACCAACGAGGAGGCCAACGCGCTGCATGAGCAGATCAGACAGGAGCTGGTCAGTCGATTCGGCGTTGAGCTTCGATGAGTGGTCAATGCATGAAGGAAACGTACATCGCCTCTCACAGAAATGTAAAGTATATTGTATAGAAGCTCAATACTCTGATGCCCTTGTCAACGGCGCAGAGTCGTCGGCTGTATAGTCCAGTGCTTGCACTCCCACCATCAGAAACAGCCAAGATGGTGTCGAAGAAGACGGACCATAACTCCAAGTCTTGACTTGGTGCCTACTCCCAGCCCTCATAGATTCACGAGATGGGTAAAATTTCCAATGCAAATCGACTTCACTCCGCTTATGTAACACTGAACTCTATGAGAGCCTCGAGGAAGTTGGAGCTTGAAGGTTCTACCGCAACTGACACATTAGTATTCAGACTCGCATACATCTCACGGCAGCAATATTGGTTAGTAGCTCTACGGGAACGACGCCGCGCGCGGTTGAATTGATTTAGCAGGGCCGGCTGAAGATCGCACCTCGTGCTAGCCACGCGAGGCCAAATATACCCCATACCCCACTCGAAGGCGGTCGTCGTCGTCGTAGTCGTCGTCGTCTCCTCATCCATCGACTACATATACACCTTACCAGCTCTGCCACACAAGCACCGATGATTGCGATTCGATGATCACACCATCGCCAACTCTCCCTCCATCTCACTGAGCTTGGGGTCTCCCAAGCCGCCACAGCCAGCATCATGTGTAAGCGAAACCGCGTCCCTGCATGTGCTATCAGTCGCACAATAATACCTGCTTGCACGCGATACTGACGATAAGTGTTGGAGTCGTCCTGCCGCCTCCGCCTCGCTATCCAAATGGCAACCTCTACACAGGCATGCCGGGCAGCGGGCCATTGCTGGAGACGAACAACATCCTCGAACATCCCACAGGCCCCGACTACCAGCTGGTACTCGGAGAAGGCACATATACTCTGAAAGACGACCTACACCTTGCGACGCCGCCTCCACATCCAAGCGATGCGCCGCAGCCCAACAACAACCCTCTCGCGACCACCGTCGGCCCTCCCACCGCTGGATCGCGCCTCTCTATCGCAGTGCTCGCACCTCGAAAGCCTCCGTCGCAGAACCTCTTTCGAACAACCACCTCGCAGAGCACACGCTCCAATATACCGCCAAGCATAGCTGAAGAGGCGCAGAGTCCTAAGAGCGATGCCGGATCAACAGTCAACGGCTTGGGCTCGGTTGGATACTACAGTCAGACTTCATCTTTTGGGGACAGTAACCCAGCGCTAGCGCCTCTACCAGTCAAGGGCGGGAAGAAGGATCAAAAGTCGAAGCCGAAGAATAACATTGTCAAATCGAATTCGTCCTTTGTGTCGAGGGTGATACCGCACGAGGCGTGGCAGAAGCGGTTGACCGAGCGCTCGCCAGATGGGTTGTTCGCTTTCGCCAACGTCAATCGCGCGTTCATGTGGCTGGATCTGTCGTCAGACCTCAAGACCGAAAACATGACCAAAGTCTTGTTCACCAAAGCGCACGCCCTTTGTCATGACTTGAACCCAGTCACAAAGTCAAACACTCACCTTGACCTCATACTCGGCTTCAACACGTCAGACATAATATGGTACGAACCAATGTCGCAAAAGTATGCCAGAATCAACAAGAATGGCATGATCAATCCATCGGCGATATCCTCCGTTTTGTGGTTGCCCAACAAGGAGAATCTGTTCGTCGCCGCCCACATGGATGGCACGCTGGTAGTTTACGATAAGGAAAAGGAAGATGCCGACTTCGTACCCGAAGAGCAGTCACCGATAGAGAATGGTCACACAAATGGCCACGCCAACGGAGACGGCCCACCAGCCCTCAAATTCCAGGTCAGAAAGTCGGTGCAGTCGCGGAATCAAAAGACGAATCCAGTCGCAGTCTGGAAATTGTCAAACATGAAGATCAATAGCATCGCTTTCTCTCCTGATGGGCAGCTTCTGGCGATCGTTAGTGAGGATGGTTCACTCACGATAATGGACTATATCGAGGAAAAGGTGCTGGATGTGTTTCGCTCATACTATGGCGCCATGCTTTGCGTAACGTGGTCCCCCGATGGACGATATGTACTCACGGGAGGGCAAGATGACCTGGTCAGCATCTGGTCACTGGTTGATCATGCATTGGTTGCGAGATGTGTGGGCCACAATTCTTGGGTAACGGACGTCAAGTTCGATCCTTGGAGGTGTGATGAACGGAATTATCGTTTTGGCAGCGTGGGGGAGGATTGTCAACTCCTACTATGGGACTTTTCAGTTGGAATGCTTGGACGACCAAAGCTGACGCGAGCACGAGGCAGCATATCAGGCAACGACCGGAAACAGAGCCTATCGACAGTGGGACGATTCAGGAGCAATTCGAATCTGACTCAAGTCCAGACGGATGGCACCAATGGCGATGAGATGGTCCATCCTGTGGATTCCATGGCAAGCACAGCTGTGCTGCCGCCAGTGATGTCGAAGAGCATCGACGAACACCCACTCTGCTGGCTTGGATTCGAGGAGCACTGCATCCTCACGTCGTGCAAGGACGGTGGGTTGCCCGGTTGCTTTTCTTTTGATCGTTTGGTTGGGATATTGGGACCCACCCCTATCCGAGTCCAACAATTCGCAGCAAGCGTAGTGGTGTGAGAAAGCGGGATCGATTGCTGACATTTTTGTCTCGCAGGACACATTCGCGAGTGGACTCGACCGACTGATCTGTAGCATGTGCTTTCAGATGTTTCGATGATGGTGATGAGAAGTGCATGTGATGACGGAGGATCTCAGTCACGGCCAATGCTGGCCATGTGGTCAATTCGAACGCCGCGATCGGGGAGCCCTGAGGGAGTTCATTGGCGGACCTGCCAAAAGCAGGACATGCCGTTCATTATCTCAGCAATCCTGACTCCTTCAGCTGGCATGGGAAAAGCAGAAGGCGTGGGATACCGCGGCTTTTCGCCGATGCGCCGTACCCTGATGCAGCAAATGTCCATTCCTCTGCCGTCCAATTTCCCAGAGCTCGCAAGTTTCGGCGTTGTCGGTCTCAACCCGACGTTGCTCCTCTCTCCGACTGTTCAACACGGCTGCGGCCGCGGGCGACGGAGCAGTGTCGGCCAAAAGGGAGCAACCTAGAGAGGACCAGCAAACGTGCGAGCAGCCAGCCTGTGCAGATCGGCACGGCCCACTCTCACATGTGTGGCGTCATGGAACCAGCCTCATTGCTGAACTTTTTCTGAGATAGCATCGACAGTCATACACCGATAACGGCTCGGCCAGTGATCGTCGTTGCAGCTGCGATGGCTGTATATGTGCATAGAGAGTGCCTGCGGTGGTGCAACAGGACAAATCGAATTGCAGCTTCTTGGGTCACTCGCCATTGCCTGAGGGCTAGCATGACATCTCTCACCTGCTCACGCTGAATCTCCAATCTGTCGTCACCGTCTCGCCGCCGCTGCCCACGCCATATCGAGCGGTGATACTGCGGAGAGATGGTCGACACTCGCAGCAGCACTTCAGCGGTTGAGACCCATTATTTTTTTCCGCCCGAACATTTCTCATCTCCATCCAATACCCGTCCATTCGTGTCTCGCTGCGGATCGTGGAACCGTTCGTCACTACTGCGCGATACGCACGGGCTGGCCACCTGCGCATGCTTTCTGGCCCTGCTTCCACTCGCGATAATTCAACGTCGACGGGCACGTGGGTGCCATTTGCTCACTACTACTACTACAATATCGTACTCGCTGCTGTTGGCGCTTGCTGTTGCTCCTTTGTTGTTACATTCGCATCAACAGCAACATTACCTCGCAGGCTCCTAGCACCGATCCTCAGGCGCATCCATCCCACGCCGCCACACCCTACTCTCGCTTGCGATTGCCCGCGCACGTCACTTTTAAAAGGCCACATTGCTGGCAGCGGACTGGCCTACAAAACAATTCAGAAGATTGAACGAGCCTCAATCTGACTGGCTCTTTTCCCACTCCTGCGGTGGGACCTGTGAGTTGGCCCAGCTTTCCCTCTGTCAAGACGCCCGCCATGGTCCCCACCCCACGAGGCCACCACAGCGGTGGAGGAACTTCGCGACACAACAAGCCCTGGCTCGAGATTGTTCCTGATCTGCGGTTCATTGTGTTCAATGGAGGCGAGCACGAAGCGCAGACGGTCAAGCTCACTGGTCGAGTGCGACTGCATACCCCCGAGCCCATGAGCATTCTGAAGCCCAAGGTGCGGCTGGAGGGTAAGCGCAAGATCAGCTGGTGGTATATGGGAGGTATATCCGCGGGGGAAGTGGTGGACAAGAGAGTGTTTTGGAATCAGGAGCAGAGACTGGGCATCGAGAGTGCGCACAAAGTCAAGGCGGGCACCATAGAGTGGCCGTTCGAGTTTGAGCTGTCACCCTCGATGCCTGAGAGTGTGGAGGGCCTGCGGGAGACGTATATCGCATATCACTTGCATGCGAGCGTCTCGAGACCGGGCTGGAATGCGAAAGATCTCATGGCGCAAGAGCACATCCGCATTGTGCGGACACTGGGTCAAGATAGTATGGAGATGACGAGGTCAAGAGTCAACGCGGATATCTGGGCCAACAAGATATCGTATAGCATATCAATACCGACAGATGCGATTGTGTTTGGGACGTCGATAACGGCAGACGTGGAATTGTCGCCCATCAAGAAGGGCATACGACTTGGGAAGATTGAGCTGCGGCTGATGGAGACGGTGGTGAAAAGGATACAGGCCAGCGAGGTTCCAGACATCAGAGGAGACCGGTCGAAGACGGAGGAGACAGAAGTCGCAAAGGCAGACATGGAGTTCCCGGAACAATCGAGGATCATCTACGACGACGAATCGATCGATAATCCGACCATGGCCGACGAGATGTACAAGTTCAAGGCGACGCTACCGCTGCCCAAATCACTCAATGTCTGCCGGCAGGATGTTGATTCGCACAACATCAACATCACGCACCGTTTCAAATTAATGGTCAACATCCACAACCCCGAAGGTCACGTATCGCAGCTGGTCTGTCGATTACCCGTGAAGCTCTTCATTTCACCGAATCTGCCTGTCGATGAGAGGAACGAGGTGTGTCCGAGTGCGAATGGAGTGTCAGACGCAGAGTTGAACAACTCTGAAACGGTGGTGGTCGCCCCTCCTGAGTATGGACGTCATCAGTTGGATCAAATCTACAGCGATATCGATCCCAGTGGCTTCATGAGCAGAGCAGGCAGTGGCCCGGGAACACCAGCTGGGTTCCTCGCCCAAAGTCGACGAGGTTCCCACGAGAACGTGTTGTCGATAAACGGGATAGCTGACAGCGATCCGTCCGAGCACCACGGCAGTGCGATGCCACACCTGTTGCACTCCCGCCTCGCAAATCTGCAAGAGAATGGCTCAAGTCATGGATCCCATTACTCGGGCACGTCACGCAACCACAGTCCGTCAGGTGGGAACTCGCCCGCACCTGGCATGTCCGATGCGAACGAGCAACACTCGCCGGAGCGCAATCACAACGGCGGCAGCAATCATGCCCAACAGCGCCCAGCCCAAGCTCCACGAAGTGCCAGCTCGTACTTCCCTGCCACATCAGCCGGTCACTCGCCGCACACGAGCGCCCCCATGTCGCGACGCACGTCGGACGAGCACGACACGACAGACCAAGGAATCCACCAGAACGACTACAACCTGGCGGACCTGTCACGTGTGCCGTCCTACGGCGCGGCGCTGCGCACCCCAGGCGCCATCACGCCTTTCACCGAAGGCCCGCCCAGCTACATCGAAGCAACGTCGCGCCCGCCCTCGCCGATCCAGATCCAGAGACCCGGCCAGGCGCATGTGCGATCTGGCGCTAGCACGCCCAATTCTCACTCGAGCCAGCAGACGCTGACGATGCCGTTCTCGAGCTTGAACTTGGGCATGATCCAGGAAGGCGTCCCCGTTAATGGGGCGGGTGGTAATGCTGTTGCCCAATCGCCGCCGCAGAGATCCCATGTTCCTCACGGCGGGCATCATGACGACGAGTCGAGACTGAGGATGCTCCCCGCACGGAACTAGAGTTTCCGCCTGAAGGAGGCGGTTCTTTGTTAGGGTCCTGAGGGCTGTTATGGGAGTGAAGGGAGCGATTACTGAGAATCAACGACAAGATCGCGGGCATGCATTTTTTTGCGCGGGATGATCGAACCCACCAACTGATAGAGTCGAACGGGGTGGGACAGCCGAGCTTTTCGGATAGAATGCGAATCTACTCGACAGGAGTCGACAACGGCCGAGACACGAACGATAGAAGGGGAATGAAGACAGATGGCATTTTTCGGCAGGAGACCCAACCTCGGAGGTTTTTGATCAGGCGGCGTTTGGGCAGGGCTAATGGGGTACTTTTGCAGCGGCAGACGAAGGACAAGGGCGTTTCAGACGTCGCGAGGCGTTTCGCGACTGGACTGGCATTGCTTTAGGAAGAATTGATCCCCAGCTCTCGCTATTCTTTCTTACGCGCTTCCGGGTTTGGCCTCATAGGTACTTAGGAGGGGAGCTTCGGTTGTTGTATACTGTAGATAAAGCAGTTGAATTCAGGAGAAAGATCCAATACCAACTATGATGACAAGAATTCACAGAGACAGACTCTACAGTACCGATGGCCCTTGACTTTGATTTTTTCTATTTCTGATCTTATTAATTGCATCGAGCGATTCATTTCTTGGTTGGAATCAAGCCTGAAACCAAACATGACATGGCGTGGTTGTGCAGCAAGAGACAGGGTTGTTACAGACGGCAGGTTTTTGTTTCAGACACTGTGCGGTTAACGGCTTGACAATGTGTACTTTTATCAGGAGGTCGATCCTTCTGCGTTTCAGGTGGGTTGGGTGGTGATGTGGCACGGGTTGCGGGTCTGGACACTTGCTTGTGTTCGTTGTGTGGGAAGGGAGATGAGAACGGAACAGAGTAGAGGAAAGGTGATAGCAGTGAAGGTGTTGGCCAAAGTTCAATATCATTTGATTCCATAGGTATAGCCCCCCTTTTTCCACCACCAGGGGCGGAAGTAATAGTAAGTTCAAAAGAGATGGCATTTTCAACGCACATCTGGGTATCTCTCTCCATCATCATCGTCATGGATGGAATCGTAAAAAGCGCTAAATCCAAAGAAAATAAAAGTCCCGTCAACAAAAGCAACCATCAAACCCGATCAAGGGGAGATCGCGTAGAATACGTATTTTCGCCAATCAAAGGATTCGATATCAAATCCAAATCCCACTGTCTCGGTGGCTTTTCCTCCTCTCCTTGCGGTAGTCTGAGGAAGAAGACGATGGTTCTCGGATCTCGACGCGGTAGTCCTTTTGTTTGCGTTGCATGTCCTTTTCGTAGAGGGTGCCTCGGCGGGATGATGACGAGGAGGCGGTGGTGGTTGTTGCGGCTGTGGATGGTGCAGCGGTCTTGACGGCTGAGACTTGCTCGATGTCGTCGTGGTCGACTTGGACGGTGGAGTAGCGGACGGATTTGTGCTTGGATGATCGACGATGAGGGCGATTGGAAGAGGCCGGTTCGATGATAACGTTGGCGGGTTCGTTGTCTTCTTTTGAAGTTGAGTATCGTCTTGCTGAGACCGGGTAGGAACGGTCGTAGCTTAGGATGGGGACGGTTCGGTGACGAGAGCGTCGGATGTCGTGGTCCATGGCCTTGAGAAGGCTGCGTAGTTGAGAGTAGCCGTGGGGGATTTCGACACGGACGAGTTTGGACTCTTCGTCTCGTTTAGCGCTGTAGATTTCTCCGTCGCGATGGTAGACATGGCAGGCGACGTCTTGAGCGAGACCATGGCCTGCGTCGCAGAGTCGATTGCCTCGTCGGTAGACCTCGAGCGGTTGGTAGCACGTTGGGCAGTGTCGAGCATGGTATTCGAAGTAGTAGAGGCTCCAGGCCTCAGTGGATGTCAATGGTCGGGAGGCGCGGTTGTCAGAAGTTGGAGCGAATCGCACGGCTTTGGGTGATGGCGGGCTGGATGGTGCGAGGTTCGACGGCGCATTGTCTGGAGTGACCTCGACGACCACTGGCCGTACTGAAGGTCGTCGCGACGACATGGTGTTGGTGGTAGAAGTGTCGCTGACTAAGTTGTTGATCGACAACGAGATGGGCGAATCAGGCAGTCGAGAGTAGTAAAAGTACTCCACCACAATGGTATTGTCCAATGTGTAGAGTAGCGTTGGGCAGCAGGAATGCGCAGTCTGCAAGGCGACGAATGGTAGAGGGTTGGAGTGAGAAGCAAGGTGCTATTGGAGAATGGGAAGACGGAATGGGGACAGATATAGGAAAGACCCTACCTGAGGTTGCCTCCAAGGCAACGGTTGCTTTGGAGCCAGGGCGACGGTAGGACCGGTCAGTGTGTGTCCTCATCAGCCCAGGCATGCTCTGGCTTCGAGGCTTGGATGCCTGCTTGCTCAGGACATCCCCACACTGGCGAAGGTTCAAAGCCTCTGACACTGCCGCAACAAACAGTCAGAGATGGCCAGGGTTGCCGGACTCAGGGTGACTGTCATAGGCCAGCAGCCATCTTCCCTCCTCCAACCGAGCTAGCAACCTGAGGCAAAGGCAACAAAGCCACTCAGGACTCGCGCTAGCTCTTACGCATTGCGACGACAGCTTGCACTTGCAGACACCTTTGGCCCACAGCTTCCTATCGATAGCCTCTTCGGTATCGATAATCGCCGTCAAAGCCACCACCGCTGGCCAGCTAGCGATACCGCGTGCAGCCGCACACCGGTCGGGCTGCATGAACTTGCCAATCGACACCTGTACACTTTCTGCAAGACACTTCTGACCAATCCAAAGTGAGGCGCGTCCGCGTGACTGGAGCCAATCCGAGGCGCAGCATTGTTCCCTGTAGAGCGCGGCAGCACAGCTGGCTTTGCCTGGTCAACAACCACAGGAGACAATATCACGAATGCCGTGCCATGCCATCATTGTCGTTGACATTGGCGATGTGGTTGGTGTGGAGCCGTCCATCTGCCGAGTGATTGTTTGTGGCTCCATTCGGTCGTCGGTGTCGTTCCAGTCATCTGTGGCTCCCTCTCGAGTCACCCTGACCAGGTGAGTCAAGGCCGCGCCAGCTGCAGCTCTCCATCGCACGTAGTAAGTCCTTCTCGACCGAGTTATGGGTGGCATGATGGTATGACGGCATGGGGACTGTAAGGCCGGTGTCTAGGATGGACTTGTGGACTTGGTTCTTTCGATAGTGGGCGGCCTCTTCGAAGGTGCAGCTGTAGTGCGTGGAGCTATTGTCGATTCCAAAACAGCTGAGACGGTAGGACGTGATGATGACTCGAAACTCGGACGTACGTGTCAGTCTGTCGGCGTGGGAGAAGTACTGACAAAAGTGGCGAGGCTGAACAGCAGCCTCGTCGGCAGAGAGTTTCAGTCATTTTGCTGGCCTGTCTTGCCAGTATCTCGACTAGAACCTCAGCCACGCTGCCGGTGATTGTTGATATGCTTCTGCCGGCTGCTACTTCTTCTTTCAATTAGCATCATGTTAGAGCTTCAAATCCTCCTCTTGACCATTGACTCTTTTCGATGTGACGAGATGGGGTGATGGAGTTGAGAAGCGTCTTCGGTCGGTCGGCTCGAGAAAAGAGCCATAGCGACAGCCGATTCTCGAATTGAAGTCATGACGTGAACGGTTGTCACAAGCATTGAAGCTTAACGGTAGGACTTCTGGCTTCCAAGGTTTGCAACGGGTTTGTTTACTGTTCCATTACTTGATATCATCACATCAGAGGAAGTTACAACAGCATACTCACTGCCGACGATGCCGCCGAAGAAGAAAGCTGCGAAACCCGCGTCAAAGTCCGAGAAGGAGGAGACGAACGAAGCACCAGAATTACCCGCGACGGAAACGAATGAACCTCCCAAAGATGAAGCGCAACCTGCCGAGGGCGATCTAAAGGCCGATGCCAACGATGCGAATGAAGAGAAGGTCGAATCGAATGGCGATGCTAAGCAGGATGAGAAACCAAATACAACCTCCAAACCTTCAAAGAAGCGCAAGAAAGAGGCTGAACCTACAGCACCCTCGAAAGCCTCTCGTCGATCCGCACGAGGCGTGTCAAAGTCAGAGCCGTCCCAGCAACAGCTTCTAAACTTCTTGCTAAGCTCGAAAGCACAAGAGCTTGTCAGGCCAGAAGATGAGAAGAAAGATGTCCAAGAGCGGGGAGACATCCGGACGTACTCATCGTCCGTCTTGAACCCATTCGAAGAGCTCATGAGTGCGATGGTCTTGTCGCGACCCATCTCTCATCGCTTGGGTCTGCGATCGATCAGGACAGTCCTTAACGACCCATACAACTTCTCAAACGCGAAGACGGTGAAAGATGCTGGCGAAGAGAAGCGACATCAAGCGCTGTGGGATGCGAAGACTCAGCACAAGGGCAAAACGGCCGACCAGATTGGTATGCTTGCTGATGTCGTCTTGGACAAGTACACCTCGGATGACGATAAGGAAGGAGCACAGCTGAAACGGGCTCTGTCTGACAACGACAATGATCTCGACAAGGCTCTCAGCTCGATGAAGGAGAACATCAAGGGTCTCGGCAACACGGGCTTAGACATCTTCCTCCGACGAGTGCAATGGTTGTGGGACGTCGGATTCCCATACATCGATGGCCGGACGAGGGATTCTCTGCGAAACATAGGCCTGACCCCAGACGCTGAGGAGCTGCAGAAGCTGGTCGAAGAGCACTGGCGTCAGCTTGATACGAAGCATCTGGCAGGTGAAGGCGAAGCAGCGAAGAAGCGCAGAGCGTTTGTTGTCATTCTGGAGAGGGTGACGGGAGCAGATCTGGAGGGCAAGGTTGATGCGGTCTTGCAAGAGGCTGCGTCTGCTTGAATTCGCCAGTGCTTCTTGTAGAATGCATGAGTAGCCTAAGGTCTATGTCAGTCTTGGTGCGTGTGGTGAGGCTTTGGGATGTATCATACACAGAAAAGCAGTAAAATATGTAGAAAAGAGCAAAGACCATTGCATCATGTTATCTGGATTTGATCTCTCAAGCTTCCTACAAATCGGTACCGCGGCCCTAACCGCATTAGCGCGACCGGGGGTCCCGAGACATTCACGACCTGTCTCCAGAAGCGTGCTTGGACACTCGAGGCATCGCCATAGTCAGTCGCTGGAAACCGCCTGGAGCGCGATATACCCACCAAACAACCGTGCTGGTGGTCGTCGTCGCGGTGGGATGAGGGTGTAGCCGTCGCCCAGCCTGCAGGATCCGAATGTCATCCATCGACGCCGCATCTCCACTCCCCCCAGCTCACTGCCATCCCTACGCGGCTAGGCTGCGACGACTTCACCGACGACGAACCCCTCCACGAGCATCGCATCGCATAGCGGGCGCGCCGGTCAGGTGCAGCCATTCGAGGGTGACTTGACCCGACCATGAACGGCTACCCGCGCAATGCCTCAGGGACCCCCAGTATGAGCAACGGCTCGCGTCTGAACACTCCACACAACATCCAACAAAGGCCGCATTCGCCAGGCACGCCGTCGACCGCAGGTATGAGTCGGGCGGAGCGCTTCGAAGATGAGAAGCGCCGCATCATCGAGTCGTGTTTCTCCAAGCTCGACCAGGGCGGCCAGCTGGCAGAGAGCTACATCACCCATATCCGCATCATGGAGGACGCCGCCCACCCTTCCGCGCCGCCGCCGCCAGACAGCTCCGATGCCACCAAGAAGCCTCGTCTCATCATCATCGCGGTTAGAAACTCGGGGAGAGTGAGGATGCACAAGGCACGGGAAAACAACAACGGCAGCTTCAGCATTGGCAAGACATGGAACATGGAGGAGCTGTCAGCTATCGAGGTCTTCTCTCCGACTGCTGCTCCGCCTCAGTCTGAGAAAGAGCGCCAACATCGAGAGTGGGCGGGTACTGTGGGCTTCATAGTTACGATAACGAAGCCTTACTACTGGCAAGCTGGGACGAGCAAGGAGAAGGACTTCTTCATTGCCAGTGCAGTCAAAATCTATCGCAAATACACAAAGGGTCTAGTGCCTGAGCTGAAAGGGTTTGATGATAGGGAGAGGGCCATGATACTGGGCAACGTGCCAGGCCAGACGCAGCCACCCTCTGCGTTTCAAACAGCGCCTCCTGGTGCCCGTCAACCTAGCCATTCTCCAGTACCGGCACCCCCGCAGCCCCCGTTCGCGCAGAGGCCGCAGAGCAGAGAAGATAGTCGCTACAGGCAGAGTCCAGGACCACCTCCTAGCATGAGCGATGTCCGTCCTGGCAGCGGACCCAGCAGTCGGCGACCTTCTGAATCACCAGCCAGGTTCAACAATTCACAAACCCCTAATGCATTGCTACCTGGAGGTCCAAGAGCAGCGGCCAGTACCGAACAGATGCGCTCGAGGAGTGGCGACGAGCGGGACCTACATCATCCTCAACCTCGCCCGGGTACTTCTCCAGGTCCTCCTGGGATGCGCTCTGGCTCATTTCAATCCAACCAACGTGCTGGCGCACCTCCTCCTCTTTTGCCAAACCGGAATGGTAGCCCTGCCATGTCGCCGAGTGGACACCCCTCTGCACTCCGGCCGCAAAGTCCCCCAAAGCAAAGGGAGATGCAACCCATCGATGGCACTTCGGAAGAGAGGAAGATCAGTACTGCGTCGTCGAATGGTACCAAGGACGGTGCGAACCTCTTTGCGGCTGCGCGACAACGATTCATGGACTATCAGCCTCATCGAACTCCTTCACCGCCGCCGCAGACTCAATTACCTCCCTTGGATACCGAAAGCTTGCCGAAAGTCTCGCAGAATGGACATATCAAGACTCCTGTCGACGTGGGTCCCGACACTGCGAAAAGTGATTCGTCTGCTGGCATTGACCTGAACGATGCTGCGGCAGTGGGCGCCTTGACGTCTTACTGGGGACCTGAGCCAACTGCTGCCACAAGCGCGTCCGAAGAGCCTTCAAGTCCATCCACTCCGCAGCGCTCAAGGCATCGTCCGCAGGTAGAGTCCAAACCTTCAAAGAGTAGTATCGATCTCCGGCCTGCTCCACTGAATGCGACAAAGGCAACACCAGAACCTCAGGCTGAGCGTGCTGTGCCGCGAGAGGTCGAAGAGCCGGCTCCGTTGCAAGTACAAAACAAGTCAGAAACACAGCTGCCAATGCCCGGCGCCTTCTCGCCTGCTTTGCTGAGGCCGTCTGCGGACTCTAGCCCGGCTGAAACGCCTGATGAAGAAAAGGAAGAAGATGAGCAGTATCGTCCTGGGCTGGGGCCAATGTTCAAGAAGAGGGCCATCGCAGATCGTTTCAAGAAGGCAGCGCACACCGCGAACGCCTTCAAGCCACGACCAGGAGGAGCGGCCGAGAAGATCCTGCAAGCGAAGGCCCAGCGCGATGGAGAACCAGACGGGATCACAGGCGTTGTTCCCAGACCGGCGCGTCAGGGATTGAAGCAGGAAGAACCGCCTCTCACACCTGTAGAAGATCTTTCCGTCAAAGAATTTGCGAGGGAAGAGCCACCTGCGCTCAAAGTCAGCTCGCCCCAAACACCCAAGCAAGAGATCCCTCCACCTGCAGAAGTACGTCGCAGTGTTGAACTGTTTGATGATACTGCCCATTTACAGCCAGCATCGATACCGGAACCAGAGGAAACAATGGCAGACGAGGAGCCAGAAGAGATACAGATGCCACAGCCGCAGGTCAAGGTCAAACGACGAAGTGCTCAGCAAGAGAGGTACCTGTCGTCTCTCGGCATCGATCGGTCCTTGCTCGAAGGCAAAGGCTTGGACTTCGAAAACGTAATTTCCGAATTCGGATGGCAGAACGAGATCCTCCAGCCTAAGAGCCTGGCCGCAATGGAGCGAGACATTCGACGAGAGCACGGAAGATTGGAGGCCGGCTCCTGGCTCTCCCACGCAGATTCAGCACGCGAGGAGAGAGTGTCGCAAGTCGAAAGTCTTCTTGACGCTGCCATCGAAGAGTGTAATAAGCTCGACGGGATGCTGCAGGTCTATAGTCTTCATCTCGGCACACTGAACGATGACATCGCGTATGTCGAAGCACAATCCCAAGGTCTGCAGGTTCAATCCGCCAACCAGAAGCTCCTGCAAACCGAGCTACAATCTCTCATTGAGACGGTGTCTCTTGATCGCAGTGTAATGGAGCCGATTCGATATGGCGACCTTGCTGATCCACGGAGCCTCGAGGATGTAGAGACAAGTCTGATGCGTCTATACCAAGCAATGCTTACCATGGATCCATCTATAAGCAAAGCTGCTTCATCCCGACCCAAGTCACGCGGCGGCTATGGCGACAGCGAGACCGCGAACATCGCAGCCCTCAGGGACAAGAAGATTAAGTACGACCAGGAGGTCGGCGAGTTCTGCGAGCGGCTGTTGCAGTTCTTGGAGGCCAAGTTTGGAGCGTCGATGAACTCGGCCAAAACGCGTGTCCTGCGTGTGCCTAACAAAGGTGGACTGGCTAGACTCCACGGCGAAGCGTTTACCGAAGTCAGGAATGGCTTGTGGATGTACAGTCCTCTCATCCTGTTCATGAAAGAGGTCAACCTGCCCGCCTGGCAAACAAGCTTGCGAACGTACTACACACAGGCGGGTCTACTCTACGGAGAACCTTTCAAAGAGAATCTTGCCAACTGGAGGCGAACAGCTCGAGCGAGCACCGGCGACGAGACGGAGATCTTGTTCACGACTCAAGAGAAAGAAGACCCATCTGGCAACTCTGCCATCAGTACCGCCCGCAAATTGACAGTCAAGCGCTCGCAGACTCTTGCCAAGACACTTCGCAATGCTAGCGGCGGCGAGAAGCATCAAGCAACAGAACACAAGCAGCCTGGTGCGATGATGCGAGCGCAAGCATTCGCTGGTGCAGTCAACGAAATGGCGCCTCTGATCAGCCGGGAGCAAAACTTCCTCGTCGATCTGTTCCACGCCCACTCACTTGACAATGAAGAGCTCATGGAGTTGGTACAAGCAGCACCTCCTGCAGCCCGCAAAGCTGTCAGCCTTTCAGAGAAGAAGCCGACAGACCCCGACCGTAAGATGGCTGGGCTTGTCAACGCTACCATGGGAGAGATCTTCAATTTCTTCGCCAGAGAGCTTGATACATTGGTGAATTGGAGCACCTCTGACGACCCAGTCCAAGGAGTCGGTGTCCTGGCATGTCTCGGTCGGCACGCGTTCTTCTTGCAAGACAGCAGTCAAGAATACCTCCTACAGATCGTTAAAGACCTTTCCGACAAGCTGCAGCACCGATTCAGCAGGTTTGTTGACGAGCAAGTGCGAGCCATCGAAGACACAAAGGTTAAGATCAAGAAGCGAAAGGGTGTCATCGCATTCATGAAAATCTTCCCACATTTCTCTGCTGCAGTGGAGAATGTGTTTGCATCGGTCGCTACGAACGACTACGATCAGATGGCTGAGTGTATCATGGAAGTACGAACGATGGTGGACGACGCATACGAACGGATCAACCGAGCAATGTTTGATAGTCTCAAAGTTATCGCGAAGGAGAGTCCCGTCGCTGGCGTGCCTGCAAACAAGCAGGGCCATACTGGAGACGATCCAGAGGATAAGGAGATGCTCAACTATCACATCTTGCTGATCGAGAACATGAACCACTACATTGAGGAAGTCGACGATGGAGGGAGACCGGGCGTGCTGGCTGAATGGCGCGGAAGAGCACAGCTGGAACGAGCAGAGGCATTGGAAGGATATGTTCAAAGGGTCATTCGCCGGCCCTTGGGCAAGCTTCTCGTGAGTGGCAGTATTTTGATAGCCTGACTTCATTCACTAACGTATACATCACAGGACTTCCTCGAATCTGCCGAGTCAATCCTCGACACAAACCCCTCCAACCCAGGCGCCGTCTCCGCCCGTCCTTCGTACTCTCGCAAAGCTATGCGCACCATGCTGTCGCAACATGACAGCAAGGAAATCCGGCGCGGCATTGACACGCTTCGCAAACGTATCGACAAGCACTTTGGCGAGGCCGACGAGGAGGCTCTCTCCCGAGGACTGGTGAACTATGTCTGCAAGGAGTGCGAGAGGGCGTATGAGAGGGTTCTGGAGCGGACAGAGAAGCTGGTTAAGGAAGTGTACCCTCCGACTGAAGGCGAGAAGGATGTCGTGATTGACTTCTCGAGGAATGATGTTGCTGCTGGGTTTAGGAGGTAGAGTGCGATGGGTAGGGAGAAGAGAAAAAGGTGAGTTTGCGTGGTGTTTTGGCGGTTGGCAGGATATTGTTGTGATTGGGATTGACTTGATGACATCGAAGGGAGGAAAAGGCGCCCTCTTTGAGTCTTCTTCAACTATCACTAGAGAATCTTCGCAGGCAGGAGCTTCGATTGGTTGTACATATTCCTTCTTCATCAACGCAGTGGGACGTTACTGCACTCGTTCGTTACGAGGTTGGTCATTGATTGCTGCACCAGTCTTCCTAGAGACTTCGCAAGACTTCATCAGGACATCCAGATCGAACTCCCCATTCCATCAGCAGCAGAAAGAGGCAATGCACAACAAACCTTCAACTACATACTTCTCGGCAGCCCACATCATCATCGCACCAACCACACCTCCAAAACGACCTCCAAACTCATCACTGATCATCATTATCATCAATCAACACATTCCCATTCCCGCCCTTCCATGACATGTAGTCTATCGAAAAGCCCCCTCACGGCCCGAAATCACGAATCCTTCCACACCCACCAATCACCCATCTTATCGACACGTCTACGGCACTTCGACCTCGCTTCGACGATGGGAGGTTGAGAGGTACGCACGAGAATAGAAACACCACAGGACGGGACGTGTACAGCACCTTCTCTACTGCGACGGGGTTCTGCATGGCCTGCGGGGTTCGCTTGCTTGCTTGCTCGTACAGTACAGCACAGCACATGCTGCTCGTTTGGCTGAGGCTGGACTGGGCTGGCTGAAGCTGATGTCGGCACCCGTCTGGGCCAATATGCGCTGTGCGTTGTGCTCGTGCACGGCGTGGTCATTCATCGTCGGCCATGCTTTCGCCATGCGTTGAGTGGATGGACGGGATGGACGGTCGGTGTGTGGCGGGCCGTGACAGACAGGCGGAGTTGGGGCATGTAGGTAGCCGCTTCTTATCTCTCGCGAAGGGGGGTGCTGTTTTGGGGCGGGATGCCCATTTCGCCAAACAAGAGGTGAGAGGAGAGGATGGGAGGGGAGTGGGTGAGAGGCGCGCGGGAAGTCGAACAGCAGTCGTGAATAATGGCGACAGAGAAAGATGCAAGGGAGGGAAAGGGATAGGTCGCCGACACTCCAAATCTTTTCCTCCACGCCGCAGACACGCATGGTTGCGCCTGCCTCCTTCGGCGTCTACGCACAGTATGTGTTCAGTTGGAGAGAGAAGAGAGAAGCCGAAATAGACGGCGAACCGTAGCTTTCCCACGCCGCAGTTACCGCCTTGTTCATCTCATTGCCAACATTCGCTTCTTCTTGTGAGTTGAGCAATGGGTATCGGGCCGTGCAGAAAAGGGAGAAAGCAGAACAGGTGCACTACTCCGAGGAGATTGATTGATCGAGCCGGCATGTCCAAGAGTCAAGGACTTCCCTAGCAAGAAGCTTCGTTCACAGGCCACGAGCACGAGGTTCAAGGATATGGTAGGGGAAGGTATAGACTTTTTGTTCTGTGCGAACCCGTATTGCGTGCGTGCGTGCAGTTGCTGTTCGGGGCAGTTTGCATTGAACATACTAGTCGTAGGTGGTGTGAGGAAGGGAGGGGAGGAGATGCTGGTGGCAAATGATTGAATTAAAAGTATACAAGGTATTGATATTAGACTTCACTTGACTTTCGATGAAGCCGTTGGGTTGTACAGCAGTCAGTAGTTAGGCAAGCAGCATGCGACTACCGTATGTAGATGAAAGAGTCAAGCACATAGCCGTCGTCTACTACAGTAGTAGTCAGTGAATCGAGTATGGTGTTGCTCATCCCCATCTTCCTCTTTCACTCCGCCGAAAAGTCACATCTATTCATTCAGATTAGTCCCGAATCAAACAAACTGCAGCGCACCTCCAAAAAAGTCACATAGATTGAAACCCTCCAACCACCTCTACCCAGCATTTCGGACTTTCTCCATGTCGATCAGCATATTTACACGAGCTGAATCGCGGTCGCAGTGGCTGGCTGCTCGTCGCTGCTGTACCCGTCATCAACCTGCATATACATTTGCATACATCCGTCGTGGCACGCATGTGCATGCATACCATGCGTTGTTAAGAAAGGAAGCCGGGGTTGACTGCGGAGTGTGATGGTGATGAAGGATTGCCACCGTTGTTGTCCGACCCGAAATCATTAATTCATCATCGTGACTTGCAGGAGGATGCGTACCGGCGAAGTGGAAGGAGAAAAAGATGCGTTTCATTTCTAACGATGTAGCCGTTGAAGAGTGCTGATCTTGCGATCGCGAGTCAGGCGAGTTTTCGACGTTGTTACTATACGACGATCGTCATACGTACGATGCATGCTGGTGTACTGGTTGCAGCCGTTCCATCTCCAGATTTGCGCACGCGATGATGTGTTTGTTGTGGCGAACACAGGAATTGACTGTGTTGCGTGCTGCAAGAGCGAAGTTTGATGCGACTTCACCTCATCTTCGCCATCAATCACCAGTCGTCGCCAGTCACAGTAGTAGTGAGAAGAAAGATTATCGTGTATGTGATCGAAGTGGTTTTTCATACAATAAGAAAAGTGTAGCTGCAAAAGGGCTGGTATCTAATAAACAATTGTGTCCCTTGTTTGACGCCTCGTTTGGGCTCCTCCCCTCAGTAACGCCGTAGTAGTCGTAGCCATCACCATAACGCAATCACCAGGGATGATGGGTTTTCGATCATTCCTCTGGTGCCAATTTTTGACCAAGAATTAGCCGGTCCAAGAGTATCTCATGGCTCGAGCGGTTTGAGCCCCAAAAAAAAACATGAAGCAGCATTTTGCAAACGTGAATCAGAAATGAACGCGCTCTAGGTCCTGCGGAGGTACAGGACCAACCAGCCCAGAAATCTGTAGCCACAGATGATTCCGAGCATGATTCCAACCCACTTGCCGGTCTCGCCGACCTTGTAGCCGTAGTTCTCGAGCACGCCGGTGCCAGCAATCATGCACTGGTGGGCAAGTTCGGTCTCGTACATGCATGAGCATTCGCCTTGCGAGTTCATGCCGCAGGTGAAGTTTCGCTGGCCGAACTCGTTGACCATCATGCCTTGGAACACGTACGACTGGTAGTCGATGTAGTGAAAGACGTATCTAAAGAAAATCAGTGAACGGTCGAGACAGACATAATGTTTCGGAACTTACCGCCAGAAAGGGTTGAGTGTCTGAGGTGGAACAAGGAAACCACCAGTACACATCCAAAGACCGTTGGCGAAAGCGGTTCCAGCGAGCGCGACGACGAAAATGGGGATCAGAGAGCTGATCAGGACCACCAGAGACTCGGCGGCGATCAAATCCAGAAACAGCCACATGACCCAGGTGAAAAAGGCCTGAGCAGTCGGTCGAAAGTTGGAGAGCCAGTAAGCCACGATCGAGAAGAGCATGGCAATGAGGAACAGATAGGGAATGCCGGTGACGAAGTTGGCGAAAATGAAAGAGGTTGGTCCGTAGAGACCGTTGGCACGCTCCTTGATGAAGAGAGCGCGATCTTCCAGGAAGGCGGGGATGTAGGCGACGGCCATGAAGGACATGAAAGCACCACCAAAGAAGATGGCATTGATGAAGGATTGGATGTTGCCCTGGTCCGGGTTGAGACGCAGCCAGACCGTACCCATCATCACGGCCAGACCCATGTACATGGCAATTCGAATGCCATAAGCGATGATATCGCGGTAGGATTTGATGAATGATCGGTGGATGAGAGCAGCTGGAATGGCCAAGGCGCCGGCAGATTCGTCCTTGGTCTCGGCGTTGATGTCGGTGTCCATGGAGTTGCGAGCCATCTCGTCAGTGAGTTCAGTGACGGTAGCAGTGGCAAGACGAGACTTGTGCCACGACGAGTGAACCATGTTCAGCTGTTGGTCAACCTCGCTTCGATCGCGGGCAAAATCGGTGTTGACGAAGTCGATGATGAACTCTGCTGGGTTCATGTAGAGTGGAATGGGGAAACCACACGCATCGAAGTATGGCTGCACCTCAGAGACTGGTCCACTGTAGGCAGTGCCACCTTGCGAGAGGAGCAGCAGCTTGTCGAACATGGCGAAGGTCGAAGTGGAAGGCTGATGTATGGATGCAATGACGATTAGGTTGTGCTTCTTCGCAATGTCCTTGACGAAGGAGATGACTTCGAAAGAGGCGGCCGAATCCAGACCAGAGGTAGGCTCGTCCAAGAAGAGAAGTTTGGGGCTGGTGATCAACTGGGCTGCAACGCTGACACGACGCTTCTGACCACCGGAGATACCCTTCCTAATTGGAGTTCCGATCAGGTTGTTCGCCTGGCCCTGCAGACCGAATGCCGTGAGGAGTGCTTCAATGCGCTGGATGCGCTCGAGTTTGCTGACTGACTTGGGAAGGGAAAGGCGGGCTGCAAAGTTGAGTGTCTCGCGGACAGTGAGAGATCCGACCAGCGCATCTTCCTGCTCAACATATGCAGAGATGCGACGGAAAGTCTTGGGGTTGGCTGCTGAGCCGTTGATGTAGACGGCAGCCTTGACGTTGGCGGCGAGGGAAGCTGTCCTGTGTGCGAGGACGTTGAGGAGAGTCGACTTGCCGGAACCACTGTGAAGCTGTCAGTTGAGGTCGCCCTCGTGATTGTATCATCCCACGTACGAAGGGCCCATGAGGGCCAGCAGCTCGCCGGCCTTGACGATGCCATTGATGTCGGAGAGGATGGTCTTGGGCTGCTGCGACTGGCGGTCCTTGACGGTGACGGTGACGCCCTTCCAGCCGAAGCTGCGGATGTTGGTGTTGGTGAGCTGGGCGTAGTCGCCGCCTATCATCTTCTCAATGTCCGACATTTTGCTGTAGCGTCTGCGATCTGGAGTCGCAGCGTCGAGTTCGGTGGCCAGGTTGGTCGCGGGTGCAAGAGCACCGGGCAGCGTGTGTGGGGAGAAGAGAAACTAAGTGAGTGGCAGCACGCGGCGGCGTGAGTCGAATGGCAGCCCGTGCGAGTCCAACGCTGCGTGGTGAAGACGGCGGCGCAGGATGCAGCGGTTGAGGAGCGACACAGCAACGACGACGGCGACGACAACGGCTCTGACACGCCGACGCTGGGTGCGATCTCTTCTCGGTGGGCGGTGGTGGTGTCGGACGGTGTCAGTGTCGGTGGCAGCAGTCAGTGAGGAGGAGAAACGAGCGATGCGGAGCGGCAGAGTGTAATATCGATCCTCTCCAGGCCTGTCACACGCCGCAGGGCCATCCTCTCTTTACCGTCTTAGCGAGGCGGGCAGCGGGCAGGCCCTCGACAGCGTTTGCTGCACACGCCGACGCCTCTGCTCCCAACGACTGCGCCTGTTGCGCCCCTGGTGCCCTGCTCTAGAACCGCACACGCTGTCCGCCCGTCGTTCGTTGGTCTGCAGCGCGCGCAGGGGGTCGCGTCAGACAACCTTCAAACTTTACCAGGGTGTTCCCAGTCCTGAAACTGCACCGCGCTAGGCGAAAAGGGACGCTGCCACTGGCCAACCTCGCGCCCGGTACCTGCCAAGCCTGAGATTGCCTGCCCCACCGCCGCAACTCTGTTTCGACGCCATGCCCTGCTCGAGTCGTGCTCGCTGCAGGAGTCGCCAGGCACGCATCACAAACCACCAGACCGAGTTCCCAGGGCGGTTTCAGGGACCGTCGCCGTCAATTCTCGTCAATTCCAATCCGCCCGTTCGACCCTCGCCGTCAGCCACCTCGCTGTCATCGGCTACCTGCAGCGCCTGCTCCCCACCGGGCGCCCGTTGTCCCTCCATCCTCCACCCTCCAGCAAGTCGCGGACACGCCGTTTGGAGGCTTGTCGCGGCAAGCCACGCAGAGCTGTTCCCACTCCTTCCTGCCGTCTTCCTGCCGCCCTGCTTGCCGGCCCGTCAAGCTTCATTGGGAGATTATCAGCGCCCGTTCGGCGCTGCGAGGGGTGCCGTATGTGCCCCCGGCGTCTGGTGTGCAGTCTGTTTTGAGTTAAGCTCTCAGCCTGCAGCAAAGCATGATTAAAAGTCCGATGCTAGCTTCTGAGTGCCCGCAAATCCCGTCACCGCGCTCGCCTATTCCCCTGAGACATGGTATACAACGGCCCTATATCGACTCTGTCGATCACAGCAGCCCACGGCCACCCATCGCGATGCGAGGCCTGCTTGGGAATCTCCCCGCGGTCCTTGGCCCGCCGCTCGCCCGCCCCTCTGTGTAGCGCGCCAGCTAACCTGTCACACACTCGCCACAGTTCTGACGGCATTCTCCCAGCGCGCAACGCCGAGGCGGACTCGACCTCGCCGGCGCTGCGAAGTGACGGCTCGCTGGGGCCTGGCAGTCTGCGCAACCGTCCACGTTGCGTGCCCGTCGTCGGCATCTGTCCCTGATGTAGCAAGGTGAGCCTCCATCGACAGCAGTAGCATCATCGGCTGCCGACACCCGGGATACCATGGGAACACAGACGCAAGGTTGGGGTAATGGGCACTGGTTCGCTCTGATTCACTGTGGCGCGTTAATCGCTCTGACCTCGTCTGCGAATCGGCGAAGGTTTGCAGGCCATGGTAGCAGAGACTCGAGTCCAGCAACGACGTTCTGGGCAAGCAAATTTGACTCTCAGGAGAAGTGGCTGCTTTCCCACACGCCGGCACGCTGCTAACAGACAAGGCACCCCAAAAATGGAGGACCCGTGCACGGCTCCGCGCGGCTAGCAGAGGCATCCCAGAATACTCCTCGTCCAATTGCATGCCTGTGTCACTCGTCTGTCACTTTCCTGTTCTTACGTCGCCGTCTGTCCAGTCTCCATTCGCTTCGCCCGGCTATGGTATCACCTTGTCTGTCTGCTGCTGCTCACCTTTCCTGTACCCCAGCAGTAGCGGTGTTACACTCGCTCGTCCTGGCGTGGATCTTCACTTCTGCCTCTTGACGTGCACTGCCATCCTGATCGCTGCCGTCGCCGACACTCTCTTCCCGACCGGACTTCACCTCTTACTCGATCTCTTCCGTGTGCGCGACGTTTGGAACATGATTTGAACTGAAAACCGGCTTGGACTTGGATAGGCGGACTACTCCCTCGAAACATATCCCGCAATGGACATACCCGCCCACATACTCGATGCCGTCCAGACATCCGATTCTGCCTCGCAACAAAGACTCGAGATTGGCAGCATCGATTCACGACGATCACCAAACACATCACGTTTCCCGGGCGCGCTGTTCGATGCGCATTCTTCGGCCGAGGATGTATCAACCACCAGCGATTCCGATCACGGTCACGACTACCAAACCGACTTCACAACTCCCGCTCAGTCCGATTCAAGTTCAAGTCCTGATGACATGCAACCGGACGACGTTGAGGACTTCAGAGACCGCGAGTATCCGCAGCTGAAAGGCAAGACGTACCTGGATCACGGAGGAACAACTGTATGTCGATGAAGGTGACTTGGGCAGATCGCATCACACCACTAACATGCTTCCCAGCTGTACGCCAAATCCCTGGTGGAAGAGTTCTCAGCCGACCTCATCGCCAATCTCTACGGCAATCCTCACTCCGCGTCTACACCGTCCGCAATCTCTGGTCACCGCGTCGACGAAATCCGCGATCGGGCGTTGCGCTTCTTCAACGCTGACCCGGAAGAGTTCGACCTTGTGTTCGTGGCCAATGCCACCGCCGCCATCAAGATGATCATCGACTGCTTCAAAGACCACGCTGCCGCTAGCAACACTCCCGTGTGGTACGGGTATCACCGCGATGCACACACCTCACTTGTCGGCGTACGAGAATCAACAAAGATGCATCGCTGTTTCACCAGTGACGAGGAAGTGGACATTTGGATAAACAGTGGTGGGTTGGGAGGACCACGCGCGCGGCAACTGGGTCTCTTCGCTTATCCCGGGCAATCGAACATGACTGGACGGCGGCTGCCCTTGAGTTGGTGAGTGTTGGATTTTCTTTGAACGTGTTGTACGCAAAGACTGACGTTGCGCAGGCCTGGACGGATTCGAAAGTCGTTCCACAAGGCGGCCACTTACACCCTTCTGGACGCGGCTGCGCTGGCAAGCACGGCGCCCTTGGACTTGTCTGACCCTGCGACTGCACCTGACTTTGTCGCTCTTTCCTTTTACAAGATCTTTGGGTTCCCCAACATAGGCGCCCTGATCGTTCGGAAAGATTCGGCGCACGTGCTGGAAAGCCGGAAGTACTTTGGAGGTGGCACGGTTGAAATGATCATCGCCATCAACGACACCTGGCATGCCAAGAAGGAGACTTCGATACACGACCGCCTCGAGGACGGCACCCTACCATTTCATTCCATTTTCGCCCTGGATCACGCCATGAATGTTCACGAACGACTATACGGACCCAATCCCATGAAATTCATTTCACATCACACGGCCCAATTAGGACGGCAACTCTTCGACGGCCTTTCTGGACTGAAGCATGCCAACGGTGTTCCCGTCTGTCGGATCTACAAGGATGAGAATGCCGTGTACGGTGACCCGACTATGCAAGGTGCGACCATTGCATTCAACGTCCAACATCAAGACGCATCGCTAGTAGGATTCGAAGATGTTGAGGAGGCGGCAGATGAGCGCAGCATCTTTGTACGCAGCGGGTCATTATGCAACCCTGGCGGTGTGGCAACATATCTCGGCTGGTCACCAGCAGAGATGAAAGCAGCATACGCCGCAGGCCATCGATGCACGAATCCCACTCAGATCATGCTTGGGAAGCCGACGGGAGTGGTGAGAGTGAGTCTCGGCGCCATGAGCACATCATCAGACGTCTCGACACTCCTCAACTTCCTCAGAGAAGTCTACGCCTCCAAGACTGCCGACCCACGGACCATGACCGCTGCGATACACGCATCGAGTATCGTGGGCCCCAACAAGGAACTCCTCAGCAACCAAACGACCGCATTACCTTCCCTCAGCATACCGATACCGGAAAAGCAAAACTACCACACATCAATCGCCACTCCAAGTACAGCCGCTAGTATTAATACCACCGACACCAAATCCTGGGAATCCGGTGCCACAGCATTACCACAACCTAATAATCACGACCCCGATCGACCACGAGCACCGCCCTTCATACCCGCCGACTACGTCAAGCTACGAAAACCGTGGGAAGAGGAAATGCGGAAAAACGCCCAGAACTACGCCATGGAAATCAAAATTCGCGAATTGGAAGACGCCAACTCCTTCTCACGCAATCCCACGCCGAGTGTCAAAGCGAGGAAATTTGGACGGAGCGTCGTGAACCTCTTACGGACCAAGAGCCATTTCGCCGAACACAGGTACGAGCAACCCACACAATGATGAAACACCTATCATCATCCTTCCTCCACCCTCCTCTCCCGAAACAAGTGGCTCTTCTGCTGGACGTTCCTGGCCTCTAACGGATTTCTTCGGCGATTCTAGGCCATCACCAGCGCCAGCACCACCACAATCGCTACAGCAACAGTCGCCGATACAGTCACCACCAGCACAACACCTGGCCACCGCGCCACCGTCTCCCCTCCCGCCTCTAGTGGAGAAATCCTCCTCGTCACATCTATCATCACAACATCACCACCGGTCCCGCAACAGCCTGGAGCGACAACACATCCAAAACGTGGTCCAGGCGTTGGGGTTGTGATGGGACCACAACACTCACATTCCTACTTTTCTCGGAGCATCTCGGCAGATCTTCTTTTCAAAGCATGGCGTGCATTTACAATATTTACTACTACTTACGTCGATCGAATATTTCTTAGTGTGTCAATTTTCGAACCCGATCTCCACGAGAGGGAGATCTGGTCCGGAACTTTTGTGGCGAAACATTTTGGGTATCTGAAGCATGGCGTTACTACGGAGCGAGAGAGAAGGATCTGATGGAAAGGAGACGATGGATCACATTTTCTGCCTGTTTTTGACGATCTACTTGTGTGTTTCACCTTCGTGTGTTGGTGGGGATTTGTCTCCTTTCTGAATGATACCAAAGCTTGCGATATCTGATTTTTCTTTTGGGGGATGAGACCGATGGGGTCCACTCCAAACAACATCAACCTTGTCTATACGGGGGATTGGGGCGGTAGGGGAAGGAAGGAAGGCAGCAACATTGGGCATCGTGTTCGGGGAAGATGGGAAAAGGAAATACTTGGGCGAGTGATTTGATGGAGACGAGTACCGACTCCACGGTCGTCCTGACGTCGCACGGCACCATCGAAGGAAAAGAGAAGAAAGAAGACTCTTTGTAAATAGGCGCGAAAAGAGCAAAAAGCGGCATGCATGTGATTATGCCCTACTACGGCCAGAAAAAGAAAAAGCAAATCTTCCAACCGACTTCCACCTATCCATTCTCACCTCCCGCGATTCAAGCAAGGAAACGGGCAAGGGAAAGAAAAGGCTACCCACCGGCCAACGAAAACACGACAGTACACCATGAGCTGTCAAAGCAGCTAGCCGTGTCGTGCGTGGTTTTCGTCGTGCTGCCATGCAGCTCGCCATGTCCAACTCACACGCAAGCACATGATGACAATATACTCGACACAAAGAGGCGTGGAAGTGGAAGGTAAGGTGCCGACGGACGGACACGGATACAGCGTGGCGTTCGTTGTATGGCGGCCACGAGTCATATCGGTGATTTGCATGCGATATTTGATGGGACTGTGACTGCACAATGGGGTTTTTGCTTCTCTCTGATGCAGGTGTCCTTCCGAAGACCCGGGAGGGGAGTGGACGCCACTTGTGGGACGTTTTGGACGAGAGATCTATCAATCAAAGATGGATGGTATCGCCCGGTTTCACATCAGTCGCCATGATGACAACTAGCGATTCCTCGCGAATCGATCTACTGTACCTGCCGGATGACACAAAGCGAAGATGTGCCATACACGCAGCCAAGGCTGTTTCGATCAAGTAGGTGCGTGGATGCGTGAAAGAAAAAGCCGTGTCACAATAACAACCACCACGCCGCACCAGGTGATGTCGGCACCCAGTACAGCCTTCGGCACATCCGGCCCGGGGGGATGCAATATGTACCACACGACCGATGACTGACTGACCTGACCTGACCAGGTAGGTGGGTAGATGCATTCGAAGCATCGTGCATGCATGCATGATGCGGGCATGCGGCGTCGTGCAGGGTAATTGATTTATTTGTGCGTTCCTTCCTTTGAAGGAAGTGGAGAAAGGTGGAGTTGGTGCTGGTGGTACAGGATACGATGGAGACCTTTGAGACATGGGGGCTGGTCACTGGTTTGTGCGACCTTTGAGTCTCGTGATGTTGGGTGGCGGGTGGTTACACGGTGAGGGAAGGGAGGGAATTTTTGTTGGTTGGGTGATGCATGCGGTCGACGAATCCATTCTCGTAGGTATGGAAGCGACTGAAGTCAGTTCTTCCAAATCATCAATCACACCTTCCAGTTCCGCGAGCAACTACTCCATCCACAACCTCCCAAAATCCATAATCCATAAAGACTTGCGTCAAGAAACTCAGTGCACGTGGCCAAAAACGGCCAAAATCCCATCCGCGATGCCAACTCCCTCGTCAAAATCAAACTCATCAAAAAAAGACTTTATCGAAGGCCAATGTCTCCAAGTTTCAGCTCGCCCTTTCCAGCACTCTCGAGTCGCCAGCCAGGATAGCATGCCTCTCGAATTGGAAATGTTCCCTGACTAGCCATGCTGGACTGCCTGTATTAGGAAGGCCTGGTATTACCTCCCCGGGCGTTATGTCCATGCCCATGTCCATGTTGAAGAAGAAGCTTCCCGTTCGATTGCCTTCTTTCAGAAGAAGCCCAAACCAAGGCCCTATAAATCTCAGCCATGGGTATGCGCGGGGAGGTAAAGCCGCGCAAGGGGTGTTTCAGGGTCGTGTTTGCCATAATGTTTCTAGGTGAGTAGCGAACCAGGCCATTGCAGATCACTCCAGATGCCGGAGAAGTTCGCATGAGATTCTTGATGCTAGGATGAGGATGAGGATGCAGCCCTTGATGATGGCTGCCTGTCTGCAGAGACGAAAACCAAGAAACCTCGTTCACTTGGAGGCCAAGAGTGGACCCGCTCAGACGAGACTTTACAGCTTGTCAGTTTATTGCTTTCTCCTCGTCGGTACTATACCATGTTTGATGTCAATACTATAGGCTGATGTAGATCTTACGACTGCAAATAGACGACGTGATGATCGCCGAAGTTTCCAGACAGGCGGCGAATGCACATGTGATGGATGATGAGCCCGACAGGTCGATTCAGCCAGATCTGTGGTTTCTCCGTCCGTCCATCTACTTGGGAATTGCTATCTCTCGAGTTGTCTCGACGCGATGGGTCTTGGGTCTTGGGTCTTGGGTCCGTCTTGATTCGAGATTGATTAGGTCTTCTATATTGTGGCGTCTATCAGATCTCATCATCATCTCTGCTCGTCATATGTACAAGGCGTCAGTCAATGTCATGAACCTCATCAACTCAGCCGTTTCAGTCGTGCAATTTACGTAGGGCTCTTACGACAGGCTGTCGAGATATTCGGCCGTGATTTGGCCGGGGTGGATGACAATGCCAGGTGTCGAGTTGGTGACGGTCCCGTCGTAGTCGTTGCCGTTGCCAGGCGCCGTGATGGTGTAGTTTGCGAAGCAGGCGAATTGGTAGTTGGCGAGTTTTGCGGCCTCCTCTTGGCTGGCGATGAAGTCGTCCATTGGGCAGAGACCGTCGATTCGTCCTTCGCACTGTCCGCCGCGGATAGTGTTTAGGGGAATAATGCCGTTGTTCAGGCGCATCTGAGAAGGGGGCGTTAGCTTGGAGGTCGAATGTAAGTTGCGTACTGTTCTTTGGTACTCACTCTGATGAACTTATTCGGGGCGTTTGACTTATCGTAGCCGTACTGTGTTGGGTAGTACTCTGTTCTCTGCTCAAGTTCAGGAGTAGGATCGGAGTCTGTACGTTGGAACAATGGTTAGCTACCCTGATCACAGCGCAGTCTATTCCTTTGATTCACTCTTACCTGCGCATCCAATCACCTCAGTATAAAGACGAGCACCGAAAGGCGTCAGGTGGGACAAGATGAAGTGTCGGTCAGGATCTGGAGGGAATTGGGTCAAGCTGGGGTGTTCTCTGAAGTAGTCCACCGACATCGACGTCAAGAGGGAAATAATAATGTCGTCGTGAGTGAAGTCCGCATAGAATGGTCTGTCCAGTGGAAAGTCCTCAGGGTTGTTCGTGATGGTGTAGTTGACGCTGCTGTTGCTGCTGGTGATGTATTGCTTTGTGAGTCGGGCCAGGAGCTCTTGTTGGTATCCAAGACCTTGAGCACGTCCAGTTGGGTTGCCCTGAACAGAGTTAGTACATCTCTCTTGCCAATTCTCATGCAGATGGTCATCTCACCCAGGCGTAGTCGTAGTAGTACTCGATGTCCAACGTGTTCTCGAAGCCAGCCCACTCATCTTCGGTGAAGAGGTTGCAGAAGTCGCTTTGACCAATGTACCCATGCTCATAGGCGCAAAGAGATTGCATAGCATACTGTTCAGTAGGTCAGTAACTGTGATCTGCTTTTCACTCGTGTACTCACGGTGTCGTTGACGTTGAACTTGAAGCCAGCTGGTACGAACTTGTTAACACGGGCGGTCGCCTCCTGAAGGTACAGCGGCACGTATTGATAGAAGAGGTCGTTATCACCCAAGTATCTGTGAACAGAAAAGGCCACCGTTAGCGAATGTCTTTGGCACATGGTGTGGTTTCCATCTTGTGATAACATACGTGATGGGCGAGATAACGTCCTCGAAGCAAGAATCGTACGAGGCAAGGGTGTTGTTCTCAGTCCCACCCTCTGGGATCACCACAACATCGAATAGAGAACCATTGGCGAAGGCGCTTAGCTTTGGATCGGACGTCTCGTAGAACGAAGGACCGAAGAATCCCAACGACCACGAGATTTGCGAGTTCTCGATACGGCTCTGGCCCGTGGTTCGAAGCACCGGCTTGGGACGAGCAGTCCCATTGACGTAGGATCCATTGTACTGGACCTGTCCTACAGTGGCATTGTAGAGAGTCCTGCCGTAGTAGTTCCAGAATTGCACGCCCGAGGCAAATTCGGTAGCAGCTCCAATACCAGTCAGGTAAGACTCTCCCATCTGATACTGGTAGGTGTTGAGGAACGCGAGAGGGCCTGTGAAGGAGGCATTGGGGTGGGCCTTTGTGAAGTTCTCGACTTTCTGAGCGAAGCGCTCATCGTTCGTGCCGTCGTCGAAGGCTGAGGTTGGGAAGCGTTGGGCGTGGCGATGGAGGACATGGACCTGCTCGACTTGACATTTGTCTGGGAGGCCGACGAAATCGACACCAAAGTAGTCGGCGGCATTATCACGGTACGTGGAGATCTGGCCTACGAAACGTTACACAGAGCCATCACTGCCATTGGATCGGTCTGCCTCACCCCAGTATTGGGAAATCTCGTCGATATCGGTCAACAGAGTCTGGTCCAGCTTCTGCCTTCGCTGGCGAGGTGCAGCAGCAGAGACACTGCCAGCCAAGGCGGCAATGGCAACGATGGAAGACGGGACAAGCATTCTTGCTGGTATGGAGAGCTCGTGGTACCTGCAGCAACAGCTCTGGGCAGGGTTGTGAGCAGGAGGGCTTGGCTTGGGTCTTTTAAAGCTATCCAAACATCGGCCAATGCCCCAACAGTTCGCGAGCGAGTTTGCGTGGCTTGCGGCGGTCAAACCTGGCCCAATGCCACGCTATCGCAGGCCAACGTGCCGGCAGTATGACGGCGCTGGGAGACGTCATGGTATGGCTTCGTAGCGGCGGGAAGCGGGGTGTCGGCCAAGCTAGAGCACGTGTTGACAAGCATTGGCATTGGCGCGAAGTGAGGGATTTGTGCCTTTATTGTCGCCTGAGGCATCAAAGTCACGTGCTGACTCCATCTTGGTCGTCCCCGCGTAACTCCAGCCAACCCCAAAGCCGAGTCTAAGCGCAATGTATAGCTGTCTGACGATGCCCACGGAACAGCAAATGTCTTCCCATCTCACACGACAGACACAATGATGCGGCCAGCATGTAGTCCCAGGAGCCTGGCCTCACAGATCTTGCCATCAATACGAAGACACTACGCCTCTCATCCGCCCAAGGCAAGACTAAACATTCCAACCGACTACGGCACAACTCCTCTCCTCCACCACACCTCCAAAGCCGCCCTCGCCAACCAGGAGCTCTCCCAAGAAGCACGAAATGGGACCACAGACAGAAAGAACCTCTTCCAAGCCATCAACTCCGCCCTCTCCCATGCCCTCCGCTCTGACCCCCGCGTCCTCCTCTTTGGCGAGGATGTAGCCTTCGGCGGCGTATTTCGGTGCTCCATGAACTTGGCCTCTGAGTTTGGCGACCACCGCGTATTCAACACGCCTCTCAGCGAGCAAGGGATTGTAGGATTCGCCGTGGGAGCTGCCGTGGAAGGGATGAGACCTATCGCGGAGGTTCAATTTGCGGATTATGTTTTCCCTGCGTTTGATCAGATCGTCAATGAGGCGGCCAAGATCCGGTATCGTGCAGGAACGAATGCTGATGAACAGGCTTGCGGTGGAATGGTGATACGGATGCCGAGTGGTGGCGTAGGCCACGGAGCCCTGTATCATTCTCAGTCGCCAGAGGCGCTGTTCACACACGTTCCAGGCATGAGAGTCGTTGTTCCAAGATCCCCCGTACAAGCGAAGGGACTGCTTCTCGCAGCCATCGAAAGTCCAGACCCAGTCATCTTCATGGAACCCAAGATCCTCTACCGAGCCGCCGTCGAGCACGTCCCAGCGGAAGCCTACACCCTCCCTCTCAGCAAAGCCGAAGTCCTGAAAGAAGGCAAAGACGTAACCATCATCTCCTACGGCACACCGCTATACACCTGCCAAAACGCCCTGGCGGCGGCAGAGAAGGACCTGAAATGTTCCGTGGAACTGATCGATCTCCGCACCGTCTACCCCTGGGACCGTCAATCCGTCATGGCCTCCGTCAACAAGACAGGCCGCTGCATCGTCGTACACGAGAGCATGGTCAACGCTGGCGTAGGCGCAGAAGTCGCAGCCACCGTTCAGGAAGGATGTTTCCTACGACTGGAAGCCCCAGTGCAGCGTGTGGCGGGCTGGTCGACGCATTCAGGACTGGCATATGAGAAGTTCCAGATCCCGGATGTCACGAGAATATATGACGCTATCAAGAACGTCCTGGAATATTGATGATCCTAACCTGGTATGATGAACATCCGCAACCGGGTCGTGGTAAAAGTCCAGCCACGACATCTGCGAAGGACAGATGAAAGCGTGGGAGCACAGGACCCGATCTTCAACCAAGAGAGACACACACATTCTTACGTCGCAGCCTCATGATCTCCAAACGCCGCCCCTCATAGCGTTTGTTCACGTCTGAGGCCACATGCAGCAAGTCATAGATGCGCTTGTCTCATATACAGAAGCAGCTTCCATTTGAGATGGCACATTTATGAGCGTCAGGTCTCACCGCTCGGACAGGGGCTGAAAAACAGCAAGGCTTACCTTACTGTATCCTGAAACGCGGATGAGGTTCCAATGCCTTTGCTTCATGAGGGGAGGCTTATATTGAGCATTCCCATCTACGTCGAAAAAAGAGATACGATCAACTTTCAGGTGTGGTCTACCGGGGAAGGAATAACATAGATATCTCTCAAGCTACATTGACGATGAAAAGAGATGTTCTGCTTCGTCCGCATGATTGTCTGCAAAAGTGCAGCATCTATCGTATTCGAATCTATCGCGTGTGGAACATGTGACTAACAAAACATGTACAAGAACAAAAAAGCACAGCGTTGGGTCTCAAAGACGACGACGGTGGAATCGTATATCGTCTCCCAAAACCTCGCAGGCTCACTTCTGCTGCTGCTGCGCATTCGTATTTGCACCACCATTACTCTCGCCCCTGCCCTTTCCCCCTCCTTTCCCGCCTCTAGAAGACCGCCCACCACGGCCCTTGTTCTTCTTCGAAGCCTTTGCTGCGGCCGCAACAGCACGCTGTTCGTCCTCTTGCACGCGTCGACTCTCCTTATCCCACCACTCCTGGAATTCCTGCTCGGCCTGAATTTCCTGTAAGTCCCGTTTCGCCGCGGCTTCCTTGATGACGTCCTTTTCGGCTTGCTGCTGGGCTACGATCTCGGGCATGCTCAAGCCCCAGACTGGCTCTACCGGTGGTTGGTGGCGGATCGATTGAGGTATTGGCTTGCTGTTGGTGAAATGGGAGACGCTGCCTGCGGCTGGTTCTTGGGTCTTGCTTTCGGAGATGCTTCGATTCTGCATGGGAGGATGTCCAGGGCCGATGGCGGTTTTCGAGGGAGGAGCAGCGGACTTCTGGTGAGCAACAGTCTGCCGCATGGTCAGCTGTGGCGTGCTTGAAGATCTAATAGCAGCAGCGTCGTCTCCTTTCCCGGAAGCCTCGCTCTGAATGACGTCTTTCAGACCAGGACGCTTTCCTGTGGCGACCGTCTGCCATGAAAATGGCTTGTTGCTCGTTTGCGGGTCGCCACCGTCGTCAGAACCGCTTGATGCATGCTGTTGAATCTGCTGCATCCGCTTTCGATCTTTCTGTGACATCTTCGGCCCCGGCAGACTGAACGGGGCAGGCACATCTGACAGTGGTGATCTGGAAGACTGGAGCTCCTGCGCTAGAGTTGAATGACGCGTGGAAGACGCTGCTTGAGCCATGATGTCCTTCATGTCGGTCTTCGATGAAAGAGGTGTGAGGCTCCATGGCTTGCCGGTGTTTGGTGGCGTCTTGCCCGCCATGTGCGGCGATTTGGGCGTCCTTGGAGTAGCTGCGCCGGGAGTAACAGATTGTGGTGCCAGCCTCGGTGAAGGTAGGACTTTACCGCGAGCGTCATACCACAGATCTTCGGGCGGAGTCTCCTGAGGTATTGGATCCAATCCACGAGGGCTGGACATGGGTCGAATTGCTGGAGACTCCCTAGGCGAGTAGGTACCTGTGCCGAACTCTTCGTCCATCTCAAACATCATATCCCTTGAGGACGCCTTGGCCTTGAGCGAAGGCCGATCCGTGTCTGCCTTAACCGCAGTCGAAGACCTCCTACGAGCCTTCTGCTGCATCGGTGAGGCAGCAGGATCTTCACCAACTGACCCTGGCGCGAACGTTGCCATGTTACTAAACTTTGATCGAAGTGTTACCGAGTCAATCTTGGCTTGTCTGTTCCGCTCGAGGATGGAGACGAGCTCGGGATGACGTTCCATCAACATCCGCTCAGCACGACCACTCTTTGCGAATGGCATGCAGGCCAACTGGTTGGCTCGAACCACGTCGTCGAGCTCAATTAACAGGTCCTCATCCAGACTGTTCAGGTGATGGCCTTGAAGCATAGCCTCGAGATTGAGGCAAAGATACTCCAGGCCAGCGTCCTTGAACTCGCGTACCGAGCTTGGAGAGATCGCATTCAGCAAGTCGCAGACATTGCGTACGTTCACGAATCGTCCAATGATAGCCTGAGCGATCTGCGAGAGGCGATCAAGCATAAGCTCGTTGGCAGCAGACAGCACATCCAGGACAGTGTCCAGGAATTCATCGGTGTCGACACTGACGATGTCATCAAACAGCTCAGCTCCGGTATCACAGTAGACATGGCGAAGCACCATGTTGAAGGTCTTTGATGAGATGTGTTTCAAGTCGACGGTGACCTCCTCGTCTTCGCCTCGACCAGCCAGCCATCGTCCGCCGGCGCGGCCCATGAAGAGCCCCTCGAAGAACGGACACCTAGCGCACATCAATGCACTATGAACCTTGACTTCGCCATCTTGCAGCTCAACAATCACGTCGCAATCGTAGAAGTATGCAGGATCTTTGAAGGCGAGTTCGAGGTCCATGTCCAAGCACGGCCGTGGCTCTACCATTTGCCGGACTGCAGGCTCAAGCCTTGTCAACTCCAACTTGGTCGCGAGTTTCATCAGCTCGGTTCGTACTTGACGATAGCTATAAGCCATCTTGGGAGCGCTGCGAGTAAAATGCCAGAAGTCGACAAAAGCGTCGCTGTACAAGTAGATGGCTAGATCGAGCACTGTAAGTATATCCATGCCCTGGAACGTCACAACGGCTTTGCCTTCTTCGTCAAGCTCAGACACGGCCAAGTCAGGTATCGTGAAAGTGCTGGTCTCACAGAGATCTCGGAATCCTCGGCGAAGGACTCGGCTTCGTCCAGCCAACACGAATCTGTGCACTGGGATCTTGACCTCGGAGGACGTCGTCGCGAGATATGCGTCGTGTTTAGACTCCGGGTCGGGATGTTCAAACACTCTCTTGAGATCAGCATCGATATCGGCGCTTCCAATGACGGCTTTCTTCAACATCGACAGCTCATTAGGCCTCTTCGTGCCCTGCCAGAAACGATGCTTGACCTCGTCATTGTCACTTTCGGTATGCCCATCGATGAGCCTGCCCAAGGAGAGGAGTGGGAACAAATCTTTCCATAGGGTTGGATCCTCCACGACCACCTGCGTTTGCAAGACGTCGCAATCGCGGCGAATTGCGGCATAAGCTCCATGCCCAGACGCTCGCACAGCCAGTACACGGGTCAGTCCAGGGACTCGAGAGTACTTGTAGTCTTTTGGCTTGTATTCTGAAATGCCCGAGGCAGAGGCGTCTTTCGTCGTAGCACGCCTGGTCCGCTTCCACACACTCCCTTCTTCCGTGGTGAGAACGATGCTCCCATCAGTGTCAAGTCCAACATCTCGTGCAGCCATATTGCTTTTCTTGGGAGACCATATGCGTTGAGGCTGTGTGATGGCACTGCGAATCTTCGTCGGATTCGTGGTAGATGTGGTCGCCTGGTTATCTGTTCGCTGATTGATGGAAACTGTATAAATCTCACCCCGGCTTGACAATGCACAAATGGTGTCGCCTTCGGCTATCACCTTGCAGACCCTGTTTGGCGCCGAATCGTAAGTGGTCACAAGGAAGCTCTGCTTCAGAAAATAGTTCGTAAAGCCTTCCAAAGGAAACTGGACCTTGGCGTATCCGTAGTTTGCGAAAACCCAAACTTCATGATTCTCCAAGAGACAGACGGTAGCTCTATCGATAGCAGTAACCGCTGCAATGGGGGAGCTGAAGAGAGAAGCCGCCACTTTGCGAGGCGTGATCTGTATGTCGAGCGATCGTGCATCAGAGTCGACGATGCCCAGCTGTCCGTCATTCTTTCCCATGACATAGAGCGATGTCGAGCTGTGCGCAACTGAGTGTATTCGAGAAGCTGCAATACCCATAACAGTCTCGCGCTTGAGCGGACCGAAGATCTGGCGTGGTATGGTACTGATGGGCTCTTCGTCGTTGGAGGTCTTCGGAAGACTGTAGCCAAGCTGACCATGTACGTTATTGCCCCAGGAGAATATCTCACCCTCGTCGGAGAGTGCCAGTGTGTGATTCAGTCCAAGTGCAACAGTAGCAACACGCTTGCCAGCAAGCGCTCCGCCCTCAACGCAGACGAAGTGAAAGCGAGTGCGCTCGTCTCCAGTACCAAGTCGACCGCCTTGACCATGGCCACACATGTACAGGTTCGCCTCTGGATCCTTGGTCAGTACGGCAGTGTGGAGCTTCGACATCTGGACATCCTGTATGTCAAGGGGCTGGGAACGCGGCATCCAAGGCATATCCTCTACCCACATCGAAGGTACAGATGATGCTTTGGATTCGTATGAAGGGTCGTATGGTGCCCACTTCTTTTCGTGCTCCTCCAGGTGTTCTTCATAGAATCGCCGCAGAAGATGTTCAGGCCTGCGCACCGACACACGCTCGGGAAACTGGCGATCGTCTTGATCACCAAATCCAAGTGACACATTCCTGTTACTGCCAAAGTGAAGTAGCTGATCGCCGCGAATATCAATGAATGGTACACGAGTAGTACCGCTTCCATCGTGATCCGTGGTGTCGGCGCCAGGACGTTCCTCGTCGCTGCCAGTCGACCCAGAACGGGGCCGTCCAAATGCTTCTGGCCGCAGAGTGCGGTCTTTGATGGTGGAGGCGTACAGGTCGAGTGGACCGAGTCCTTCCTTGTCCTTGACTTTGATGAGGGACAGTGTTTGGTGTACATTGCCTGTTATTTTGCCAAAGGTGGCGCTTGTGTCGCGCTCCAGGATCAGGCGAGCGATTGTGATGTTTCCAAAGTAGAAGGCGCGATGTAAGGCTGTCCAGCCGTTTTCCAGGTCCTGAACATACAGGTCTATAAGTGGATGCTCGATGATCGCACTAGCAAAACCAATCGCGGTGTCCGAAACTGACGATGCTGCATGATGTAGCAAAGTCAAGCCAAGTGAGTCCCGCCAGTTGATGTCGGCCTTGGTCAAGACGATGCCTGCGCCTGTTGGCGTCGCGGGAGTAGCCCTGCGGCTTCTCCCAGCTATAGGCGATGTACCATGCTGCGCTGGACTGGCTATGAAGGCGTTGTGTAGTGTTGATCCTCCTCTTGCCGCGTGCGGGCGCGCATTGTAGGCCGCGGTCTCCAACAACTGCCGAAAGGTATCGACATCATCTTCATAAAAAGCTTTCCACAGAGAGCTGCTCATAGGCCGGAGATGTGTTCACGAAGGGAATATCCCGCTGACTTCGACAGACGCACCTCGCTGTGACCACGCGGGATCACGGCGTGTTTAAAGGCGCGGGGCGAAGTACGTACGGGATGAGTCCCACGGAGAGAAGAGAGAAGGAGGTTCGACTTCCTTCTGATGCGACCAGGGGCGCGTGTTTCGTGCGTGTGTATTGGCTGAGGCAGTGGTCGCTCGTGCGGAAGTGGTGGTGGGCAGAGTGCGATGACTGTTCTCTTCGCGTTCGCGGGTGGCGACGAGGGGGCGATGAGTCTTTGTGGAGGGCGGTGTTGCTCGACTTTGTCGCGAAGCTGACTCGACGGCGTCAACAGCGGGGGACGGTGATCCAACTGTTTATGAGAAGAGACGCGCCAGGTGTTCAATGTTGATGGTGCAGTAGTGGTGATGGCGCATGCAAGCTGCTCGTCATGTCGTGGTCCCGCCCGGGAAGCAGCAATGGCGGGGTCCTGTCTCTCAACTCCGACCTCTGCCTGGCCTATCGTGTCACCATGTGCTTAGCAGTGAGCTTCACTGCCGGTCACTCATCGTTGCTCACTAGGTATCAACGTGATCTCAGATGACCGTCTCACATTCAAAAGCTGGCTAATCGCGGCAGGCGACAAGGAACCGTCATCACGAGGACTTGGAACGAGTGGAGTATGGAAAACAGTGCCCAATGATGAAGGGCAGTATCGCATTCACCTACGATCCTGGTATCTCGATTGGCCGTCTGCCTTCCATCTTAGTGTATGTCTCCCCCTCTCAATCTCTCTCATCAGGTCGACCGCAGTGGGTCGGTTGGCCCAGTCCCAGTTCATGCAACACGAGATGATGTTGTTGAGTGTGAAGGAGTACCGGCTTCCGCATGGCCTCTCAGCCAAGGTCATGTCTGGTATACGGATCAAGTAGCACATGGCCTGGATGACAGCCCCTGCTTGCCAGATGTCAGTACACTTGCCAAGGATCGCCGCAAAATGCTGGTTGGGGTGGGCTTCTGGTGGTAGCCAAGCAGAAGTGCCGTATCTCTGGATGGCGTTATGTGCTTCTCCCGACTCCACCTCTACTCGACTGCTCACGCAGCTGAAATTGCCAAGCACTACCCGTGGGTATGCTGTGTCTTGAGAAGATAGCCATATATTGCCAGGTTGGACGTCGAAGTGATAAAGCGTGGCCCAAGGCTGTACAGTGATCAGGCTTTGCGCATCGCTCAAGCCATAGTGACACATGCACAGAGCTGAGACTAACGACGACAGCACGTGCCAAGCGAAGGCTTCAGGAGTCGACTTAGCCTCTCGAATGTAGCGGTTGATGAAGTCTTCCAGCGTACCGCAGTCACAGTACTCTGTGATCATGCTGCAATAGATAGAACATGGTTCGAAGAAGGTCTCGAAGATGCCGATGGTATGCGGTGACGATCCCGCGTGCTTGATCTGCCACAGTGCCTTGCTTTCGACGACAGCGCGCTTTCGATGGTGATTGCTCGAGATATTCCATCGCTTCCGAACGAAAAGCTCGGCGGTCTCGACATGCTCAATCAATGAATGATCCATGTCGTGGTTCGTGTATCGCGAAGATCCTTCTCGCAACGGCCTGATCATGAGGAATCCGGCCTCATTAGTGACGAACGTTCCGAAACGCTGCTCATCTTGCGCTTTTGGCTCGTCATGGAGAATCATGAAGCCCTGTTTCGGTTGGAGAAGACGTGCCGGCTGAAAGTAATGTTCTTGGTAAGAAGCCTTGTCCTGCGCCGACGCCGTTCTTTGCATATTCCTGGGTAGAAATGTCCCTGACTCGACCAGACGAGGTGTCTGAGACTCTGGAACTGCGATTTGGGGCAGATAAGGCGTGACAGGGTACGGTGGTTGGTCGCCCGAGTGAGTGGAATCCATTGTATGTATTTGACTGTCTCTGTTTCCAAACTCATGGCGGCGATATCCGAGTTGTGGTGCGGCTTTGATACTGATCTCAGCTGGAAATGTAAGCTCCATGCCATGGTATGGTTGTGGCGAGGGAGTCTTTCGAGGCTCTTGTGAATGTCGAGGCCAGTCCGGCATCCAGGCAGCTGGAGTATAAGGCGCCATGTCTCCTTGTATGCTGATGCTCCTGGACCAGACTTGGGATTGCCGACGGAAATAGGGATATAAATAGTTAGCAGAAGGACAGATGAACGCACCACCTACATGTGCCCTCGAGGTCCCGTCTTATGAAAGGCATCTACGCGCGTGCTGTGAACGCCGTGCGCCGACGTCTTGTGAAGATGGCAGATCTCGCAGCATTCTAGATTCAGATGTTCGCCGAGATCCTCTGCTCAATTGCTACTGAGCGTGTTGCATTGCTGCATGTGAAGGTGTGCGAAAGTGAGGCAACAGAGGAGCGTCCCGTCTCCGAGTGTTTCGCTAGCGGCGCACGGACGCCGCTGGCAAACAGGTCGAAAGTCAGAGGCACTTTCAGAGCAGTCCATCATCACCCTGCCACGGCGCCTTCTTCTTCAATCATCACCTCACTACTGGCCACATCCCCCATCGGCCCTCAACGCATTCCATCTTCGCCGTCGCCTCGATCCATCGCCGTGCGCGCTTGACGCTTTCCCAGCTGACCCCCGAGACCCGCACTCCATTTCGAAGTTTCCACACCAGAGAGGCCCATGGCTGTAAGTCTGGACACTCGCCCGTCGACCCTCCGCCCGCAGAACATTCACTCACCCGCCATGCAGCAACAACCTCCTTCGCAGCCCCGCGCCTATTCGCAAGCCTACCTCCCAAATGGCGCGGCACCCCAGCCTAGCGGCCCAGTCCCTGGTGCTCGTCCTCTTGAACCCAACCAAGGTCGCGTGCAACAAATCGGCCACGCCCGCGTGCTCTGCATTGCCGACGTGAGAGGTGAGACATGACAAGAGATGAGACAACACGGCCTTGAAAGGTTTTCTGACTTGTGGCAAGGTAACCTGCGGCAACTGAACGACCTCGCGCGCAACGCCAAAGCAGACTACATCATTCACACTGGTGACTTCGGCTTCTACGACGGCTCCTCGCTCGATCGCATCGCAGAGAAGTAAGAGGCAGCAGTTCGCGAGACGTGGCAGGTGCAAAGCTGACACCTCAAACAGGACACTGAAACATGTAGCCCAATACTCGCCGCTCCTGCCTGAACCAGTCAAGGCCGACATTGCACGCTCTGGCGGCGCGCAAGTCTCCATAAAAGAGCGTTTCCAGCGAGAGAACCTGCCTCTGTCGGAACTTCCACAATTCCTCAACAAGACCTTCCGACTCGAGGTCCCCGTCTTCACCGTGTGGGGAGCTTGCGAGGACGTATCGGTCCTGGAAAAGCTGCGGTCACAAGAGTACAAGATTGACAACCTGCACGTCATTGATGAATCGCATTCGCGGTTACTCGATGTCGGCGGTGTGAAGCTACGCCTGCTTGGTCTCGGTGGCGCTGTGGTCATGCACAAGCTCTTCGACAATGGCGAGGGCCGGACAACCATTGCTGGTGGCCAGGGTACTATGTGGACCACTCTTCTGCAAATGGGAGAGCTCATCGATACTGCCAACCGCGTCTATGACACAACCGAGACTCGAGTACTCGTCACACACGCTTCACCAGCACGCGAAGGCCTGCTCAACCAGCTTTCTGTGACGCTCAAGGCAGATTTCTCGATATCGGCAGGCCTGCACTTCCGATACGGCAGCTCGTACAACGAATTCTCCGTCAACCCATCGCTGGATCACTACCGGGGCAAGCTCTCTGCCTCCAAGGCGTCCTTTACTGACGTCTGGGAGACTGTCAAGCACGAGGTTGAGCCTGCCGTGGCCGAGAATGAAGCCCAGAACAAGCTTCTGCAATTTGCGCTCGAACTGGTGTCGAAGATGCCGGCAGTAGCAAGCGGTGGCAATCCTTTCGGCGGCGGGCCCATGGCCGGCAACGTGGACGAGTCTGCATTCAAGAACATGTGGAACTTCAACTTGGCTGACGCAGCTTTCGGCTGGCTCGTTCTGGACATTGATCAGGGACGAATTGGCACTGAAATGCGCGCTCAAGGGTTCAACTTCTCGCACCGCTCGAGCAAGAACCAGCAGAGGCCACAAGGCGTCCCGTCTGCTCCAGCAAATGCGTCAATGGCCCCAACAGGCGGCAACCTGCCAACCCCAGGACAACAGCCACCTCCATTGGCGCAGCAGCAGACCCGTCCTCCACAGCAGGGACCTCAGCAAGGTAACTTACCACAACAGCAGCGTGGTCCTGTGCCCCAGCAGCAAGGCACGCAGCCAAAGCCAGGCCAGCAGCCCCAGGCAGGTGGACCGGCAGGCCCAAAGCCCGCAACACCGCAATCAACGCTCACCACGAACGGTACTACGACTGCTCCACCACCGCAGACGAACGGAACTGCCGCAGCTGAGACGCCCAAACCCGACACTCCTGTTCAAGACAAGCAGGCCAACGTGCACTCACCGCAGCAGCAGGAGCCGTCGAAGGGCATTTTCATCACGAACGCGCCATTGAACACTACAGACGAGGTCAAGGAACAGCTCTTCACCCCTGAAGACGCCGAGAAGATCCAGAGAGTGGAGAAGGCCAACGGTGGTCGATGGTCCGTCCACTTCGCGACACCCGAGGTGATGCAAGAAGTATTGAAGCATGGTCCCACCAAGGAGGCTTCCGAGAAGTTCAAGGGCGTGAGATTCGTCCAGTACAGATCTTCTCCTCGAGGCGGCTTTGGCGGTGCTGGAGGCTGGGGTACTGGCCGTGGTGGAACAAACCAGAGAGGTGGCCCAGAGGGCAGAGGAGGATACCAGTCAGCCGGCGGAGCGACGACGGGCAGCGACAGCGAATCTGGACGCGGTGGCCGAGGACGTGGTCGAGGAGGCTTCAGAGGTGACCGTGGCCGAGGACGCGGAGGACGCGGCGACAGAGGCGGTCGTGGTGACGGCGCTCCTGCCGCGCCGGCTGGAGGCGATTCTTAGAACGGACCCTTCAACCGTCGTGGCTCGACCGACCGCTGAGCGACACGGCTTGCCTGGCTGATGACCGAAACATTTCATTGCGTAACAGACCGCGAGGGCGGAGAGAGAGCGGGACTTTTTACCAGGCGCTGCGAGGAGCATGTGGCATTGCTTATTGCGGTCGATATGTGATATACCAGCCTGTGGCATTCTAGCGGGCAAGCGAGTAGTTTTGTAAATTATAATAGGCGCCGGCGGAGGCAGAAGGCGCGCGCAGAGCGACAAGAAAATGTCAGATAGGTTGCTGAAGAAAGCAGAGTCTCAGATCAAGTCAGATCATGCCGTCTGGCATGCTTTCGGTATTGTCCTGTTCCTGGCTAACAGCTGTCGTGCCGGCTTGGCTGCAGCGGTCCGAGGCTGGTGGCCTGAGGCTCTGCATGTGTTGGCGATGATCTCATGCTGCCGTCGCTGCATCTGCCCTCGAGCTCCCCAGGCAGCTTCTGTTTACATCCAACACTGTGTGAATACTGCCACTCAGTATACATCAAACGACCGCCATCTCCCAACCCACATAATCACGACGGCCACTCGATACAACCCCTGCCTGACGGACAACGAAGCCCCAACCTCGGTCGCGTGAGCTGTTGATTGCGGAGAACGGTCGACAATCGACCGTAGGAGGTGGCGATGAGGTGGAAGGACCCAATACTATGGCTATCACTCGCGAGTGTCTCCTCATTGGCGAACGCCGCGAAAGAGCCAGACTTGACCAAGATCCATGAAGCTGGAAGATGCGCCATACGAGGACAGTGTGGCAAGCAGAGCTTGTTTGGCTCAGAACTCCCCTGTCCAGACAATGGACCTGCAGAGGAGCCAGAGCCAGAGTTACGGAAAGATCTGATAGCGCTCTGCGGTGGAGAGTGGGCGGAGAGTAAGGTCTGTTGTGACGCGGACCAACTCAAGGCTTTGAAGTCGAACCTGGGCACGGCGAATGGCCTGATCTCCACGTGTCCCGCGTGCAAGAAGAACTTCTACGATTTGTTCTGCACGTTTACGTGTTCGCCGGATCAATCACTCTTCGTCAACGTCACGGATACGGCGCCCAAGGGCGACAAGTTCCTGGTGACGGAGCTGGACCAGCTGATCAGCGATGAGTTTGGAGGCGGGTTCTACAACAGCTGTAAAGATGTGAAGCTGGGAGCGACGGGCGGCAAGGCGATGGATTTGCTGGGAGGTGGTGCGAAGAACTATACGCGGTTTCTGAAGTTCTTGGGTGATAAGAAGCCTTTTGGGAGTCCGTTCCAGATCAACTTCCCTCGCCCGGATAAGTCGTTTGAGGACATGGAGACTATTCTGGATGAGGCCATCTCTTGCAATACCACCGACAAGGCATACCGCTGTGCTTGTGTGGACTGCGAAGGCGCTTGTCCACAATTGCCAGAGGTCACCGAGGCTGAAGAGTGTACTGTTGGACTGCTGCCATGCCTGAGCTTTGCGGTCGTCATTGTCTACTCAGTCTTCATCGCACTCCTTGTCCTGGCAGTTTCTGGGCATGTTGCTGCAGCAAAGCGGAGAAAGAGTAAGAATGAACGCCTTCAGCTGCTACAAGACGCCTCCCCAAGCGATGATGAGGATGAAGGGGACATTGTTCACAACGCCGCAGTCATGGACCGACCGACCAAGCCATATATTGTCAACACCTACTGCGATCGCATCTTCAGCCACCTGGGGCGTATCTGCTCCAAGTTCCCCGCCATCACGATCGTTACATCCGTGGTGATTGTCGGTCTCTTGAGTCTCGGCTGGTTGCGGTTCGCTGTTGAGACGGATCCTGTGAAGCTCTGGGTTGCTCCTAACTCGGCAGCAGCGACGGAGAAGGAGTTTTTCGATTCGAACTTTGGACCTTTCTTCCGCACCCAGCAGGCGTTCTTGGTCAATGATACTACAGACGCTGGTCCTGCGCCCGTGGTGGACTACAACAACCTTGCTTGGTGGTTTGATGTCGAACGGAGAATCCGCGTTCAGAAGAGTCTTGGCAATGGCTACACGCTGAAGGATGTCTGCTACAATCCTACAGGGGAGGCTTGCGTTGTGCAGTCGGTATCAGGCTACTTCACGTCTACTGGTGGAGATCTCAGCGATTGGGAAGAGCAGATCAATAAGTGCGCCAGCTCTCCGGGAGATGTTGAGTGCTTGCCGGAGTTCCAACTTCCCCTTCCAGCCGAACGTCTGCTTGGTGGCTACAACCGAACTTCTCAGCCTGCTACCGACGCAACCGCACTTGTCACTACATGGGTTGTGACAAACTTCAATCCGGGCGACCCTGGTCTTGAGAAAGCAGAAGAATGGGAAGAAAGTGCGAAGCGTCTGCTCAAAGATATCCAGGGCGAAGCCGCTGAGCGAGGCCTCAGACTGAGCTTCAGCACTGAGATCAGTCTGGAAGAGGAGCTCAACAAGAACACGAATACTGATGCGAAGATCGTTGTCATCAGCTACGTCGTCATGTTCATCTACGCTTCTCTGGCGCTCGGCAGCACCACTGTCACTCTTGGCACGATCTTGCGCAACCCCTTGGGAGCCCTCGTGCAGAGCAAGTTCATGTTGGGCATCGTCGGTATCTTGATCGTACTGATGTCCGTCGCTGCGTCGGTTGGGCTTTTCGCAGCTGCTGGTGTCAAAGCAACGCTCATCATTGCTGAGGTGATTCCATTCTTGGTCCTAGCTGTGGGAGTCGACAACATCTTCCTGATCGTCCACGAATTCGAGCGTGTCAATATCAGCCATGCAGATGAATCAGTCCCAGACCGCGTTGCACGGGCACTCGGTCGCATGGGTCCTTCAATCCTGCTTTCTGCAACGACAGAGACTGTTGCTTTTGCCCTGGGAGCAGCAGTGGGCATGCCCGCTGTGCGCAACTTTGCAGCTTACGCTGCTGGAGCGGTGTTCATCAACGCCTTGCTGCAAGTCACCATGTTCATTTCCGTGCTGGCTCTCAATCAGCAACGTGTCGAAGATGGTCGCCTGGACTGCGTTCCTTGCGTCAAACTCAGCCGCTCCCACTCTGTCCACCACATGCCAAACGGCTATGGCGGAGCACCTTTCAGTGGTGTAGACGAGGAGGGCTGGCTTTCGAGATTCATCCGCAAGTACTACGCACCTGCAATTCTAGGCAACAAGACCCGCGTGGCCATCATCACCATCTTTCTTGGCTTCTTTGCGGCAGGCATTGGCCTCTTGCCTGCGGTTGAGCTTGGACTGGACCAGCGCATCGCGTTGCCTTCGGACAGCTACCTCATCAACTACTTCAACGACCTGGATGCATACTTTGACCAAGGGGCTCCGGTATACTTTGTCACGAAGGACTTGAATGTGACGGAGCGAGACCATCAGCAGGACCTTTGCGCTCGCTTCACCACTTGCAAGGAGTACTCTCTCGCCAACATCCTTGAGCAGGAACGCAAGAGGCCAGAAGTCAGCTACATCTCTGATGCGACGGCCAGCTGGATCGATGACTTCTTCCAGTGGCTGAACCCGGAGCTTGACCAATGCTGCGTGGATGGATCCAAGACCTGCTTCGAGAACCGCAACCCACCCTGGAATAGCACTCTCTTCGGCATGCCAGAGGGCGAGGAGTTCGCGGTCTATGCCAAGCGGTGGTTGAAAGCCCCAACTGGAGAGGACTGCCCCTACGGCGGCGCGGCAGCATACGGCGACGCCGTCGTCGTTGACTCAGGCCGCCTAACAATCCCAGCCAGCCACTTCAGAACCACCCACACCCCCCTCAAAACCCAAGCCGACTTCATCAACGCCTACGCCTCCGCCCGGCGCATCGCCGCCGACATCAGCTCGCGCCACGACATCGAGGTCTTCCCCTACTCCAAATTCTACATCTTCTTCGACCAATACAGCACCATCGTGCAACTCTCCACCGCCCTCGTCGGCGCCGCCTTAGCCTTCATCCTCGCCATCTCCTCCCTCCTCCTCGGCTCCCTCCTCACCGGCCTCGTCGTCACAATCACAGTCATCATGACCGTCATCGACATCCTCGGCACCATGGCCCTCGCCGGCGTCTCCCTCAACGCCGTCTCCCTCGTCAACATCATCATCTGCGTCGGCATCGCCGTCGAATTCTGCGCCCACATCGCCCGCGCCTTCACCATCCCCTCCGCCTCCATCCTCGAGCGCGCTCAGTCCAAGTTCCGCGGCAAGGAGGCCCGCGCGTGGGCCGCCCTCGTCAACGTCGGCGGGAGCGTCTTCAGCGGCATCACCGTCACCAAACTCCTCGGCGTCATCGTCCTGGCCTTCACCCGCAGCAAGATTTTCGAAATCTACTATTTCCGCGTTTGGCTCGCTTTGGTGCTCTGGGCCGCGCTGCATGCGTTGGTGTTCTTGCCCGTGGCGTTGAGTTTGTTTGGTGGGAGAGGTATGTTTCCTTCAGCTTTCGAGCATGATACTGTTGATTGTTGTTGATGCTGACGTATTATCTTTAGGTTACGTTGATCCTGAGTCTGACGGTGGGCTGGAGCAGGACCTGGCTAGTCGAAGGTACAGGGCCTTGTTGCCGGATGATGAGTATGATAGTGATGACTATTGAGCGATGTGAATCGCGGTATCGAATAGCATCAAAATGAGCTGGGAAGGCCGAATGATGACGGCTTTACGAAAGCATGACCACACATTTATATCGAACAAATGAAAACATTTCTCAACAGTCAGTTTTGGGAACAACGGATTTGATAGTGTGGGAGTGATCTGAGAGTTCAAGATTGAAATGGAATCGTAAGGTGAAAGTCCTGGTATCTGTGAACTAACTACCCGTTCATGCATGAAAGCCCAATGAGCCCTTTCGCTCTTTTATAGGCCTGACCAACGCCACCATCACCCTTGCCCAGAACGCTGCTAACAAGTTTACGAAGTGGTGATGAGGTCCTTCTTGAGGGTACCGACGAACTGCTTCTTCTCGGCGGCAGTCTGGTATGCACCGTGACCGAACTTGGACGAGGTGTCGATCCATTTGAGCTCGACCTTCTCGAGGGCACGGCGGGAGGTGTGGATGAACATGGACTTGCGGAGGGTCATGACTCGCTTCTTGACACCTGGAACGGAGCCCTTGAGGAGGACGAAGTCGTTCTTGACCTCACCGTAGCGGACGAAACCACCCAGACTGGACAGACATTAGCATTGAAACATACAGCATAGATCTTGGGGTAAACTCACGGGGTGATCTGCTTGTTGCTGTGGTCGAAGTCGGTGGTGGCATTGCGCTCGTCGGTGCCCTTGCCGATGCGGTAGATCTTGTGGTTGACGGAGGTACGATGGTGGTAACCCATTTGACCAGCACGAGCAACAGTCCACTGAACGTGGGACGGATGCCATGCACCGATACAAGCAACCTTGCGGAGACCCTTGTGAGTCTTGCGAGGAAGCTTCTTGGTACCCCATCTGCTGGTGACACCCTGGAAACCGTGACCCTTGGTGACGGCGATGCAGTCGATCATCTCATCCTGCTCGAAGACGGTGTCGATCTCAGCTGGCTTCTCGAAGAGTCCGTGGCCGAACTCGACCTTGTCAGCGATGGAGCCACCGTTGACCTGGATCTCCATGAGATGTGCCTTCTTCTGCTTGAGAGGAGTCTTGCTGATCTGGGTGTGGGCGAGGACACGGACGACGGTGCAGTACTTCTTGATGCGCTCGAGGTCACGGGTGATGTTCTTGCCGCCCTCCTCAGCGTGCTTCTTGGCGTACTTGGTGAAAGCCTTCTTCTTGCTCTTGTACCAGTTCTTGTAGAATCGGCGCTTGACTTCGTCGGAAAGATGCTCAGCCCAGACAGTAGTCAACGAGCGCAGGCCCCGGGGGGTCTCGATGTAACCAACGAGGCCAACGACGATCATCTGTGAGAATGTACGGATCAGCGCATGCCATGACTGGTATTGGCGCCAAGTCTCGTACCGGAGGAGTTTCGACGACCGTAACGGCCTCGACGATCTCCTTCTTGTGCAGCTTCGCACCGGGACGGTCGAGGTCGCGGACGATGGTGGTCATGCCGGCCTTGTAGCCCATTGCGGCGGTCAAATGGGGCTTCTGCTTCTGGTCGTCCTTGGGGAAGCTGTACGCACGCCACAGTCAGCCAATGTCCAATTACTCGCGTTTGATGGCGGTGGTGTCGTGTGTCTGCTGTACCTCTTGACCTTTCCACGGTGACGGGACGCACGCTTGCGTGGCAAGAACGCCAGCGAGCCATGGCGAGGGGCCTCGAACTTCCGGTGCGACATGTTGGCGGTGGTTGTGTTGTCGGTGTCGTCGTGACCTGGAGACAGAAGCAGCAGGTTCGAAAAGAAGCTGGCTCATTTTTGCGAGTGCGGTCCAGTCGGGAGCGCCCGCGCCAAGACGCTAGTCCGCTCCCGCTTAGACTTCGACGACACTCGTAGTCGTACCCTCGGTTCCGCGCTCAAGTCGAACGTAGGGCACCCTCATCATCTCTCCACTCATCTTTCCCAATCTGAAAGCGACTACACCCTTGGTCGTCCCTCAGGTTGCTTGGACAGCTCTGGAGCTTTGGGGATAGGGGTTACACTGTGAGCGGAATGAGAAGGGCTGACCTGCTACCTGATGAATCCAAAGGATCTCGCAGACACAGGGCTGTCGGCCCTGGACAAATCTTCGGAGATACACTGTCGACTCTCCGTCGCTCATTCATACGGAGCGCGCGAAACTCGACCACCAGCTGAAGACGATCAATCGTTAGGCACCGACATTTCGCTGCACGAATTTCCGCTCAATATTCCGCCCAGCATTTGCGCTTATCTTGCAGCCTGCACGTGACGACTCGTACCTCTCGGATCCGGACTCGCTTCCTACCGACGTCAACGTCAACTGGGACATTGACGAAAGTCCTCACCGATAGCACTGTCCTGAATTTGATGGCCATCTCCTCGATGTCTAAACGAGCGATGGCCTTTTGTAGGGCTTGTGACTGATAAATCTTCGACTAGAGCCCTAGCCAGAGACTGGGTCTCAGTCATGTCACTCATGTCCATGTCGACCGCGACCGCTGAGATTCCGAGCTTGCCGACGCCGATGCGGCCATCGATGCTCGCCAGCAACGCACAAACATGACCTAGCTCAGCCTCCTTTCGCGACTCAACTTGACCCTAGTAGTTTGTTGATCCATCGTTATGGCATCCGGCACTTCAGCCTTTCGAGTTGCGGTAGAATCACAACAGCCTAGCCAATCACAACCGGGCGCAACTCCATCCTAATGCGGTATAGACTTCGATGTGGCAATGTTAAATGGCTGTGTATCTTTTCGCATCTACTCATCCATCATCGCTCTCCACTACTGACTGGACCTGCCTCAACGCGGTATGCTTCAGCCGCATACAGGCCAATTGGCGAATTCGAGTGCCTAGCCGTGTCTGAACGACGATTGATCGACAGGCTGCGCAACGTGGCCTAGGAGAAGGATTGTCGAGACCATGGGTGAACTTGCTGCAAATGTTGCAAATCGCCGCTCAAGCTTACATGCTGTGCAGTCGCAAACAAACTCGGACGGTCCGAAGCGAACCACACTCTTCCTCAGCTTCTCAAGCACGACCAGACAGCATGTCATAAATCACCAGCGCGCGCTCTGTATTCCCAGGTAGGTCGTGGGTCATGCTATGGCAGTGTGGCTGTTAATGGACGTACTCGTAATCGCATGTGTCCAGACCTACTCTTGATATAACAGGCGCCAAGGGAGGGTCTACAATATGATGGCAGCCACAGGCCGAATAAACAAGACAACGAGGCAGAGCATTCATTTCCTTGAGCCAGCCAAGGGCCAAGGGCAGCAACGTCAACCATTGGAAGGTCAAGGTTCAGATAGAAACAACCCATCGAAATACGGCACCACGAAGCAGAACCGTCTTGTGTCCACGAGGGAGCCGGTTCATCCTCGAGCCACTGTCTGTTAGTCGGAGATGGTCTACACAGGCAGGCCGTCCGCTGGGTGCGCGAGCTGCCGGTTAGTCATCTCTTCATGCCAGCAATTGAGGGCCAAGTACTAATGGCAGAGTAGGAAATCCAAGAAGAGATGTGACCAGCAGGTTCCAGCTTGTGGTCGTTGCGTACGTCTAGGCAAGGAATGCGGCGGCTATCGAGATGTATCAGACCTGATGTAGGTGGAGGCTTCCACAGTCAACGACCAGTCCTAATTGTCTTTAGGTTTCGTGATGAAAGCCACAGTGTATCGAGGCGACTGAACACGAGCACCGAAGCTGGTCCATCTTCAGGGCGCCCTTCACCACCAAAACGATCAAGTCCAGACAACGAGACGAGGGCCCGATCTTTCTTCTTTGAGCATTTTGTAGCTCCCAGTTACCTGTCATCCCTGGAAGGCCTGGAGCTGGATGGATTTCTTTTGCAGCCAGTCTTGGCATGTGCATTGCACGTTATCGCTCAACGACAAGGGGGCAATCCGATGGGCTTAGAAACGGCAAGAAAACGATATGTGGATGCGATACATCGGACCAACCTAGCACTACGATCACCTAAAACCGCAAAGCAAGACAGCAGCCTCATCGCAGTTCTTCTGCTTTCGACTTTCGAGCGGTTGGCATGGGATTCGAGCATGGCGCGAGAGAACTGGTCGCAACATGTGCAGGGTCTCGCACTGATTCTCCAGCTTCGAGGCCGCGATCAATTGGAGACCAAGCTGGGTGCAGACTTGTTCAGAGACATTCAATCAGACATGGTACGCATTTCTGGTCAAAATCAACGGTATCAACTAACAAAGCGCAGATCGTCAACGCACTTCACAACGAGACTGCCGTGCCGGCCTACATTGTCGAGTGGTCTCAATTCCTAGACGCCGATGAGGCACATCTTCCCATCGACCAGATCATGCTAATAGCATCAAGCATCGCTCTGATCCGGCAATCATTCAGAATCCGGGACAAAGTCGACGACGAGTTGCTGGCCATCGCGAATGATCTAGAGTTCAACTTGCAGAAGTGGGCGGAAACCACCTCGTCGAACCCAATGTTCGCATACCGAAGCGTCCAGGACGCCTCTGGCGACCACGCCTTTGCTGGCGTTCGACATGAGTACGGCAGTCCACAGGCCTTCAGATACTGGAACCTTTGGCGGGTCTTGCAAATCCTTCTCAGCCGACTGCAGGAGGCTTTGTGGCGGCGCTCGTGGCCCGTCCTCGCATCGCCTGAACTGCCGATTCCACAGCCTGACCACTTTCGATCCATTCGAAACCGGATGGTCAATGAAATCTGCATCACTACGTGCTCAGTGTTCGGCAACGACAACGCCGCGCAACCGCCGGCTGGCTCGGTGGCAAGTGGACAGGTACTGCTCAATCCTCTCACGACCGCAGGAACGTGTTTGCTCGAATCGCTCGCCGAGATAACCATAAGCCCAGAAGGTGGGCGACTCATCTTGCTCGATCGGCCGTACCACTTGGACCCATACAACCAAACATCGACTCAACTAGCATGGGTCATCCAAAAGGTCGACTACCTTGCAGAAAAGGTCGGCATTCGAGCTGCGAGATCGTTTAGCGAGTGGTTGAGAGGCGAAGACTCCGAGTACTTTGACCTTGGAAGATCGTAAGTCTAATAATCGTTTAAACAATAGTCTTTCGGAGAGGGACACTGACAACTCGCCAGACGCCTGATCCGTAGACATGAACTCATCGCAGCCGAGGAAGAAGCCATTCTAGACCTCAGCAGCATCATGGGAGACACCACCATGGAGTTGTAAATCTCATTCCCTAGGGTTGAGTGCGGGCACTCGATCGTTCACGAAGCTTTCATAGATACATTTGCAACCTTGTAATAATGTGCACGGCCGAGTGCAAGACATTCACAAAGCTTCTCACTCCCGCCCATCCCCGTCACCAGTCTCGCACGCATGGACCATCACTATGTCGCTACTGACTTCATTAGGCACTTCCCAAAGCATGGCTTCATGAGGTCATCGTCGACACTGGACAGGTCGAAGTTGCTCTTTACCATGCATACGGAGCTAGAGGCCTGGACGCCGACGCATCGAGCTGGAGAACGTGGCTGGCCATGAGACGCTGTGTCATCCCGACACCTCATCGAACCACAGACTCGCACAATGAAGCGACTTTCAGCCCTGTACAACGCCAAACGCACCCACCAGCTCCCAATCCCCCATGCCCTTCGGAGATTTATCAATGCTGTACAACCACCACACACATGCGCTGATATCAACACGTCCCCTACAAGCACAACATACCAAAAGCCTTATCAGCCCGTACCACCAGCCACGACCAAAGAAGTTCCAGGAACGAGCCGAAAACTCAACCACTATCACATGCGTTCCTGTCGATCTACCCACGTGTTGGGTGACGCCACATGGGAGTCTATGCAGTCTATGCAGACTACATCGGCTCCGCATTGTGCGGTGGATGGGGAGATGAGGCTGAGGGTGTGGTTTGTGTGCATTTTGCGAGATGGGTGCTGGAACCACGATTCTCGGTCAACGAGAGGCGAGCGTCTGTCACGGCTGCCTGCCGCGTCCGTTGGACTCGGACGAGTGTTGGAGGGATTGAGGAAGAGATTGGTCGGCGAATAGCAAACCTATAGTAATAACACTACAAAATTCTAGGACGCAAACGTCCTTTCCCGCTTCGTTATCAGTCTCTGCGGAACATGTTTTGCTGAACAGAAACACGAATTATACCAGACAGTAACAAGAAACATGAGCCCATTACATCGTGAAAGTCAACCAAGTCCCGCTGTACCAGGCATTCGAGATCAAGCCAAAACCTCCCTCTTCTTCTCGGCCGCCACAGCGAAAGCCCTCTTCTCCTCCCGATCCCTCGCATCCGTCTCCTCCCAATTCCTCGCAACATCCCTCTTCCGCTCCTCACTCCTCGGCTCAAAAGCCATCTCAAACGGATCCGGCTTGATAATCAAGAGCGAATTGGATTTGTTCAGAGGTGGATCGATCGGTCGGCCGTTGGAGTCGAGTTTGCGGACGAGGTTGAAAGCCCAGAGGAGGCCGCCGCAGGCGACGAGCGTTTCGTCGCGGGTGACGGTTTGGCCCAGACAGGTACGTTGGCCCCAGCCGAAGGACGTCATGCCGATGAGGGTTGGGTATTGGGTTAGGGGGGTTTGGTAGGTGGGCCAGTTTGGTTCGAGCCAGCGTTCGGGCTGTTGAAGGGTTAGTGGTGGAAGCAGCTTGACTCAGTGATGTATACATACTCGGAAAGTCTCTGGGTCTGGGTATTTCACCGGATTGCGCAAGAAAGCATAGTCCAAGGGAAGGATACGAGAGCCCTTGGGGATGAAGTAGCCCTCGTAAAAGTCGTCGGCTTCGACTTCGTGCGCGACTCCAGTTGGAACATTCGGTTTCCAGCGCATCGTTTCCTTGATACAGGCACGAAGAATGGGTAGATTTGGCATGTCGCGAAGCTCTGGCATGCGGCTGCCGCAGACCTCGTCGACCTCAGCCTGGCATTTCTTTTGCCATTCGGGATGGTAAAGCATGGAGAGGAGGAAGTAGTACAGTGGACCAGCCACTGTGAAAACCCCTACCAGTGCCATCATGCCGATCGCAGACGATGCTTCGTAGTCGCCCGAAAGACCGCCAGTGCGTTCGCCTTCTAGGTAGGTCTTCATGAAAGAGGGCCGAGCTTCATCCCTGGTCATTTGAGATCGTACGGTGAGTAGCCGATCCATCCACCATTTCTGCTGCTCGTCGTGTCTTTTACGCTCGGCGAGCTTCCAAGGGTTGATGGGTTCAGGGAGGTAGTCCCAAAGAGGAGTTATAACATTTGTGATCGGGCCAGCAGGCGACATTTGCGTAAGCAAGCCCCAAGCACTTGGTGTCATGTATTCACTGAGGGTGTCATCATCCCAGGTCAAATGACACATCACTTTCGACGCCATGTCCTCGAGCGAAAAAGCGAAGTCGTCTGGGTTGTTGAGAAGACGCCACATCCATCTCTTGGTTTCATGGTACATGGTGCCATAGTAATGGGCATTGGAAGCTTCAGTCAGGTAGGCGTGCGTGAACTTCCGCTGGCGAGCCCAGTAGATGTTCTTACCCATCAAGGGCAGATACTCCATAGTACCAGTGGAGCTTTTGGAATCGAAGAGGGACTTCATCTCAGGTCGATCGGAGTAGATCTTCGCTCTTCGAACAAGGAGGTCTTCGGCGACCTTTTCGTCGGAAACGATGATGAAGTTTGCGCCCAACATCTGGGTGCGATAGAATGGTCCGTAGATATCAGCCCATTCTTTGAACTTCAACCACATGAAGTTAATGGGCAGATCGTGGATTCTACCAATCTGTCGATACATGTCAGCTTTCTTTCTTCTGTCGCAGTCTGAAACGAATTCACGTACCCAAGGAATGAGTGTAGGCCCGGGCGGCTCGGTGGTCTTGTTCTTCCATGGGTGGGCTGCGCGAAGAGCGTTGAGGAGTGAGAGAAGTGCAAAACCGATCACCGCAACCACCGCTACGGCGATGGTCAATGGCTGCATGATGCCACCTGTGACAAAGCGGAAAAGATATGAACGAAGTCAGCTGTATTGATTAATGGGGATACAAAAGAATAAGAGACTGGTGTCTGTTGTGGGCGATGATGATGCGCAGTAGAAACAGTCAGTATAGTAGAGCAAGCGTTGACGTAGATAGATATGGCGAAACGACTGTTTGCCAGCCATCTAACTCATTGGACGCCTGGGGCCTACCTGGGGCTGACATCTCGCAAGGATGACATTCGACTGAACCTGATTGCGCGGTAGGCTCAAGTCGCACGACCTGGTCGATATCATGCACGATCCCGAAGGTAAACTTGGACAACAGACCCGCTGAGATCAATGCATGTCGTGAGCCCGGACGGCGGCAGGTCTCAATTAGACATCGTTCAACGCGCCGGTTGGTGAAGATCTCGGTTCCTTTCATGCTTGGATGTCTCTTAAGGCTTAGCCGCCTCCAGCGTAACTTCGAGCTCCAGGCGGAGGCGTTGGAGAGCCGGCGATGAATACAGCCAAACGAGTGAAAGTGTGAGTTGTCGATCAAGGCATAGATTGGGAAGGCAGTAAGCACGAGGGCTGGCTCCGTTGGCTCATCGACAGAGGGCCTAAGCCCGGGTTTTCCTGCTCATATCTAGCATCTCCAACGCACAAAGGGAAAGCACCTGTTGAACAGACCTGTGATAGATGCTTACCGACACGAACAAACATGTAGGTGCGACTTTCGCATTTTGCGCAGTATGCACTAGCAGAGAAAGGCGAAGATTAGAGCCTTCTCGTAAGCCAGTGCTTCGTTGGCAGATCAACCTTGTAGACTCATCTACAAGCGTACGATGATTCGATCATTGAAGTTAGCGGCGCGGCTCAGTGCAGCCGGCCCTTGCCGTGAAACTTCAATGCATCCGCGTCAGACGCAATGTCGCAGAAAGCGGCGGGTTCGCTTGGATGATTCATCAGTAAGACAGTTCGCACGTCTGGTCGCAGGTGCTAGTCTTTGGAGTTTGGCACGGACGCGTCGGTCAAACCCTTGGGCCAATGTGCGGAGGGAAACGTCTTCGACGCCCGCAAGAGTAAGGCAGAGCTTGTAGTAAAGTCCACTCCGGGGACTTCATGAGGCTGAAACGCAAGGCTTATGTCGCGAGCCGTAGACGAAGCTCAAGTGGTGTACCACAAAGTATTGACGCTGTCGGGCGGCGTGCCGAACCCATGACGAGTGGATCGCATGCAGGAAGCATGGCTGGGGATACGCTTATTACGAGAGCCCGGAGACGTACAGATTGCCATTCTGGCGCATGTAAAAAGATGTTTGGGAAGTGTTGAGGTCATCAACTTCAGACTGTGCTACGAATGGAGTCCAAACAAGGTTGGATCTAGCGTTCACTAGCGTGAGATCCAACGGTTCTCCGCGAACTCTATACTCTGAACACCTTGCCCTGGCCAGGAGGACCTGGTAACAAGAATAGACATGCCTTCGTGGATGACTACACTACATCATCGACTTTCGGACATCCGTTCAGGATGACTTGAGTCTCAGCTAGGCGATGGATTCAGAGCTTCCATTGCCATTGCGGGTATCGGAGAGTTCGGAGCGCCGCGACCGCCCACCAATATGCAGGTACCAGCTCCTGTCAGCTACGATGGTTCACCGTTTCTTCCAGGGTCAGGGCGAGCAGCACGATATCGCGGTGGTATTGACGTATAGTTTCCTCTGTCGCCCTTCGCGCATTCTTCACCTCGTCACCTCTTCCTTCTCAGTATTTTCCCTATTCAACTATTCAAACATAGCACACAATGGCCGGAGATGGCGCAGAGCCAAAGCCTGTGGGCTCATACCCACAAACAGGAATTGATGTCTTGATCATTGGAACTGGACTCGCAGGATTGACAGCGGCACTCGAATGCACGCGAAAAGGACACAAGGTCCGCGTCCTGGAGCGCAATGAGACAATCAACACGCAGGGAGACATGTACTTCATGGGCCTGAGCGCTACCAGATTCTTCAAGCACTGGCCAGAGATGAAAGCCGAGTACGACTCCATTGGCCTGCACAATGCTTGGATCGAGACGTTCAAGCACAGCGGCGAGCAGATGGTGCCACCTCTTTCAGTCGCTGAGAGACTTCGCGATGCAGGACTGGACCCCAACACTCCTCCCGGCACCTTTCAAATGCGACCACTGATCTACCGAATGTTCGTTCGCCAGGTTGAGAAGCTTGGTGTGGACATTGAGTTCAACAGAAAAGTGGTGGATTTCTTTGAAGACGAGGCTCGTGGAAAAGGCGGCTGCATCACAGACGATGGCAAGAAGTACGAGGCGGACGTGGTGATCGCGGCGGATGGAGTGGGATCAAAATCCCAAAAGCTCGTGGGTGGCCAAGTGCGAGCGAGACCTTCTGGCCGTGCTATGTGGCGAGCTGCTTTCCCTAGAGAGGTGTGTACATCTCAAAGATGCTGAAGCAGTATGACCATGACTGACAATACCAGCACCTGGACCAAAACCCCGAAGTCAAGGAATTCTTCAAGCTGGTCGGCCCAGACGGTGACAACCCGATCGTTCGAACGTTCCTAGGTCCTGGCACATACGCCCTGACCCTGACTCGCCCCGACACCATGATCTGGATCATGAACCGTAAGCCCTCGAAATCGTTCCCGTATCGCCCACCACAGCCCACTAATCCCAAAATCCCACAACAGACAACGCAACCACCTCCTCAGCCGAGAACTGGAACAACAAAATCGACTCCGCCGAAGTCCTCTCCCAAATGGACGAAGGCGTCGGCCCCAACCCCTGGGCCCCCATCTTCAAGTCCCTAGTAAAATGCACCCCACCCAAAACCATCGTCAATTTCGAACTCCTCTGGCGCGACCCCCAACCCAGCTGGACCTCCCCGTCCGCGCGCGTCATCCAAATCGGCGACGCCGCACACTCCTACCTCCCCGCCTCGAGCAACGGCGCGACGCAGGCGATCGAAGACGCCGTCTCCCTCGCCTCGTGCTTGCAGCTGGGAGGGAGGGAGAACATCCCCGAAGCGGTCCGCTCTCACATCAGATTCCGCTTCATCCGCAACGCCTGCGCGCAGAAACTCGGCTTCTCCAACGCTGAACTCCTCCAGGAGACCGACTGGTCCAAGTACGTCCCTCCCCTTTCTCCCCACCCCTCCAATCCACTCACTAACCCCCTCCTACAGAGTCAAACTCGACCCCCGCCGCGCACAACCCAAACTCCCCAAATGGGTCTGGTCGCACGACCCGGAGAAATACACGTACGAAAACTACCACCGCAACGTCGAGAATATGAACAAGGACATTCGCTTCGATGAGAGTGATGTGCCCCCGAATTTCCCGCCTGGGTACAAGTACGAGCCGTGGACGATCGATTGGGTCATGGATTGTATGTATAAGGGCGTGCCGGTGGAGTTGGGGGCGGGGCAGTGGGAGTGATTGATTCATAGAGGGTCAAACTGGAGGTTGATAGCTATTTTTATGCTAATGGATTAAGATAATGCGTCGAGATGTACGTGCGAAATGCATTCATCAATTGAGGATAGAAAGTGTCACTTGGGCCATGATAATAGTCGTACATCAATCATCGCTATCCGTTTCGTCTCGCTATGCATCATCATGGTGCAGAAGAAGGGTCTCTCTCAAGAAGAACGTCAAAACAGAAACCAGCCATCACCATCACGGACCCCACGAATTGAAAAGCGCATTCTAGACAAGGTATGCGTACGAAACGCCTTTGACTGAACCCAGAGCAACGCAAACACCCATTCCCATTCCCATCCCATTGCCATGCCATACCCAACCCAGCGCCGCGCCCTTTGACTGTTTGTATGAGAGATCAATCATCCACATCAATTCAGAAACCCATGAACGCACGTCAGCTCATGAGCTCTTGTGCGAGCGAGCCGCTTGGGTTCCAACGCTGCCGACCCGACCGCTGGTCTTGCGGACGCTCGTCTTGCCTTCGGTACTGCGGCGGATCGGTGACGAACGTTTGCCAACGCTCAAACTGCCAACGCCGCTACCGCTCCTCGCGCTAGGGGTCTTCGGTCTTGTCGGGCTGACCATGCGTTCGGACATTGGCAGGTCGACCTCCTCGTCGACAGTTCCGGGTCGGTTCTCAGCGTCACTGTCTGTAGGTACATCCCATTTGGTGGTTGTTGTTGTCGTAGTGGTGCAGGATACTGCTCGTCGCTTCCCGCTGCGGCTCACAGGAGACTGGCTGGTCTTCCGTGAAATGGTACGAAGCGCTCGTTCTTCTTCGCTCTCGGCTGGATCTCCTCTCGATCGTGGCCCACTCGTACTGTCATCCAAGACATTGAATGGCTGGTTCTCAGTCATGATTCTGCGACCACCGGCGTACAGTTTGTTCGTTTTCCTGGGCTGTCCTGGAGTTGGAGCTGGCAGATTTTCATCTGCAACGCCTAGACTACCCTTGAGGTCCTTGTTGGAGTTGTAGCCAGCAGTTGGTGTTGGGGCACCCTCATTGTTCGTGATCTCGCCCAAAGCTCTACGTGGACTGACGGCTTGTCTGTCGGCGTTGGGAGGAGTGAACGTCTGGCCGTTGCTCGCCAACCGCCGGCTGCTCGAGTTCTGCAGTCTCGTTGGGGTTGTTGGCTGCATAGAGGCCATGATCTTCTCCTTCATAGTGTCTTCGAACCACCATTCGCGGAAAGTGCCTTGATTCAAATGAAGCCAATGCTGCTGAGGGCCAACGACCATTCCAGGCCGCATGAAGCGCATGAAGGCAATGACCTCGTCGGCTGTGAAGCCGTGGCGGTAGATCAGGTACGCACCAATCAAGCAACCTGTCCGTCCAAGTCCCGCTTTGCAGTGCACTGCGATGCCTTTCCTTTGTTGATTGATAACACCGTGCGCCAAGTTCACAAACTTTCGCACCAGGTTGAGCGGTGGACAGGTTCCGTCGTCGAAGATCATGTCCATGTGTTTGATGCCGAGAGCAGTGAAGTAGCTCGGCGAGTACAACTCAGAGTTCAGTCGAACCACAAGGCCAATGCGCCGTTCTGCAAAGTGCACGAGCACATTCTTGAATGGTTCGGGTAGGGACTGATCCCGGGCCACTTGTGACACACTGCGTGGAAGCTGCTGGTACAGCGGATCTGTGGGCGCGATCACGTTCGTGGGCTTGTGCTGCGGAGAAGCGAAGGCCAGAAAATCGGGCGATATCCAGTTGAAGTCACCCATATCCACGCGCTCATACTTCTCGTACTCTTCGAGGCTGAATTCCTTCAAGCCTACCAAGCCCTCCTCTTTTGCTTTCCACACTCCATATACAACGTCCTGGATGGTGAGCGAGTAGTCTGCTTGGCTGTATCCAGCGTCACGGAAAGGCATGCATGGTGGGTCCATCTGTGCAATGGGTGCAAGCGCGAGATGAGGGGGCCAGTTCTGGATCAGAACCATGTACGTCGCAAGGATGCATGCTGCATTAGCCCGGCCTGGAAATGGAAGTCAGTGAATGTACCCTGCCAACGCAAAGTGAAATTGGCATTGTTTGAAGAACTTACTCCTCGAATCTGCATTGCTCCAAAACACAACAGACCTGTGCTCATTGTCTGGGTGTCCGAGCACTTCATGAAGCTGGACAGCGAATCTGTACAAGTGGCCGATGTGCAGAGGGCCAAAATCGGCGTGAAAGGCGTTGTAGAGTAGAGTGCGATCGATGCAGAAGTAGAACGGCGGCGATGATGGGGCAGAACCCTGGACACCTTGGGATCCAACTTGCGCTCGTGATGATCGTTTATTTGGCGACCGGCTCTGCTTGGAGTCGTATGGGAAGGGAGTCTTCTCGTCTGGCGGGTGGGTGTATGAGGCGAGGTAGAGGCGATCTGTGTAGTAAATAACATACATGTTAGCGATGTCCCCCCGACTTGTTTTGCGGATGTGGTGCGGCGTACCAGCGATGTACTCAATCACCTGCCCGTAGCTGGTCACGGAAGGCACCTCCGCCTGGCTTTGGCGGGAATGATGAGGCATTATAGCCTCGTGGTGCCTTCCCGGAAGTGTTCAGTCTCGAATGGCTGGCCGTTCAAGATGCTCGCGTGCTGTGGTCTAGCAAGTCCACTGGTGGCTAGCGCTGCGGGAGGATGATGTTGTAAATGTTCTTTCCACCACCAGACGTTATCTGGACTGGTCACTGCAGGCTTCTGGCAAGCGCATGAGAGGAGGGACGAGGATCAATACTGGTATCGAAGAAATGCGGCGTCTTGTGTTCGGGGATGTATTGTGAGTTGTCTCTGGGGCGAAAACATCCAAGTCGCCTGGCAACCAGCTGGTGTGTTCCTTCCAAAACAGCAACCGGCCCGCTTTCCGATCAAAACAAGCACGTGCCAGCCCTAGCCCCTTCCGACTTGCACAGCGTCTGTCAAAAAATAGACCCGTCCACACATTTCGCTTCTCCTTGTTTTGACCCCCGCCATCTGAACCTGCGGCGAAGCGCATCGCACAGAAATGCTCATTCAGACGGGAAAAGCTGAAGGCTGGCTGCACCTTGATGTTGACTCCGTCAGAACATGGGCGACAACAAGCGGCATCGGATTCTCGAATGCCTCGCCCAAGGCCATCCCAGAGAGAGGTATAGGACTGTTGACCGATCGCAGTCTTTCGACACGCGAGCGCGGAAACCCGTGGGAAGTTCTGACTGTCACCGAAGACCTGGTTCTGTCGGTCGAAGCTGTGAAGAAACACGCTCTCTTCGACAAGGACTTCAGGGAGGTTTTTGACAGCTTGGGGGAGTTTGGAAAGGTAGGTCTATATCCTGCCCTTCTACCAGTCTGAGCTCATGGATGGGCTTTCAGTACAATCTCCTTGGTCATCAAGTATGTTGTTACGTCTCTACTCGAAGTTTGTGAAGATCACCGCTCGGCTCTGCGAAGCTGACGGAATCACAGACTCCAAGAGGTGGCATCCTTTCATTTCTCCTCTTCCAAGCGTCTCTTTCCTGCCCCCATCTCCACGAGCGTTTTGGCGTCCATTTTCCTTTCACTGAGTGAGTCGCACGGTCTTGTTCTGTCATCCTGCACTGGAGAGATGAACTCATTTGAGTCGTTATGAATGCAAAAACACTCCTTCTCTCCAAGCCACGACACTGACATGTACTAGCTATGTCAAAACACTTCCGTGCGAACTGCTTCCAACATTCTGGACGCCCGCTGAATTGCAGCTCCTCGTTGGGACAACCTTAGCTCCAGCTGTGTCTTCCAAGCTCAAGAGTCTTCGCCGCGAATATGACCTTCTCTGCGAAAAGGTCGCCTATACTCGGTGGTTCCAGATTGTGGAGTCTCTTCTCGACTTTGACGATTGGCTTCAAGTCGATGCCATGTTCCGGTCCAGAGCCCTGGACTTTTACGGCTCCTGCATGATTCCAGGAATGGATCTTGCGAGTCATGGAGCAGGCGAGAGAACCAATGCGTTTTATGACAGAGCCGATGGGTAAGTGAAGGAGCATACTGCTTGCACAGTTGGTCTAACTTCACTTAAAGGCGATACTTCTTGTGGCTGTTGGAAGACAAGGAGCTGCAAGAAGGAGAAGAGATCACAATCACCTACGGCGACGAAAAGGGGGCCTGCGAAATGCTATTCTCTTACGGTTTCTTGGAAGAGCAGATGGAGAAGGCGGAGACTCTGTTTCTCAGTCTGTCCATCCCTGAGGACGACCCGAGGCGAGCGGCGAAGATGAAGATTGCACAGAGTGCACCGGGCTTCAAAATCATTGATGCCTCCGAACAAGAACAGCGCACTCCCCAAGACGACGGCCAGAGCAGTGCGAAGGAGATAGACGAGACAGGCGCTGTCGACGAGAACAGTGGAGAGATCGACTGGAAGGGCGACTTCGTATGGCTGCTTTGCATGACGGAAGAGGACGGCCTACGCTTTCAGATTGCAAGGACTGTTGATGGCGAAGAGGAACTCCAGGCCACTTTCCATGACCAAGAATTGAAAGGAGGAGCCGCGGATTTACGCCGGCTTCTCTCGCAGACGCCTCTTTGGCCGGTGTACAGACTGCGCGCGGTTGTCATCCTTCAACAGCGTGTATTTGAACAGATGCAAGTGCTCTACCAATCGCAGGAAGACGTCGAAGGCACACCTCACGGCGATGGGGCCGACGTTCGAGACGCACCATACCAACAGGCAATGAAGCTGAGGAGGCTCGAGTTCGACTTGCTGGAAAAAGCATACGAAGATTTTGAAAGACAGGTGAGTAGATCGATCTTCACCTCCCGACATTCTCGTGACGTTGCTAGAAGGAAGCTCTACAGCAGGGCATCCTTGCTCGCGTTTCACCTCGTTGCGGTGGGTCACCACCAGAGTTTCATAAGGTTGACATCCGTACAGAAAGTCGACCTCGCGGAATCACCGGTTGTACAGCAGTATCTGGCCGATATGAATGACGAACAGCAGCCCGAGGAGGACTTCTCATGATCTACACCGGCTTGTGCATCGGCAACGTCAAGTGTGCCAACCGGCGCTGCACCAGAAGCTTAACCCGACATTTCTTTTGGTCCCAGGGGCCATGATGTCGTCCCGCTCGCACAGTCGAAGGCTTCCTTGCCGGGAGTGCATGGACAGCGAGCATTCTACGAGCTTTGTGCGAACGCTTGCCCCGCAACAGGATCGCTGCATCCCAATGCAGTCAGCTCCAACCGCCAGAGGGCCCTATCCGGTGATGATGGAGGGCCGATGCTTCCAGTCGTTTGTTGCATGCAAGATACACACAGCTTGAGCGGACGCAGCTATAGGTCGACGGAGCATGGAAAAAGGACGTCTTATACGTGTGGCATTTGATCATGGACCCTCTGAGTGAGACGGCTTGCGTTGCCGGCCTTCCAGTGACAAATAATAGCAAATGGTCGTCGCCGCCACGCATTTGGCGTTGTTTCTGGCCATGACTCCCCGCCCTTGGCTCTCGACCACGCCGTCTATCGCTCGCATTTGCCGTCTGTTCTTACTTTCGTCATCGAGCGATCTAATAAACCTTCAGAGATGGCCTGTCTTCTCGAAATTGCTTCCACGACGGACGACCTCGTCGCTCGTAGGGATGCGTGCCAGGATCCGCTGGGCCCTGCGACCTGGCTAGTCGCCCAACACCTGCAGCACTGCATCTCACGAAGTTGAAGCGACCGGCAGGCTCGGTGGATGGGAAAGTTCCAGGCTGGTCATTGGCTTGGAGGAGTCGACCCGTGGAAGATCTCTCCACACTCGGCAGCAGACACGAAGACTAATCGGAAAATCACCAATGGCAGCTGACGATGGCCCCAGCTAGACGAGCTCCACTGCATGGGCTCTGCTCCGCAATGTGATCGTGTGAGAAGCCCCCAGGCAGTGGAAGTGTGGGTTGGTAGCGCATGCCCCGGATTATTCCTAACGTTGTTTGCGCAATGGGCCTCTTCCTGCGCTGCTCGTCTTACCAGCAATCTCACACTCTGCTACACTCCCAAGCCTGGACCATCACCCGAAGCAGCTCGCGAGCCTTCAATAGACTTCTACTGCCCTCAGCGTTGGTCGCATGACGACGGGCTATTGCGTTCCCACCCAACTCCTAGGGAGCCTTCTCGCGTGCCTTTCTTATTCCTATCCTTAATATACCAGCCATTCCGCTGGCCAACCTTCCCTCACCATGCCGGGAATTTTACCAATGAAAGTCATCAAGATCGGGACGAATGCGCAGACCAGAATAGCACAGGCTTGTGATCGGTAGGTTAGGCAGACTCGAATACAGCCACGACTACTCTTACCAAAAGCCCGCAGATGCCGGAGCAAGAAGATCCGCTGCGATGGCATCCGTCCATGCTGCTCGCAGTGCGCCAACGTCGGGTTCGAATGCAAGACGAGCGACAAGCTGAGTCGAAGGGCGTTTCCGAGAGGGTACACAGAGTCGTTGGAAGAGCGAGTGCGTGTGTTGGAGAGTGAAGTGCGAGATTTGAAAGAGCTGCTGGACGAAAAGGATGAGAAGATCGATATGCTTTCGCGCCTGCATTCGCAGTCGACGCATCCGATACAGCTGCCGTCACCTCGACGGCCGTCGACGGTGTCGTTGGAAAGTCCGGGCAAGGCTGACTCGCCGCCTAAAGACGACGTTTTCAAGGTTCAACAGTCGCCCTATCTACTGGACGATGAAGGATCGGATTCGTACTTTGCTGGAACGTCGAGCAGCCGCACGTTCATCGAGGCCTTCAAGCACCGAGTGCAGGAGAGTGGACGCTCGACGGATGATATCGATACCGGATCACTGCTCGTGTGCAGCACCCGAAAAGGTCATGAGCATTCTGGAGCGTCGACACCAAAATCACACCAGGTGTACAAGGCGCCTCCGAGACTCCTGTCCGACCAGTTGATCACCATCTTCTTCCAGGAGTGGGCGCCATTATTTCCCGTCCTGCATCGTCCGACGTTCCTGACGTTGTACGAGCGATACGTTAGCGACTATGACTCCGTTACCGACAAAGCGGAAATCGCGCAATTGAACCTGGTCTTCGGTATCGCGGCCCTGTCGAGTGGTACACGATCCTCGGCTGAGCTGGAGAGCTTCGAGGGGCAATGGAAGGCTGCGATTGACTCCATCATCACGGACAACTCCATGGTTACGCTGCAGGCGTTGATCTTGGCTCAGTTGTTCTGTGTCCAGCAAGGTGACTTCACAAGGCTGCAGACTTATAAGGGTCTGTCCACGTCGCTGTCGGCACGTTTGGGTCTTCATCAATCGCAGAAGCGGTTTGCTCTTGGTACTCTCACTTGCGAGACGAGGAAGAAGGTCTTCTGGACGCTCTATACGGTCGACAGCTTCACTGCCGTCGTCCTTGGCCTGCCAAAGCATCTCAAAGACGAAGATGTCCACTGCGAGTATCCCGTCGACGCCGATGATGAGTATGTCACCGAGAAAGGCTTCACGCCTACTTTACCAGGAGAGTCGACCAAGTTGTCAAGCGCCCTGGCTCTGTTCCGTGCGGCTCGCATTCTCTCCAAGATCTTACTTGAAGTCTTCCCTGCAAAGACCTCGTACGACCTGTCGTTGAAGAAGCTTGGTGAGCTTGCAGATGAACTCGATGGGTGGAGCAACTCCTTGCCGTCGCATCTTCGCCTGCAGTTTGCGCAGGTAAGTTCAACCAAGTACAGTGTTCTGAGTCTACTGCTGACATCCACAGGACAAACCAAGCACAGGCACCATCTCAAGCCGCTCGCCTCTACTGTCGTTGACTTACCACTACATCCGAGCACTGATCCAGCGACCTGCCATATGTGCCTCGCTTGGAGCCAGGTCATCGTCAATGATGATGGCGATGGCTGGCTCATGCAAGCATATGATCCAGATTGTTCAGCTGCTGGATGAAAGAGGGCTGAGCTTCTCGTTCTGCCTCCACCGTGATGAGATCCTCGTCCTCTCCGGGTTTGGTCTGCTGTTCCAAGGATTAGGACTTGAACCAAATTCCAAGATCTTGAAGGACAACAGCAAGATGATCTCGGCCGTTATTGACGTGCTCAAGAAAACGAATGCACCTTGCGCGGACGAATTTGAGCGGGTGGCTACATCGTTCGTTACTAAAGTGCCTGCAACTCCGCCCGTATCGAAGACAAAGGTCCCTACACTGTCTCGCCATAACTCGGACGGCGCTCAATCGACGCATAGTGAGAGCAGCGAGAGCTTGCACTCCTCTACCAAGAGACAACTCAAGGCCATCGCCTCTCGCTTCACAGCGGGCAACAGCACCCGAACTCCAAAGCTGGACGTCACGGACAACAGCAGAAGACACACGGCTCACAACATCAGCCTACACCCACACGGTGTGCAGACTCAGAGCCAGCCATCTCTGCAACCGTCCACGTCCTATGAGCCAACTGCCACCTCCCGCTCCGAGCCAGCGAGAAGCCCGGTGAACATGTACTCCCGCCCCAACTCGACAGCCGCTGGCAAACCTTCAGCGCCCCCACAAGCAAAGCTGCAGCCCAAGCAAAGGCCCCAGCAGCGAAAGAACTTCAACCTGGACTACCTCTCCTTCGGCACCGACAGCGCAACAGACACCCCACCCAACGGCCGCGCCTCCCAACCGATCAAGACCGAACCCGGCCCAACCGACTGGGAGAAACTGCTCGGCTCCCTCGACAACGGCGATACGAACATCTACGACGGCATCTACGGCGGTCCAGCTGTCGATGCCCTCCTCGACGTGCCCTCGCTAGGGATCCACCATAGCAACCACTCCGCCACGGGCATCACAACCACCGCGGACAGCTCTTCCCTCGCTTGGAACGCCGACCTCTGGGCGCTCTGCCAGACGGACACGAATAGTTCCACGTCGGCCGTGAATTCGGCCAGCACTGGACCGCCCGCTAGCGTCCTCTCCTTCTCGACGGACGAGGGTGGTCTAAGTGGTTCAGAGGACTTTTCTGCGGATTGGATCGGTGCGGGCAGTGGTAGTACCAGTGCGGGCGACTCGTACAAGGGAATCGTCATGCCGCATGGGGATGAGATTGCTTTTGGGAGTTGGTGGGAGTGACTGAAATGAAAAGTCACAAAAACATGGGAAGGACGGAGGTTGATGGTTATGGCGAGTGAGGTGGGTTTGATCTTTTTCTGATGATCTTGGATTGCGTGTGTGCTCTTTTTGACGTGCGAGATACCACATGGTATTGTTTGTTTGTTTTGCTGATGATTGTGGATTGTGTGAGATGCTACTACTCTATTTGCTGGGCGACGGAAAGGGATAGGGATTAGTGAGGAGACAAAATTGTGTATGTAGGCAAGGCTAGGAAAATGGAATATCAATCACGACGTGATCTCCTGATTCAACGTATATTTGATCTCGTGATGCCGCATGACCCTTCGTGAAGACTTCTATGTTCTAGGAGTAATCCTAGGAAATGCGTTCGTTCTCTACTACGTGGCTTGCCTGCATCTTCGACGGTCCCAGTGGCTTCGTCACGATCATTCCAGAACACGCTCTGGCGCAGCATGAGGTCAAACCCGCCGACCTGACCACGTGGGTCAATGTTTGCAACAAGAATGGTTGTCTGTCTGGTGCAGATGACGTAGATGGCATGTGAGAGCTCCATGAAACTTGGCAGATCGCGTCTGGTGGGGTGAGGTGAGGGGCATGTGACAGACGCGTGTGAACAGAGAAAGAAGAAGTTGGTTGTTTGGCCTTTCTCTTTTGCACAAACAAACACTTGTTGTTGACTCTCTTGATCGTTGAAAACAATCACCCTTCTCATCACACAAACTCAACACAAGCAACCATGACTGACAAGGAAACTTCGACGCTGCAGTCGTACATCGACGTGAGTTGCCTAACCACCTCAGCCATACCAGAAACAACACAGAGCTGACTCTTCAAACAGAAAGCCACGGGCGCCGCCCAGAGCGTCCTAGGCTCCATCGCCGGCACGCCAGGCGACAAGGCCCAAGGCGAGGGTAACATCCCCACCTCCTCCAACTCCTCCATCCATCCTCAACTAACACCACCCCCACAGAAAAGAAGCGCGAAGCCGAAGCCAAACACGACATCTCCCAAGCCGGCGCCTCCATCGGCGGCGTCTCCGTCTCCGCCTCGGGCGTCGCCCAAAACGACCCCAACCGCCAGACGGGCTCCTGGAACCAGACGGTCGGCAGCGGAAAGGAGTTTGTGGGCGGGGCGTTGGGGCTGGAGGGGTTGAAGAGTGAGGGGCAGAAGCAGTAAGGATACATACCTACCTATATTCTCAAAAGGATTCTTTGAGGAGGGGGTTGTGGATGTTGGGTTATTGTACTGATGTGTGTGTATTGCAGGAACGAAGAGGGCAAGGCGCAGGAGGCGGCTGGGCAGTTGAATGATTTGGGGAGTGGGATTAAGGATCGGGTTAGTGGGACTGTGGGGGGTGCTGTTGCAGGTGTTACTGGTAAGCCAATCGTCTTGACGAGAGTGAGGGGATGTGTATGCTGATGATGTTTGGTGTAGGTGATCGTGAGCAGCAGGCCAAGTACCACGCTCAACACGACCAAGGCAAGACGCTCCAGCGTGGTGTCGAGTCGGAGCTGGACAAGAAGGCTCAGGCTGAGGTTGAGAAGAAATAAGCCAGTTACCAAGGGGGTGTAAACAACAGAGAGGCAGCTGCATGATGGAGAGACATGAAGTACGGATTATACCCAGGCGATGGATGGAATGAGGCACGAAATACGGCAGACAGTAGTTTTGACACGGCCCGGCAGTGAACTTGAATCAGACAGTTGAAACAGCCTGTTCCTTGCCAATTGTGCCGATGATGATTGTTCCGAGCCGTTCATATTCCCAATTGCATGTGCGGGATACTGACGGGTTATTTTGTTACTCGTGTGTGATGTTGCTTGTCTGGGAGGCATCGCAGAAGACCGGTTGTCTGATGAGAGTTTGCGAGGCCAGCCCGTGTTTTCCCGCTATATTTTCTGTCGTGATGTGTTTTTCTTCTTTGCTGGAACCAATTCCAAGCCGTGTCCTGTTTGTTCGAGCAGAGGGAGCAATCTTCTCCAAACTCGGTGTCCGATGGAGGAATTGCTGCCACGGCGCAATTGATGATAGAGTCATCTCACGAGCATGGACTCCATGGAGCAGGCCAGCAGGATCGGGGGCGTGTGCCGAAACGAAGAGACTCACTCATCACTCCGCTTCGACGCTCTTCCGTTGGGTCAGCCTGCGTCAACCGCGCGCCGACATGCCTCCTTCACCACCTCCTCCTCCACCTCCTCCACGTGCGACGCCTCTGCCTGCCCCTGACCGCCTCATCACCCAACATGACACCCTTCTATTCAACATCGATACTCCATCCATCATCACTATCGCCGACGCTGTAGTCGTAAGATGATCCGTCAGCTCCACCTCCGTTAACCCCGAATCCGCATCCTGGCAGCGCCGACTCTTGGCCGGTATCACTTCACCCTGCGACCCAAGTATTCTTATCACGAGAGGTAGACGTCGCCGGCGTCATGAATGAGACAGATTCGGGTCCTCCGACGCCCAACAATGGCGAGCGCAAAGGCAAGTCCGCCATGGGCGAGGCACTCTCCAAGACACCCATCCGCAAGGACTCGTTTGATAGATTGGATGGCTTCCCTGCGACACTCGATTCCACCCCTCGACGCTTCTCAACAGGCGCCGCGAGAGTTCCCATGCCCACACCGCACGTCATGGCCGCACAGGCGGCTGCAGAGGAGGTATTGGAAGAGAGACGGTCGAGGACACCTCGAGAACATCAAGAGCTCAGCGCTGCAATATCACGATTCCAGATCTGCTCCGATACCCCCTCCATCGCGCGACTGGCGGCGCTGACGAGTCCTTGTTATTTCCACAAGCGGTTTGGGGACGCGGTGGATATTCAGAAGGTGTTGGAGGAGATCAAGTGCGATGATGAGTTGTCTCATAGTCGGTTGATGCAGACTGCGGCTTCTGTGAGGGAGGTTTCGAGACAATTGCAGAGGAGACCGTTGCGACGGGCTGTGCGCAATGTCATGATCATCACCAAGGCGCGGGACAACAACTTGGTTACTTTGACGAGGGAGTTGGCGGAGTTCTTGTTGGAGACGCCGAGATATGGGAAAGACGTGGGTGTGCATGTCTGGGTGGATTCGAAGTTGCGACGATCGAAGCGGTTCGACTATGACTCGCTGATGGCGCAAGATGAGACTTTCAAGGACATGCTGCATTTCTGGACACCTGCGCTATGCTTGGAACGACCTGAGCTATTTGATCTGGTCATTACGCTTGGAGGTGATGGTACAGTCCTTTATACTTCGTGGCTGTTCCAGCGGATTGTTCCTCCTGTGCTGGCCTTTTCCCTGGGATCACTTGGATTTCTCACCAACTTCGACTTCTCGATGTACAAGGAACAACTGAATCGGATTATGGGCGATCAAGGCATGCGTGTCAACATGCGAATGCGGTTTACGTGTACAGTGTATCGATCCGCAGCTTCATCAGTCGCAGCATCCTCAGCATCCTCAGCAAGCGTATCAACAACGACCAGCCAATACGGAGGCGACGGACAATCCAGCAAGATTGAAGGCGAAACTCACGAGGTGTTGAACGAGCTGGTTATCGACCGTGGTCCAAGTTCATACATTTCAAGTCTGGATCTCTACGCCAACGACAGCTTACTCACGCGAATCAGCGCCGATGGCATTATTCTTAGCACACCTACGGGAAGCACGGCATACTCGTTGAGTGCGGGTGGGAGCCTGGTGCATCCTGACATTCCTGCCATCTTGCTCACCCCGATCTGTCCACATACATTGTCATTTAGACCGATGCTGTTGAACGATGACATGGCACTGAAAGTTGCGATACCATCGACTGGACGTGGCGGTGCGTTTGTGTCGTTTGACGGCAAAGGTCGAGTGGAACTTGGTCGTGGGGATGAAGTCGTCGTGCGAGCTTCGCAATACCCTTTCCCGACCGTAATGGGTCAACCTCTGGAATGGTTCGACAGTATATCTAGGACTCTCCGGTGGAACACCCGCGCCGCCGAGCAGAAGGACTGGGCTGGTGGGGCGGCTGGCCACGGCGATGGTGATGGAGCTGACATGGTGGAGAATGAGGAACGAGAGAAAGGATCACGAAGGAAGGAGCCCGAGTTCGATATTGATTTTGAAGACGATGATGACCTCCCCTCATCGACCAAGGACAGTGGGTATGGCAACTCAGAGGCAGGAAATGGGTCTGAGAAGCGGTGGAGCTAAACCACTCTACGACAAGCTGGAAAAGGGAAATCTGGAGAGGGGTGTGTGGAGAAACAGACATTCGCGTCGCCCCAATGACCTGGAGAGGTGGGTATGCATTTCTCGCGGTTATTTTGCGTCGGTGTTGCAAGGGCGCGTCAAGGGTTTTACGGGATGGGTGGGTCCTGGGTCTCGCGTGTTGATGTTCGGTGGAGATGGCATGTGAATGTCGATGAGATACAGAAGAAGAAATTCTATACTCTTGCATAGACGAGAGCGATACACCGACTCGATGAATGGGTTTCTCCACATGCTATGTATGGATCAAGGTTTTCTCTCGTAGATACCGATTGTGTGCTTTTGCATGTGAAGACAGACGATGAAACTTGACGCCGTCTATTTATAAAGAAATGCGGTTGAGACCGAAACGTGCACATGTGAAGACTGATGGCGGCACTGCCGAGAACAACGGGACCTGAGGTTTGCGTGGCGAAAGGCTTGACCAGCGGTTGAGCAACTCAAAACACCACTCGCACACCCGTCACCACGTCCTTTCGAGCAACACGACCCAAGCGGCCCACATTATTATGCGTCCCGCCAGCTGCTCGGATCGGGATGAAATCCCTCTCTCTCTGCCATGATCAGTCTCACTCAGCAGCATTCGTGTTGGCCCAGTGTTTTTCCTCACCCGCCGCCGCCGCCAGCTCTTCGGTGGGAGCGCCTATCAAAATGACCACGCAAAGGCAGCGACAGCAAGACAGAGATTTCTTCCTCGCGCTGAGATAGCAATGTTCCACGGACGGATTGCTCGGAACACAAGCCAGACGCCGCATTCCTCACATCACTCAGCAGACCGACTCCACCCTCCCGACTTCCCACACAGACAGTCGTTCGCTCGGCCTACCCAGTGCGGGAGATCCGGTGGGTCTCTGATAGCAGCGATGGGTCTTGGTGTGTGATTCCTACGCGCACGCCTTGGTCGATGCTGCTTCGTCTGGAACGCATCGCGACATGGTGCTGTGGGACTCGCTACAGTCTACGTCCACCTGCGTCATACGCCAAGGGAAGTCTGTCTATCAAGGAGAGCGGGTGAGTAGTTGTTGTGTGTGTAGGTGGTGCTTCTCTGCCATACAAAGCACAAACCGCACTTTTCTCTGTCTCGTTTCTCAACCACTCTTACACGACACTTTCTGCGCGCCCGAGATTCTCGCACGACTCCTATCTCTCTTGGCTTGCCTCCTGATTACGAATTAGCTCGCTCTCAGCAGAGAGAAGATCTCGCGGGCTTTTCGCGTCCTTGTTCCATTTCTCCCAGTCTCTCTGGCGTTCGGCTGGGGTCCAGAGGTCTCGCCCCAAGTACCTTTGTACCCAACGCTACCGGGTTGGCTTATATCAAAAGACGACAGTGCATCCGACGAGTGCGAGAGGAACACTCTATACCTACACGTCTGACGAATTTTTCTTGCTCTTCTCTCCCACTTCTTTGGAATACACACTGGGGAGAGGCTACGCTCGCTACTTAATACTAATATTCGCAAACACGTTTTCTTTGTCCTCCCGGCCGGCGTGACTACTCTGGAGGCTAAATACGGCACAAACAAAAACTTCGAGCGAAACCCAGGGTCCCGGATCCGGCCACGGCCATAATACCTGCCCACGGCCAGAAATTGTCATTGTTTGGTCGACACATCTACCCCGGATTCCATCTGGAGTGCAATCATCATGTCGACTCCGACCGAGGAGTATTCCAATCCCTTCGTGGATCCGCGAAACATGTCGGAGTCGCCGAAACACAGTCCGGATTCCAGCGGCGTTGTAACGAGTGCTGAGGGAGGAACTCCTGCGAATGGAGAGAGACCTAGAGGCAAGAAACGAGTGGGCTTCACGGGAGGGACGCCATCAGAGGGACCGAGTCAAAGAACGAGCTTTGTCGATCCGGATGGGACGTATTCGCCGTATAGTGAGAGTCCGAACTTTGGATCGCCGGATGTCAGTGGCAACAACACGCCGCCTACAAACAGCCATACGAGGAATAGTAGTGGGGATCTATTGCTGCCGCCAAGTGCGAGCAAATCTCATTTGCCGGAATTGTCAGAACAGCAGACGGAACAGCTTCGAGATTCGCTGAGTCGAAGTTTGGATGTACCTCGTCCACGACCGGCGTTGAGACGAGGTGGATCGACCAAGGCGACGGAACCTGAGGATGCGATCGAAGGGCCGGATGATGATGGGGCGAGAGCACTGCGGCAGGCGAGTGCGCGGAAGGCTTTTGAAAGAGGCAAGCAGCTTGAGAGGGACGAGTTGAGTTATTCGGCACCTGCATCCAGACGGTCTTCGCCGACTCGTGGGAGAGCGATCCCTAGCCTACGCATGGACGACATTCCGTTGAAGGACTTCAACGACGACAAGTCTGAGGTGTCCGACAAGGAAGATGATCACCTCCCTCCCCTCCAGCGTCAACGGAAAGCGTCTCACGCCGAAGCATTCAACTTGGTCAGGAGGCATACGTCCGCCCGCGATGCCCTTGAATCCAAGCCCAGCTCAGGCGATCTCTCCTCTGGCACTCGATCTGGAGCGGTGACGCCGACCGAGGAGCAAAAGTACTTCATGGAAGACTACCAGCCCAAACCAAAGGAGTATCGAGGTGGTATTCTGGGCTCGTTGCTCAAGCTGTACCATGACGAACAACAACCCGGCGGCCCTGGAATGCCCAAAGCACACCTTAGAACCGGCAGTAGCGGTGGACACAGCGCACTTTCGAGCCCTGCCCATTCGCCTCCATCTTCTGGTGCTACTACACCTACCTCCCATTGGTACTCCTACAAGAGTAAGAATCAATCCGCTTCGTCCCTCGCCACCTTGATTGGTACCTCGTCTGCCATTGGCTCTCCCGCTGTGTCTGGCTTGGGCGAGCAGGTCAGCCAACGACTGAAGGAGCAGCAACAAGAGCAGGCCAAACGCCCTGGTATGGGCAAGCGGTCTCGAAGTGGTGGTGCGCTGGCAGCTTTCAACCGCATGAGCAGACCTAGACTGCAGGAAGAGTATAAAATTACCGCACACATCGCCGAGACGATCACACGGCAAAAGTACCTGTTGCGGCTCTGCAAGGCTTTGATGCAGTACGGTGCGCCTACCCATCGATTGGAGGAGTACATGATGATGAGTGCGAGAGTTCTGGAGACCGAAGCACAGTTTCTGTATATTCCTGGTGCCATGGTGGTCTCTTTCGAGGATCGGACGACGCATACGAGTGAGGTGAAGTTGGTTAAGGTTGCACAGGGATTGGATCTCGGGAAGCTACGCGATGTTCATGAGATCTATAAAGAGGTAGTACACGATCGACTGGGCGCGGAAGAGGGGATTAATCGACTGAGAGAAGTGACGGCACGAAAACCCAAGCACAACCGACTTTTTCGACTACCTGTCTACGGCTTGGCTGCTGTATGTGTCGGGCCTTTCGCCTTCGGAGCCAGGCTTATCGACCTTCCCATATCCTTCTTCCTGGGCTGCATCCTAGGCTGGCTCCAACTTTGGGTCGCCCCAGCCTCTGACCTTTACGCAAACGTCTTCGAAATCGCCGCCTCGGTCATAACCTCCTTCCTCGCCCGCGCCTTTGGCAGCATCCGCGGCGGCGAACTCTTCTGCTTCTCCGCCCTCGCCCAGTCCTCCATCGCCCTCATCCTCCCAGGCTACACCGTCCTCTGCGCCTCCCTCGAACTCCAATCCCGCCAAATCGTCGCCGGCAGCGTCCGCATGGTCTACGCCATCATCTACTCCCTCTTCCTAGGCTTCGGCATAACAGTCGGCACCGCCATCTACGGCCTCCTCGACCGCAACGCCACCTCGGCCACCGAATGCTCCAACACGATCCCCAAATACTGGTTCTTCTTCTTCGTCCCGGGCTTCACCATGTGCCTCATCATCATCAACCAAGCGAAATGGAAACAAGCCCCCGTCATGATGATCATCGCCTTCGCCGGCTACGTCGTTAACTACTTCTCCGCCATCCGCTTCGCCGGCAACACGCAAATCTCCAACACCCTCGGCGCGCTCGTCATCGGCGTCCTCGCCAACTTGTACTCCCGCATCGGCGGCAAGCTCGAAAACCGCATGTGGGACCTCTGGGAGGACCGTCTCCGTCCGCGGTGGAAGTCTCTCCGCAAACGCGTCTCCCGCCACCAGGGCCGGAGGAAGTCCGCCAAGGTTCTGGAGGAGGGCAGTCTGGCCAACGACACCGAGTCCGTCATGTCGGCTTTCAAGCCCGCTGCTCGACGGGTAGGATACGGACTCGCAGCCGCGGCTATGCTGCCTGCCATCTTCGTGCAGGTCCCCTCTGGTCTTGCGGTGAACGGGTCTCTCGTAGCGGGTATCGCGTCCGCGGACCAAATTACTGGCAATGCGACGAATGGAACGACGGTGGTGAATAGCACGACGATCGCGAATGCGGCGGAGAGTTTGAATAGTATTGCTTTTACCGTGGGGTATTCGGTGATCCAGGTGTAAGTTCTCCGCCTCCCCTCCTGCTCACCGTACGAGTGGAGATTTGCTAACGAAGTTGTGCAGTGCGATCGGCATCACCGTCGGCCTCTTCCTCTCCGCCATCGTCGTGTATCCCTTCGGCAAGAGGCGTTCAGGTCTGTTTAGTTTTTGAAAAGCGAGTCAAGCGAGCATTACACTATACTATTGCTATGTTGTATTGTTGTGTTATTGTACTTTTCAGCGACGGTGAAAGGGTGGGAACAACAGGTACCAGCGAGGAATTGGAGCCTTTGGAGATTGGAGTCTTTGGAGAAACCGCTGTTTGGACTTTGTGTGCAAGAGATACCCAGATAGACCATTGTGTGTTACATGATCAACGGCCGGAAAGTAATGATTACTTTGCTGAGGAAAGACTTGAATTCTGGATTCCTCTTCTCAGGCACTTCATTAGTGCACACATCACCATGCTTTTCTCGTGGCAATGTGGAGCGCTTGTGACCACGGCACAGAGAATGGCCGACTCAGGCAAGATAGTAGTCGATCGAGAGGCTGGGGTCGTCTCGCGCATGGGATAACAATTGAACAATGTGCTCGAGGTGGCTGTGTGACTGGGGGGTGCTGCCGCAGAACAACCAACCCCCTGCATGTAGGCGCCGACCAAGTCTCCCTTTCAGGCATTGCACACCGGTTGCTGCGTCGCTCATCGTGTGCAATTGCTTTCGAAGGTTCCTATGTACTCTTCAATTGCAAGAAAGCGAGGTCGTACACTCACATACGGGATCCTTTCGTTCTTGTGTAACATCTGAAGTTGGCAGACCCCGTAGAGGGGACGAGGATCCATCGAGACGTGAGAAAGGTGCAGGCCTGGACATCCCACGCTTCGAAATTGAACGTGCACGCCTGCATGAACACTTTGAAAGCGAGTACCCGCGCCGCACTCGTGCACAAACCTCAGGATACGTGCATGTACGCTCAAGCTCATCGGTATTGGTCACTTGATGGAACAAGCGTCGATATGATGAGGCCGTGCCCGTTTCATTCATCGCTGAGGAACAAGGATAGGAGCGTAGTAGACGTGCTCGAGAGTTGTTATAAAGTTGCATTCACTTGCTCTCGACTAGTCCCCCATCTGACTTCGTTAGTGCACAAAGCAACCACACCTTCACACAGATATCACATGTCTACTGTTATTTACCCTCCATACTCTTCCCTCTCTTTACCCAATGATCAGAGTTCTTTTCGTCTGCTCTCGATCCAAGGCTCTGTGGATGTGAACTCGCCCATTGTCACCAGTCTACGCCTTGCCCAGCTTGATGAGAAACCCGAATTCGAGGCCCTTTCCTACCACTGGGGCACTGGCAACGCAACAGAAGATGTGCTGGTCAACAACGAAAAGCTTCCCGTCACGCCGAACCTCGCAGCCGCTCTTCGTGCTCTACGGCTACAGAACAAGGCGCGGGTCGTATGGATCGATGCGATCTGCATCAATCAAGCCTACAACCCAGAGAAAAACCTTCAAGTCGGCCTGATGAGGAGGATCTTCGCCACATCGTCCAGAGTCGTCGTCTGGCTTGGACACAGTGACACCTTGAGTCACGAAGCCTTCAAGGTCATGCAGAAGCCGGCTGGAAAGCGCTACCAGAATGTTCTCGAGGCGGTCCTACGCAGACCCTGGTTCAGGCGTGTCTGGGTTGTGCAAGAAGTCGCTTTCGCCCCCAGTGTCACAGTACAGTGTGGATCAGACACCACTGAGTGGGACTCGATCATTCGCCATTGTTCTCAGCTGGGACGGCTCCGCTCGGTCATCGACCCGGATGCACCCCCAGGCTCAAAGCACTTCCATCCTTCGTTCTACCCACGAATCTTGGACGCCACGCGCCGCAAGGTTCAGGCCGGTGGTAGGTTGCCATTACTGGAGGCCTTGAGGAGTTTCCGTGCCTTCGACTCGACTCGAGCGGTTGACAAGGTCTACAGCATCCTGGGTCTTCTTGAGGACCCAAAGGTAGTCACAGTCGCCTACGATAGACCTGCCGAGGACGTCTTCCGCGAAGTAGCCATATACAGCATCCATACCTCACAGCGGCTAGATCTTTTCCGAGACTGTTTACCCGAGGAAGGACATGTTCCAGTAAATACCTGGGTTCCTGACTGGGCGAGTAAGGAGCAGGCTGTCGAACACGACATCGAGTACTTTGCGGCAGAAGAGCCATTCGGGGCAAGCTGTGACAGTCCCTTCGGCGATGTTGCCGTTGGACAGCACGGTAGTCTGCAAGTATCAGCCCAAGTTATCGCGACCATTGCAGAGCTCTCCCAAGGCTTACCCAGCTACGAAGACATCCGCAAAGGCATCTTACCATCAGGCCGTGTGCTACCATCCAGACGATGGTTCGAAGTCATTTCTCACCTGTTGAGCATTCCCGAGAGCTGGAGTGCAATAGGATGTAGGATCAATGGCGATGACGGTACCTTGCAAGACCAGTACGGGACAAACGAAACAGCGATGGAGGCGCTCTACAACACGCTATGCAATCTAGCGCCACCGTTCTCGGATCTGGAGACTGCACGTCAGTTTGATAAGTGGATGACATTCGTCGAGATGTTTCAATCTGCTGCCCGCCGATGGCAGACACGTATTGCACAAGCTTTACCTTGGATGATTGTATGGCTTGTGAGCGGACCATACGCGGTATTGATCGTGACGATGCTGCTGTACCACGCCTGGAAGGGTGATATTGTCCTGAATCCTCCACGGCCTCCAGTCATACCGTTTCGCTCGACCTGGTTGCTGGGTCGCACGGATAACGACCTTCTCGGAATATTTCCAGCGCCGACATTTGTCGCACCTCGGGCGATATCTTCCAGAGTCGGAGATGCGGTAATGATATTGAAAGGAGGTGCACGTCCATATGTGTTGCGAAAAGAGGAAAGCAAATGGCGGCTGATTGGCGATGCCTACGTCCATGGCATCATGCACGGCGCTGCGTTCGATGAGAGCAAGTGCATGACAATCGAGCTGCTGTGAAGATTTGCGACCATTGGTAGCAGGCAAGAGCGCTACAAGGCCCTTCTCTGAACAACCCATGTTTTCTTGCACCGCCACAGCTCGTGGGAAGGTTGTGAGCTAGGATCACGAAGCTCCGCCACAGATCATCACCCAGCATGAAACGGCCGGACGAGCTCTGCTGCTGTTTGTGGCTGTGCCGTGCCAGCAGCGCCACATGGTTTGTCCGCGTACAGCCAGCCAGCGCAGCAGTTGACAGCAGTCTTGTGCGACAGGAACAGATAGATTGCGTGCGCGGTACGGTTCGGCCTTGGGAACGCAGACGCGGAACTAGCAGGCGACCGTGCATCACATCATCATGGGACCGTAATAATGCCTTGGTCAGCTTCCCTGCCAGTAGGCGCGTGAGGCGCCACAGTGATGAGCGCAGGTTTCCGGCGAGATCAGCCAGCGCGGCTCGCCAGGAGTCTGATTCAGGTCGGCTCTGGATGAACAGATCGACGTCCAAGCCTTACAGGTGGTCGTCACGAGAGTTGGTGGTGGCACACAGAAGCTGAATCCACGCGTCCATGAGCGGCCAGGAATATCGCTGCCTTGTGCGAAATAGCGGAAAGAAAGTCATTGCGGTGGTGGTGGTGAGAGATGAACATCAACAACTTGGAAGCTTCGGACTTCGCAACGCGCATGGGCCAAGGAAACACACGTCATGGCTGTGGCGTCACGAGCTAACGGCAAAGGACGTCACATTACCCGCCTCATATAATTCTCCCCCCAACCTTTCTCGCCCTCGGACCAGACAAACCCTCAGCGCAACTGATACCGCAAACAAGACACCACCACCTCTCCAACAGCAACATCAACGAGACCCGTACAACTCGAGTGATCCTTCGACCAACACCGCTGCAATGGCCGTCACTTTGTCGTGAGTTACTCCTACTGCGCGAGCGCAACTCCAGCCATCTCCGGATAGGCGCGGATTGGCATTGCTCGCGAAGAACAACAGCGCCCCAGAAGACACACGATGCAGCGACTGACACGAACGATTCACAGCGACGCCGTGAAGATAGTTTTCGCATTTATTCTCCCGCCACTTGGTGTATTCCTCGAGCGCGGCTGCGGAGCCGACTTCCTCATCAACGTAAGCATCCAAAACAACCACCACCACAACAAGGAACATGCGCCTAATATGTCAACTTTCAGATCCTCCTGACCATCCTCGGCTGGATTCCCGGCATCATTCACGCTCTGTACATCATATTCAAGTACTAGACGGCTCGACCCACTGATCCACCACCTACCACCACGATGACAACCATCCCAAGCGATACCCACTTAACAACGAACATCTCCTTTTACTTCGCGAAAGCTTCCCAGCCAGACAACCACACCCAGCAAATTTCCGACAGGAAGGGATATGAATGAAGGAGAAAGAAAAGACAATAGGTGGAATGAAAGGCCCGACGTAGCGATGGAAACCTCTTCATTATGTGCATACCCTGACTGACTGAGCTTTTGTTTGGGCGTGAGATTGATTGGGGGGTTTTGAGGCTGTGAAGCGTTTTCTTTTTTTGGTGGTGAAGCATGGTTCCTATGTAACAGTAATTGGCAACGAAACCTGTACAGTGCTCAAATCTGCGTCAAGTCATTCTTTTTCTTCACTCATGTCTCACTCACGCGTGGCACATAAAACATTCAAGTTCAATCATGTCATTAGAGTTGAGGGATCTAGTTTCCATCCTTCGATACCACTACTCCCTCGTCTCCGCAAAACGCCTGCCTTCCTTTGGTATCTCAAAGCAGTCTAAGCCCGTATGTGATGATGACTCCCGTTCTCACTCCATTCTACACCTCTCCACTTGACCTACGCTTGCACTACATCACCGAAGAGCCTTCTCAGCAAACTTGGGAAGCACAAACGCGGCCTCGTGCACCTTGGCGCTGTAGTACTTGAACAGCTTATCCTCCTCGGCCTCCTTCAGCGTCCGCAGCGGCTTCTTGACGTCGCGGCTGCCGTCCTTGCTGCACACCAGGAAACCGATCTGGCCGCTGGGGTACGTGGGGATCGTGGTCCACGCAAATTCGGCGATGGGGAAGACGGTCTTGACTTGCTTCTTGAGGTTCTCGATCAGGCTCAGGTGCAGCCAGAGGTTCTCAGCTATTGAAAGACAAAGTGTCAGTAAAACGTAGTGCTAATCCACCGGACTGGTTATCCTAGATGGACGGGGACAGGGCTTACAACCTTGGGTGGTAATGATACCGCCCTCACGTAGGGCGCCGTGGAGGAGCTCGAAGTACGGCTTCTGGAAAAGCGACTCGGCGGGCCCCTCGGGGTCAGAGCTGTCGGTGATGATGACGTCGAAGGTGTCCTTGTAGTCCTCGAGGAACTTGAAGCCGTCGCCGACGTGGACCTTGACGTTGGGGTGTTGGAAGCCCACGCTCATGCCGGGGAGGTACTTCTTGCTGAGACGGATGACGGCCTCGTCGATGTCGCAGAGGATCGCCTCTTCCACGCTCTCGTGCTTGACGACCTCGCGGAGGACGCCGCCGTCGCCGCCGCCGATGACGAGGACTTTCTTGGGGTTGGGGTGCGAGAACATGCCCAGGTGGGTGATCATCTGAGAAAAGCAGCCCTCGTCAGTATCCACTTTGTGCATATGACTCGACCTTCGAACTCACCTCTTGGTACGAGAACTCATCCCGCTCGGTGCACTGAATGACATTGTCCAGCACCAACACCATACCATAGTCCGAGCTCTCAAAGATGAGCACATCCTGATACTTGCTCTTCTCGTGATGAACGACCTGGTTGACCTTGAGCGTCATAGCCTGGCCAGGCCACATGTCGCTGATCTCGCGGAACCAGCCATCCTTGATCGTGGGGTGGGTGATTTCTGCCATTGCGGCGGTAGTGGTGGTGTTCGAGGTCGGTCGTAGTTGGAGTCGGTGTCGAGAAGTTGGGGTGGGTGATGCAAGCGAGCGTCGGAAGTGAAGAGGCAAAGTATTGTCACGCCGAGGGTGAGCAAACAGGTTTGTCGTGGTTTGGGGAGGTGTTGCAGCAGCAGCAGCATTCGTTGCAAAGATTTCGTAGCTTTGCCGGGCAAGACCCTGGCCGTTTTGTTCGAAGCACCCCCACATTCACTTCACCCCACCTTCCGTGGCTAACGACTGTCACATGAAGACGACACTAATAAGTTAGCGACATCTGATTTCACATGTGAAGAAGTTCACATGTCAGTGTAATTTGGTGCTAAGAGTCATCATATCTCTCACATGAAGATCTTCAAAGGCCCCTTGACACGGCCACGAAGTTCTAGCAAAGTTCATTCTCCCATAGAGCTCATACGAATCCTTCCTCAACACAGCGACAGCCAGCTAACCAACATTGAAAAACAATCATCCAGCCACCTAACCACGCTCAACAACCCTCAACCTCACCCTCGTATTCCGCGGCTCAATCGTCAAAAAATCATTCGCCTCAAAATCCACCAACTCCCGCGGCAACTCCAGCAGCTCAAAATGCCACAGCAGCACGACCAACAACACCCGAAACTCCAGCATCGCAAACTTGGTGCCGAAACACATCCGCGGCCCATCAGCAAACGTCAGCATCGGCGCCGCCCGATTGTCAAACTTGACGCTGCCGTCTTCCTGCTTCACGAGCCAGCGATCCGGACGGAAGACGTCGAGGTCCGTGTGGCTGTGGCTCCACATTCGCGAGGTGGTGTTGCCGGTGCGTTTGCTTTCGTCGATGGGGAGGGCGGGGGAGGTGAAGCTGGGTCCGACAGGCTGGACGTTTGATTCAGCATATGATGTCTGGAGAGATAGTTTTGGGTGCCGTTTTGGGTGACTTACCGGCATGAAGACATTCGTTCCTTTGGGGATGAAGTGGCCGAGGAGCTGGGTGTCGACTAGGCTCGTGCGAATGTGGCAGGGGATGATGGGCATGTGGCGAAGGACTTCGTGGGCGACTGCGTCGCAATGGGGGAGGTTGGCGGGGATGATGTCCTCCTTGGGGATTGTTGAGACGTTGCCGAAGACGGCCTTGAGCTCGGCGCGCACTTTTTGTTGCACGTCCTGATCGGATGTCAGTAGTCGAAGAAAATGGTTTTATGAAATGACTTACCTGATGCACAGCAAGATACTTGAACGCCCACGCTGTCGTATCCGCAACAGTCTTCTGCCCGGCATGCATCATCAACGCCAACTCGTTTTGCACAGCCTTCAACTCCGAAGCCGGAATTTCGTCGCCAAAAGTCGCCTGTAATCTATTCAACATCGACGCCATGGCGCTCTCGTCCGCTGGTAGCTTCTTCTCCGAGAGACGCTTCGCCGCTTGTTTAACCTCATGCTCCAGCCTTGCATCATGCACGGCGGTAGCACGACGCAGTTTGGGCGTAAGTCTTAGCACGAGCTTCTGGTGCGTGATGCCGAGTGGTGACTCGAGCGGGATCTGTGATGTCGCTGAGATGTCGATGATGGCTTTCAGGACGTCTGGGAGCTTCGCGGCGAGAACCTGATTATCGAGGAGTTTGTTGCTCTCATTCAATGCTTCAATCTGTGAAGAAACGGCCCCAAGCTTGCCATTGTACGAGTACGTCCAGATACTAGTATTCGAAGAGTCAGCAAACCAAACCCTCCCCAGGCGAGAAAGCAAGAAAAATACTCACATATCAGCCGTAGCATTCTTCAAATCCTCCCTAACATCAAAAACCTCCCCCCGTGCCAACCTCGCCTTCAACGCCAACAACTCCACCAACTCCCCCGCGCCCCGATACATCGCCTCCAACCCGACCGAATTCACAAACCGCGACGTCGTCGTCTCCCCCAACATCCTACGATTCGCCCTCCACCGCTCATTCGTCTTGAGCGCCGCCAACGTCCCCGGCCACGCCCCGCGATGCAGATCGATCGCGAAATCCGCGTACTCGAACTCGTGCGCGCGCCGCGTCATGAGGTCTTGGGCTTCGCGGCCGTCGCAGAGGAGGAGGCAGGGGCGCCCGAAGGGTTGCATGAAGAGTTGGAGGAGGGGGACGCCAAGGTCTTCGGCGGGTTTGTAGAAGTAGCTGCTGAACTAAAAGTGAAGGGTAGAAGGTCAGCGAATGTCTTAGACACGAAATGGGGGGACCTTCTGCCCTTCAGTATACGTACGCGGCCGGCATGCTTGGTGTGCGCGAGGGCGAGGGGGAGGTTGCCTAGGAGGTTTTTTTCGGAGCCGGGGACGTAGGGGATTCCCGGGAGGGGTTTGGGGAGGGCGGCGCGGGAGGCGAGGTAGAGGATGGCGGTCAAGGCCAGGAGGACCAAGATCGTTGTTGGGGAGAAGATGGTGTCCATGGCGTGTGGGAATGGATCTTGGGAGAGGGACCTGCCAAGTCAATCTCTAGAAAGAGAACGAAAGGCTGAAATAGATAAATGTATCCAAGTTCAGCTGCACCCTAAACCTGCCCGTGCCTGTGGGAAGAGCGTCAGCTCCGTTGCCCGGCGCCTTACATGTAAATGAGCAACAACAGATCGATAAAATGACAAAAGTAACGAGCTTCTAGGGCACCCTAAGAAGACCTAGTTGCGCCACGCAAACACTCCCTTTCCTTGTTCCTCACCAGATCCACTCGGACTCCTCGCCCCGTAGATATAGGGAGGCATAGCAAAGCCAGTCGCGAATCGCCTCAAACATCCTGAACGATAAAGAGGACACCGGCAACGCCGCGTGGAGGCATCGCAGGGTAGTGACGCAGCGGGAACGGCCAATGCTCCTTTCGGCACACGACCTCGTTCCAACACCTCATCCACGGTAGCGAAGTGGTAAAGGTGCTGTCGTTGGAAGAAGCTTCGCCTCGCTCCAAGTCAACCCTATAGTCAGGACTTGTGGCATGGTCCTTCTAACCAATCAGTGGTCGAGAAGTCGTATTCCAGAAAGCCGTGGGACGTATACCGTCGTCGAGGATCTTCATCAGTCTAGTAGTATGGCGGTGATACCACGCCGTTCAGGACGCTATACTCAGCCACAGGAACGACGAGCAGGCGACAGCGACGAACGCAGACACAAGTCGTCTTCAAGGATCAGGTTTTGCCGTGCCACGTAGGGCCGAGATCCCAATCGTCCAATACCAACGAGCTCCCGAAACAGGTCAAAGTCTCGAGTCTTGCATGCCGAACCAGTAGGGCACCTTTGCGAAGATGAGGTTCTCTTGTTGATCATTAGTACATATCTCACATAATCATATCCTCAAGGTCTTTCGTTGAGTATCTTGACAAAGCCCTTTCCCTCTCTCTTTTCCCCCTCGAGTCTTTTGAGCGCCGACGCAGTGAACGCAAGTAGATCTTTGACACCGAACGAAGATGGTATCATCCGCAATATCGCTTCCCAAAGGCTGAACCGAACATTAAACACTCGCTTCTTTTCCTAATCATGCACTGGCACTCGCTCTCGAATGCTTGTCCACTCTCAGCCTCTCCAGAATGCCCTTGATGCCCTCTCCCAGTCCTTTTCCTGCGTCGACCTCATCTATCAGGACCAACGCCTTCTTGGTCAGGCCCCGCAATATCCGGCGCGTGTAGCTGAAGCTCCCGCATCGCTCCATGTACCCCACGGCGTACTTCTTCACCTCGTCGTCCGTTGTCTTCTGCTTCAAGATGTTGATCAAGACCAGATTCGACGGGTCTGAACGGATGGCATGGATAATGGGAAAAGAGAATTTGCCTTCGGTGAGGTCCTCGCACAGGCCTTTGTTGTGGGTATATGTCGTGTCAGAGAGGTTGCGATAGTCGTCGAGGATTTGAAAGAGCAGGCCGATCGTATTGACAAGTGGGACGTAATCAGATTTCTCCTGAGGTTCGAGCTGATTCGAAGATCCGGCAGGATAGTTGTGAGAAGGCGATTCGGCGCACATGAGCTTGATCGCAAGTCGGAATAGACCACCGGTCTTGTTCCCGACCATTTCGAGATAGTCATCCTCCGTCGGACAGGTCAGGGTATCTCGCCAAAACAGGTCCATTCCCTGACCACGATGGAGGTTGAGCAGCTCCTCGTTGTATATTCGGATCACATCAGGATTATTAAGGGTCAGCAGTTCTTGTAGCGCGAGGAAGTAGACATAGTTGGCGCTATTGATCGTCTGCGCCGTGCCAAAGATGCTGTGCGCGACCGGAATCCCCCTTCTCAACTGAGAGTTATCCTCCACATCATCAATAAGCAGCGACGCCGTATGCAGCATCGAAACCACCCTCGTGATAACCTGCAACGACGCACTAGGCACCTGCAACCAAGCGTTGAACGCCGAAATCATCTGCGATCGAATATCCTTGCCCGGATGCGATTCCAGATAATCATACGGGCCCTTCAAAATATTCTCCTTCTCCAGATTCCAGCTCGTGGCCGTGCCGTTGATGAGATCCGACCCGATCATGGCGGGCGGCGGCGACAGCGATTCGGAGTGTTGCGAGAACCTCGTCGGCGCGGGACTGGATGTTATCCTCGATGTTCTGCTCTGGGCCATCCACTCCCGCTCGTCCACTTCAGGCAGCCGTCTCCGCTCTTCAGGCACCGATCCCAGGCTGCGATGCTTCTTGGGCGATTTCTGTTTGGGGCTGATGGTGTGGTCTCCGTTGACGACGGCGTTGCTCGAGCTCGTCCGTACGGGGATCGCGGCGGGGTTGACGTGGGACGACGAGGGGGGCGAGGAGCTGGAATTGCTTATGTTGTCGGTCGTTTGCGGCGTGTGAGTAGAAGCGGTTGTGGTTGTGGTGGCTGTTGCAGTAGTCGTAGCGGAGCTCTGCATGTCTTCTCGAAACCGGCTGAGCCTCGCATCTGACTTGGCCTTTTTGGGGCGGGTGGGCGTCGGGGTGGAGTTGCTTATGGAACCGGCTATGGCGGCGGTGGTGGTGGGATACAGCGAGTATCTCGTCCGTCTAGGCTCGACGTCGTGGGCTCGGTTTGCGCCGTTGGTATTGGTTGAGAGGTGCAGCTGGAAGCTCGGAGGGGTTTGAGTCGGCAGCATCGCTCTCACCAACACTCACGCGCTGTTGGTACCGTTCCAACCCTCTCAACGACTGCGGGTGTAGCTGTAGCTAGAGGTCGAGCAGGTGACAGTAGACATTTGACATGTGATGGTCAGAAGACACAACCGCCGCCTTCTTCCCTCTCACACGCCCAGCCCAATTCCATCACGCACCCTACGTTGCCAACGCTTTGACGACAAGAGGGAGCTTTGGGCACCAGGAAGCTACCCAAAATGTCCCAAACTCTCTGCCGCCGCTGCCTCCTTCGATTGGTTCATCGTCGACGCCACAATGGCTACGCCTGGAACATGCCTAGCCAGGCCGACTTCACGCCTGTTCCTGCAGATAACGTGGAAGCAGAGCAAAAGTGTACTGTAATGGCTGAATGACCGACTGGATCGGGACCAGCGGCGGTATAACAAAGTAGCTTCGAGCTGCGAACCAGGCACGAACGCAATCGGATATGGAGACGTGCAGGGATGTGCGAATGTCAATTGCTACACCGCATCGAGGTGTTGAGAGGATTTGACTCAAGCAAAAGGATAGTAAGTTGGAAGAGACATCTCCAATTGTATTAAGTTTATCATTCGAATCCCTGGTATCATTAAGCCCATTTCCTTCAATTGCCCAAAACGCCGTTCACCACGCCAACAAGCAAAAAGGTATCATATCTATCCACCACCATCTGTCTCTATCTTCTTCCATCTTCTCCTCATCGTCTTGTTTGATCTACTGCGGTCCCTTCCTATTATCCTCCTCATCACCCGCATACGCAAAATGCGAATACTTGCGAATCGCCGCCCCCTTGAAGTAAAACACGTACGGGATCGCACAGCACGCCAACCCAATAAACGCCAACAGCGTGCTGGCCCATTGGTAGCCGAGACGGTTGTACATCTGGTTCGTGAAGAGCACGACTCCGGCACCCCAGAGGGAGCGGATGAAGGTTTTGGCGGCGAGGGCGCTGGCTGCTTGGTGTTGGTAGGAGTCGACGAGGTAGTTGTTGGCGGAGTTGTAGAGGAAGATGAACCCGAATCCTACAAACCATCCGCCGAAGATGGATGGGCCAAACCATGGGAGGCTGGGGTACGATGTCCAGGCGAAGATGAAGAGGCCGGTGGGGATGAGCCAGCAGGAGAACATCATGGGGATCAGGCGGGCTTCGGCCGGGGGCTTGCCGTTGTGCTTCTCGACGAGCGTGAGGTAGTGCTTGTTGACCCAGGGAGAACAGGCTGCCGACATCATGACTCCCACAGCGATCGGAATGAACATCAGTCCTGTGATGGAAGCGGAGTAGCCTTTGCCTTTTTGATAGATGATCGGGTAGGCGACGAAGAACATGTAGAGAAGGCCGTAGAGGACCGACATGTAGAGGGAGATGAAGAAGACGATAGGCTCCATGCTACGGGAAACTGTTAGCAATAATTCTCGGGGCAGATAGGGGCCGGTCGACTTACAACAAAAGCTGGAAGGGCCTGATGAGGAAGACCCTCAATCGCTCGCTCAAAGGTCGCATATCAAGATCCTGTTCGGTGACGAACTTGTCCTCGTTCTGCTCCTTGCGCATCTTCTTCGCACGACTCGCCAGGATCGTTGGCGCGTAGGTCTCCGGAACGGTGAAGGTGATCAGGAACCAGCAGAATCCCGAAAGGATGAGTTGCAACCAGTAGAGCCAGCGCCAGTTGAGGTTGTCGAATGTAAATCCACCGATGAGTGGCCCAATTGCTGGACCGATGAACGGCGCTGCGCTGAAGAATGCCATGGGGACTCCTCGCTCTTCGTTCTTCCAGAGATCGGCAAGGGTGCCGCCGACGAGGGTCATGGGAGCTGAGAAGGCGATACCGTCGATGGCACGGCAGACGAGGAGGGTGCCGATGTTCTTGGCCACTGGATAATGGTCAGTGTGTAGGCTTGATAGTCCGTTCTAATCAGCACTTACCAGCACAAGGAATGATAAAGACCACTGCAATCAACAGCGTGCTGGCGTAGATCTTCCGCCTTCCAACGATCTCGCTCAATGGTGCGAATGCCATAGGCCCAACACCAAAGCCCACGACGAACAGCGTCACGGTCAACAACGACACCTCTTCACTAACACCAAACTCTCTCATCGGTCCCTCGATACCAGCTGTAACGACCGCGCTGTCGAATGCCACGGCGAAGCAAGTCAAGGCGACGATCAATGTGCAATACCATTTGTATGCTTTACTCCAGTTCTTGGGGTTCGCTCGATCTCCTGGCGTAAAGGTCACAAGTTCGTATCGCTCGCTCTTGCCGGTCTTGTTCGTCACTACGGGTTGAAGGCCGCTGGGTTGTTCGGTAACATATTCGCCCATGTTGGCTTCCGCTGTGAGGGTACGGTAGGGGAGGTTGACGATGTCGTCGAATTCGCCATTGTTGCTGTGTACGCGCTCTGGCCTTGTCCGTTCCTTCTCGTCCTCTATCGACATTCGACTGCTTGATTCTGAGGATTCGACCATGTTGTCAATCGTTGCTACCTGTTTCTCCCTGCGACGCCGAAGTAGAGGAGTGCTGTATTGGTATGCTGTTGTCAAAGGAAAAGCTAAAAAGCACCTACCTCCCTGGCACTATTCTCTTATATATGAATCAAAGATAGACCGCATGGAATGATTCTGTCACTGAACAGTCAGCCGCGTTGTTACCGCGATGAGCCGCTTGATATCTGCGGAAGAGAATCAAAGAAACATTCTCTTAAAGGTCTTGGCGATGCAGCCGAGCAATGGCCGAACTCCGTGACGTTGCCGTTCTCGAGACCGGGGGTAGAGAAAAGTGAAGCCACAAAATAAGCTGTCGGCTGCGAACTAGGCGTCCGAGAACGGTTCGTTGAGATCTTCCGCACTTGCTTGCCGTCAACATGTGATCCGATCTCAGCTGGTGGCGCTGTCGCGGAGCGCGACGTGCTGGCCGATAGAGCGAGGCAAGCATAAAACGCCCTTATGCCCTGCGCTTATGAACAAAACATCATCGGTTTATCGATTCTTTGAGAGCCACATGCTCATACTGGGTAGTGCAACCACATCAATGGCTTGAACCCTTGGTAGCCTATTTTCGTAGCGGGCGTTTCTTGTCCTACAGCATGGTTGATGATCAAGATCTCGTGCATCGTTACAGCCAGAGCTTGCCGTGACCGGGCCCGTTCCACAAACGAGCCGCGAGATGTCCAGGAAGGCTTGCGGGATCATGTCTTTGCGGAGAGTGTTTTGGTTTGGTGCAATCAGTGGCTGATAGCTGTGATATCATTCTCCTGGATGATATGTCAGTGCCTTGTGATTACGTGCTTGTCGTCGTTCTTCGGTCGTAGCAGGTAGCTGGGTAGCCAGATGAATGTGTTCAAGCACGTTCACTCGAAGGTCAGACACTCGTCGAGGCGTGTTGATATGCGATTGCGTGTCTGCGAGTTGAGGTCTGCATTGTCAGTCTTTGACTATACCTACAAGGCCATTCAGGCACTATCTTCCACCACAGAATGTGCAGTCTGCAATGTCGCCAAGCACGCCTGTTGAAAATTGTCGCCTTCGCAGACTGTGAGCGGAGGCGAAGAATTTCTGCTTCGGTGAGTGAACGACCGGTGATCAAACCGAGGCGATCCAAACCAGGCAACTTGTTCTCGATGTCGACTGTCGGCAACATGTTCGTGCTGCGCCTCGATACAAGACCATACTGACTCGACATGAAACGAAGGAGATGTTTCAACATGTCGAACTCTCACGATCATGCGGAATGCTGACGGTCGACGGGGATCGAGGTCGAGGTCGCGACTTCTTCCCGTCCAGCGGGGCCAAAGCTCACGCATTGCGCCTTCTGTTCTGCAGGGACACCGCGATCAACATCACTCGCAACACTCCGGCTTCCTCAAGAGGTCTCGTGTGTCGCCGTGAACGGATGTGATCTGGACAGGGCGCATCTCAGCGGCGTCGAGAATTCTCACGCTGCAGAACCAGGGTTCCCCGTCGAGCCCAATGACTCGAGAAATCTCACCGCGATGTTTGCCAGCCACGAATGAGACGAGTCGAGTTCTCGGGCAAGTCGCATCTCGTGTGTCCTCACGCGCCAGATTGCAACGGGTTGCCAATGCGTCGTTCGCATCCGGGATGATCAGCTCTCACTTTGGGCGAACAACCAGAGAGGCTGGAATCGATGACCGGGCATCGCGGCAAAAATCTCTGCGCTTGCTGCGGTTCTGCCAGGTTTCTGGGAAATACGCTGGTCAGTGTGAGAGATAGTGTGCGTCGTAATGACAGGCTTCCCAGCTCATATCGCTAACAACTCGCCAGGCTGGAGCCCGACGGTGCTGCACATGAGATCGATATCACGTGCGGTCTCTTCTCTCGCCTACGAGAACACACACATATCTCTGCGTGCAAAACCTGCTTCCCGTGCGGCCTTCGAGAAAGCGAGTCGCTGCGAGTGGTCGCCCAGAGTTCCGTCATTGCATGCGCCTGCACGACTCGCAGGAGGAGCTTGACGTGGCAGCACAAAGGCCGAGGATGAGACGAAGCGTGCCATCTGCGCAGCGAATCCGCGATGCTCAGGCCCCTGCTCGTCACAACGCTATCGCTGGCCGCTGCAGCGTCTCCTTTCCATCACACGAGTCACGTCAGCGCAAATCCGCCTTTGCTCGGCGGGGGTTCAGCCGGCTGCACGTCCCCTCTGCCCGTCCAGCGTTTCCATATCAAGTGGACCGCCCGCCTCTGCTCGCGCCTCTTCCTCCTGCAACCCTTCTGGTGTCTTCCTGCCCAACGTTATACCCACCGACCCAGAGATATCGTCGACTTTTCTTAAGACTGCTACACCAACCACTCTCCACCTGTTTGCACATCGGTTTGCCCATCATACACTTCTTGGAATCGACCCATCTTCAGAGGCTCTACCTGCAGCCTGGATTCACAGGAACTATTCTCCAGGATGACATATCGCGCCAGCGACGAACACTTGGCCGCCAGGTACTTTTCACTCCTAGTTCCATTTTACCTCAGACTGCACTTGCGCTTCGCATTGCATGATGTACTCGAGCCGATGCTTGAGAGTTTGATGTATTTTCCTATTGTTCTGCACATCCACCAGCTACGGACGGATCTCAACCCATTGAGCAATGGACCACCACCGGAGTCTGTTTGGAGAATCCATGGATGACAACCAATTTTGGCAACGCTTTGGATTGTCCTGTCTCGCTGGTCTTGGCCACTCGGACGCTGACTTGACATTCACCGACTCAAAAGGAGTCAGATGTGGTCTTGTCGCTGTCCAAATACTTGTAGATCTACCAGACTTTCATCGCCTGCCACGGGGCTCCCGCTTGTTGGAAATGGATCCAGACCAGACTCTACACTATGGCGACCGCCAAGGACAACCAATTCCCTGAATGGATTAGTGTCTACTGATACCACTGCCATGGAATGTTCACGCCACACCATCTTCCAAGGACATCCAGCTCATCTCGACCTCGTGGAGCACACAGGACCAGCGAGTGTCGACGTTTCCGGTTCTTGCCATTCAGTCCCCTGGCTAGGCCTTCTGAGGACACCACCTCTACCGGTCTCGTAGCTTTCTTTTTGTTATTCAGCATTTGTTAACTGCCATACGTGGAAGAGCGAACACTGACTTGTCTTGTGCACCAGCGAGGACCATTCTCCATACTCCCCACCTGGATCGGTCTTGTTCTCCCAACCCGCTGCTGTGGATAACTGGTGCCATTCAATCCCATTTGGACAGCCCTTGACACCTTCGGATACTGCCTCGGAGTGTGCCCTGTCTGACTGCCCGGATATGCACGGCCAACATTGGAGTCAGTCCACATTACCAGAGGAGTCTTGGTCAGTAGTACCTGCACCGGAACACAGCACGACGATGCAGCCCTCAGGCAATGACTGGCCCAGTCAGGGTGTACCTGTTACCTCTCAGGATTTGCAAGCCTTGGATGCATCCTGGTTGAATGTTTCCCAAGGACCTGTAGACATGGGCTTGTCGCCGTCTCTGAGTCATGAGAGCCAGAGTACGCGCCCGCTCACTTTGCTATCAGAGCCCGATCTTCCATTGTTGCCCCCAGGATTGGACCTTTCCTTCATCAGCGAGCCAAGCTGGGACCCCTCCGCGCCTGTGATGTACTCTAGCCCCCAGGCTCCACAAGGATGTGCACCCAATGCCATGGCCTCTCCCCAAAACATGCCAGGTGGACTTGCCATGGGACCTGCCAACCAAGGCTTTCACGGACCACAGCCTGAGATGTATGGTCCACAACAGCCCGTGTATTACTTCCAAGGTGCGCAGGCCCCTGGTCCAAGGCGGACAGTATCAGACCCATCTTTGATCCAGAGGAGGCCCATCATGCCACGGACTGAGGAGTTTGCCATCCAAGGTCCACCAGCCCACGGCCAATACCATATGCATCAGCATCAAACTTCCGGTGCTGGCTACGCAGAACCTGCTACTGTAAGTACTGCTCAAGGCTCGAGGGAAGATACCATGGCCCAATCAAGCGTGCCCATGCAAGGGTCCGGATACGCGCCACAGCAACCCAGGGCCAACGCTCCAGTCCGTCAGGTTCCCACTCCACGTTCGGACACTGCCCCTCCAAGCCGGTCTTCCACTGCCGCATACGGACCTGAACATGGCCATGAGGACTTTACCAGGTACATCCGCTATGACCAGGATGAGAAACCAGTCCATTCAGCAGAGAGGTCAGATTGTGCAAGTATACATATACCGAGGCGTGACACTGACGCTGCGCCTAGCTTTAATCCTGGATATGGACATATGGCCTTGCAACCCTACCCTGTTGTTCCTGGAGAGATCAAAGCAGGATTGGCAACTCCACCTCAGGATGGCTCCGCTCAGTACCAGACTGCCTCTGCTCCTGCCAGTATGTCCGGTGAAGATGAAGGCCGCCACAGGAACCACCCACTCTACAGCGAAGGCCCGCATGCTGATGGATTGTATCACTGCCCATTCAAGAGTGACCCCAGCTGCCAACACAAGCCCACGAAGCTCAAGTGCAACTATGAGTATGACCCAATTCCGTTCCATATCCAAAGTTGCCGAACACGATACTAACGCATTCGACACAGCAAGTTCATTGACTCCCACCTGAAGCCATTCCGCTGCAAGGTTGACGCCTGCTCCAAGCAGGAATTCTCATCCACTGCCTGCCTCCTCAGGCACGAAAGAGAGGCTCATGGCATGCATGGACATGGTGACCGCCCACACCTCTGCTTCTACCCCGGCTGTGAACGTGGCATTCCCGGCAACGGATTCCCAAGGAGGTACAACCTCTTTGACCACATGAAGCGGGTGCATGACCACAAGGAGGACCCAGCATCCAGCCTCGCTGCCGCGGAGGCTCAAGGACCTCGCAAGACTGCCGGCCGCAAGCGCAAGTCGCCTTCGTCGGTGAGTGAGGAGCCAGCTGCACAGCGGCAAAAGACCCAGCACGTGCAGCCTCCCTCGCCACCTACTTTGGCCATGCCCCCAGCCGGATATGAGCAGCCCATGCCCGGATATGCTCCAGAGGTCAGCCGACGAAACCAGAACAGGCAGAGGATCCTTTACTCCCAATGGGCCAACCAGAGAGAGCTGCTTGAGTTCCAGATGAGTTCCGTTCGGAGTCCAGATGATGAAGCCGGACTTGCTAGCATCAGCCAGAACATTGAGGAGCTTCGTCGTCTTTCCCACCAGGCTAGGCACGGCTGAACAACTACCTGTGGTCAGCGATGTATTAGGTAGGTCGATGCAAAGGCCGTCACGACGAGGAGCGTATACTTACGGTGTTAGCATTCTGACCTGGATTTGGATCTTACCTTCAAACATCATGGACCTTGATGGCCATCTGCCGCCGTATGTCTCACAAGGCTCTGGAGCCCTATCATCTCCAATTGGACCATGAAGGACCACTCCCCATTCGTGCCATGGAGATATTCCCGCCTGTGGATATGAGCCGGCTCAATTCTAACAAACATCCGAGGACTTCCATTTCCTGTGAGAGGTAGCTGGCATACCGCCCTTGGAGCTTTCACACCATCCAGAGGATGATGAACTTGCCCAGGACAACTCTGCAGGCCTCCTTCAAACCTGAGTGTACCGCCCCTTGGACCTGATAATTGGCTTCCGCCTTGAGGAGCAGTGCCACTGCCGGAGCAAATTGGAGCCAGTGTGGACATTGAGCGCCTACCCAGGCACTGTGGATCGCCCATCATGTGGACGTGAGGAGAATTGTTGCTCGATGATGTATTGCTTGCTTGCTGAGCTTGACGCCAGCAGCGCTTGTTTCGATTGAATGTAGATTGTGAGAAAGAGTGAAAGGGAAAAGAAAAGAAAAGGAGTTGTGGGAAGTGAAGTGGCGTTGGTAGTGATTTCGAAAAATGTTTATCTGCTTGTTCATTCAATCGGTGCCTGTGATCTCCTCAACATCCCTCGATCGCGTATCTGGTATCGTCGCTCGCTCGCTAACAAAACAACACCTCCCTGAAACCAACCCAGCCATCACTACATACCCCTATCGACGGCTTTCAATAAATCAATTTAAACACAAAAAACCACACATACACCAACGGCGTCACCAACACCGTCAACATCGGCCCCAACTCCCCCTCCACCGCCGTGATGATATACCTCTCAATCGAACTCCTCGGCGCATTCTCCGTCAGGAACATCAAGCTTAGCATTTTGTACGTCATTTCTTGGGTGGCTTTGGCGCGGGTGAACATGTCTCGTTCGAAGGTGAGGATTTGCTCGTCGAGGTGGTTCTTCTCTGTTGTGGGGGATGGGGAAGAGGAAGAGGCGCGGATGATGGCTTCGGAGAGACGCATGCTGTCTTCGAAGGCGAGGTTGACGCCTTCGCCCGCGAAGGGCGTCATGAGGTGCGCGGCGTCGCCGATGAGGGTGAGGCCTTTGACATGCGAGAAGCAGTTGCCCACCGGGAGCATGTAGAGATCTCGCGGGATGAAGGAGGAGTCCTCTGCGGCTTCGATCAGGGCGAGGAGGCGAGGGTCCCAGGTTGCGTAGGCTCTCCTCGCGGCGGCTTTGACCTGCGCGCCGTCGTGGACGTCGTAGGTGGATTGCCAGTCGGGGGCGTGGACGGACCAGGTGGAGATGTTGAGGCTGCCGTCGCCTTGTTGTTGGCCGGCGAGGGATTTGCCGTCGCTGAAGGCGAAGACGCTGCCGCGGTTGATGAGGCTGTGGAGGTCCGGGTAGCGTTCCAGGGCGTTGGGGATGTTGGCGGTGTGGCCTGCTATGCCGCTGTAGAAGGGTTTGTCGGGCGTTAGGAGGGGGCGGACTTTGGACCAGGCGCCGTCGGCTCCTACGATCAGGTCGAAGGAGGATTGGGAGGTGCCGTCTGCGAAGTGGAGGGTGAGGGTGTCGCGGTCGATGTGGGTGAGTTTTTTGCTCCACTCGACGGTTCCTTTGGGGAGGCTGTTGAAGAGGAGTTCGCGGAGTTTGGGTCTGTCGATTTCAGGACGGCCAGTTGTAAGTTTCTGTCTCGATGTGTTGCCTCCGGATTGTTTGACATAGCAGAGGAGGTTCTTATCGCAGAGCTTCAGCGCCTCGCCGTCGTAGCGGGCGTGTTTGAGGAATTCGTCGAAGAGGCCCGCCTTCTTGAGAGCTGCTTGGCCGGTCTTGTCGTGCAGGTCGAGGGAACCTCCTTGTGAGCGGAAGTTGAGGCTTGCTTCGCCTTCGAAGATTGTGACGGAGATGTTGTGGTTGTCGGGGGAGTTGGTGAGGAGGCGGGCGAGCATGCAGCCTGCTGGACCGGCGCCTATTATCGCGATCTTGAGAGCCATGTTGTGGTCGTTTGAGTGGACTTGGAAAGGGACTGAGTTGCAGACGAATGTCGTGATGATAGTCTTATCGTTCAGCTGAATTGGTATCCTCAACCTTCGCGCGGGTTAACAAGCAGTCGAGGCGATATAAGGTCAACTGGACCAGGCTAGCACAGGATACAACCGCTGCTGTCGTCGCCGTCCTCACCGTGTCGTCGGCTCTAACAATACCCTACCGATCGTGTGGGCGCAACGCAGGGTTGTCTTTCAGCCCATGTTTACGGCCGGTTCGTAACCGAGCGGCCGACTCGCTCTCCATGCCCGATAGAGATGGTCGTGAAACCTTGCCAGGCAAAGACATGTGAATCGTCTTCCAGCCTGTGTCTACGAGCAAAGGAGCCTCCCTTCATTATATCGGGAAAGATGGCGAGCAGAGACGGAGGTCAGCCGATGGACAATGGTGAAGACTCAAGATGACTGCGGTGTCTCCTTCGACTCGCATGATGAAGGAGCGCCGTTCTCGGGTCGGCCTGGGCAACTGCTTCCGAGTGTCTGTTTGAATTGAAAAGGCTGCTCCTTCCTCTCATACTGTACCTCTTCGATGGAATCGCAAGGCTGCTGTGGCAAAGACAGCGATTCCGCAAAACGAGGTGAGGTATTGTCATTCGGATGGTTGCACAAGTGAAGACTCGGGTGATTGTGCTCGAGCTTGCATCCCGGCCGGAGCTCGGCGTATCCGTCGATGGTGGGAGGTGGCTAATCGCCTCAGAGATGGTACCATCGCGGTGGCCATCTTGATTTGTGATGGGAGACTCTTGAGCCTGCCTAGTCGACTCGCCCAAGTCAGCCAGCCCGCCGTCGTAAGCGAAACACATGCTGGTCCCTCGCATTGCCCCGACTGTAGCCTCTTGTGCCGCCCGAACCCGAGGCCCAGCAGTATCTGCTACTCATATCAGAATCTCGTCCGCCCGCTTAGTTTCTGCTGTATACATCAACCAGCCACATACGAGATCTGCAAGTATGGCGTCCGCTACCACGTTCTACGACTTCAAGCCAAAGGACAAGAAGGGCAATGAGTACCCTCTCACCGACCTGAAGGGCAAGGTCGTGCTCGTCGTCAACACTGCTTCCAAGTGTGGCTTCACGCCACAGTTCGAAGGCCTTGAGAAGCTCTACAAAGGTGTGCCAAACCTACCGCACATCAGTATAACCTGACAGCTCACTGACGAGACTGTTTACAGACCTCAAGCCCTCCCACCCCGACTTCGAAATCATCGGCTTCCCATGCAACCAGTTCGGCAACCAAGACCCCGGCAGCAACGATGACATCCAGAGCTTCTGCCAGCTCAACTACGGCGTCACCTTCCCAGTCCTCGGCAAGACGGACGTCAACGGCGACAAAGCCGAGCCTGTGTGGGAGTGGATGAAAGAGCAGAAGCCAGGCATCATGGGCCTCAAGAGGATCAAGTGGAACTTTGAGAAGTTTCTCGTCGGAAGAGATGGCAAGGTCAAGCAGCGATGGGCCAGCACCAGCGCTCCGGATAAGCTCAAGGCTGCTATCGAGGCCGAGTTGAAGGCTTCGCCTGGCGCTACAGCAACCTCTGCTGAGAAGCCTACCCCGACTGCTTGATCGAAGAGAGAGTAAGGAAGGATGACAGCGCGCGGTAATGGCTTGGAGTTGTTCGAAGAGATGAGAAAAAGATACCCTCAATCCATATCTACTTTGTACTTCTCACGCATCTCTCCCACGTCCAGCGCGACCAGAAACCTCGACACCGTGTTATATGCCGCCACAGTCGCCGTGATCTCCACCACTTCCCTCTCATTGAAGAAACTCTTCAGCTTCGCAAATACCGCATCCCTCACTATGACTCCCAAAGTCATCGCATTCGTATACTCAAACACCGCCAAGTGCTTCTCATCCAGCCCACTGCCATCCCACTTTGGATCCATAATCTTATTGATAACCTCCTGCGGCAGTACATTCGCCTTCTCTAGAATCGGCCGATGAGCATCCCACTCGTACCATGCCTGGTTCACGGAAGCCACTCGGCAGATTGCGAGCTCGCGGATGGAGTCTGAGAGGGTGGTCTGGGTTCGAATCGATTTCAGGAACGAGTTCCAGCCGTCGGCGACGGGAGGGGCGTGCAGGAGTGCTTTGTCGAGGGCGATGAGTTTGCCGCCTCGTCGCTCTTTTACGCGGTCGACTACCGCTTGGTCTTCTGCGTTGGACATTTTGGGGTCATCGTCGACGTAGGGGAGACGCATTTTGGTGGGGTTGGTTGTGAAGAGTGGTCGTCGAGTGAGGAGATTTGGTATTGATGTTCTGCTAGGGACTCGGAAGATAGTACAATACCCTCTAAACATGCCCAATGGCTGTATATATAGCCGCTATTCAAGTTGGTATATCCTCGTCTTGTCTCCTCCCACCACCACCACGGATCCGAGGGGCGGATCCTCCAACCCCACCTGCGACTTCGCTGTCCACGGAATTCGTCCCGCTGGACAGCAGTCTCCAACAACATCCGATCAACCTCCTGACGACTATGGCCATCGACTCTACAGGACCGTGAAAATGCCGATTCTCAATGGCGAGAGGAAACAAGAAACCTGCAGCTACAAAGGCCAAGCCGCAGAAACAATCAAGACCCAATACTTCCAAGGAGATTGAAAACTCGGACTCGACCCAATCCGTGCCATTGGCATTGCAGCAGAAATGTCTCGATATCTTCCAGCGCGCCTTGAAACCTGGCGAGGATGATACGAAGGTCTTGCAGGAGGTCAAGGGGCATTTGTACAATCGCGACTTTGCCGCTGCCTTTGGACAGGATGATTATCTGCGGGTCTATGCTTCGAGATGGAGTCCTAGTCGAGCGCTTGGGTATCTGCAGGTCTTGATCGATGTACAAGATGTGCTCTTTCAGGGCTCGCAGGCTTCTGTCGATTCCGAAGACCAAGCATACAAAACCGTATGTCTTGGCGGCGGTGCTGGTGCTGAAGTCGTAGCTTTGGCAGCCTGGATTCATCGACAAGACGACGATTCGGACGTATCTCCTCTGAAGAGTCTACAAGCCGACTTCGTGGACATTGCTGCTTGGCAAAACGTCGTCAGTTCCCTCCACGAGGCTGTGACCACGCCTCAAGAGCTCTCAAAGTATGCTTCAGCGGCCGCACGAGAAGCCAACATCGCCATGGTACCTGGCAATGCCTATTCAGCAAAATTCGATCAGATCGATGTCCTCGCACTGGATCTGTCGAATTGGCAAGAACGACTGAACCAGGTCGATCTCGTTACGTTGATGTTCACCCTCAACGAGCTCTACTCCACCTCCATGGCCAAGACGCAGAAAATGCTGGCTCATATCACCGACTGCTTAGCCCCTGGCGCACATTTGCTCGTCGTGGATAGTCCTGGCAGCTACTCCACCGTCTCGATCAATGGAGCAGAAAAGAGATACCCCATGCACTGGCTTCTGGACTTCACTTTGATTGGATCGCAGCAGAGCCGCGAGGATGGGGATGTACCTGCGAAGTGGGAGAAGCTGGTGTCGGACGAGTCGAAGTGGTTCCGTCTCCTTCAAGGTCTAAGATATGCGATTGAACTGGAGAATATGAGGTATCAGATCCATCTTTATCGAAGGCTTCCGGATTGAGTGGCCGGATGGGACGGAGCCTTGGAGACGCCTACGATCCAAACTGATGCGAATTGGAGATATTGAACAAACGCCTCCGTCATGCCCACCTTCCACTCGTGATAAACACCCGCTTCCAAGGCTGTGGCTCATCGGGCTCGTGCATCGGCTGCTGGCATATGACTACGGCCGTCTTTGACTCACCGCTGACCACCCATGGACCTTTATTAGCAAATCAGATCTTGCACCCTTCAACAAAATCCTTTATAGTCCAGTGGTCTAGGATATCAGGTTTTCAATAGCGAAAGGCCCCTGAAGACCCGGGTTCAAATCCCGGTAAAGGAACTTTTTTTTTTTGTCAAGCTCAACGACCTTTGGTGCCCGGTGACCTTTTTTGGTGAGCAAAGTGAGATGCTGCTCATCTGCCAGAGGTGCTTCATACTACAAAGTATCTCGAAAATACGGTCAACGTGGTTCCCACGAATTTGGGTTGATTCGGCGGATCGAAACGCTTTTTGTGGTCTTCGAACGAACGCCTGCATGAAGATAGATATCTTATTACTTCGACACTCTACCTGCCCCAGGGGACAACCACACGAGCCGCATCCTCATCTCAAGACCTACGACATCCTCCTCACACTAAACTCCATCCACGTCAACGTCGACTCACCTGCCTTATTCCTCAGCTCATCCACGATCTGCTCAAACCCATCCACCCGAAACCTCGCTCCAACCTCCTCGCCCACCTCATCCCAAAACCTCTGCAAAGACGCCATATCATGCCGATACGCCGTCCCTTGATTCGTCCAGCGACTCTGCTCCCCAGGCTTCTGATTCCCCAGCTGCCGTCCAACGACCAAACTTCCCTCCTTCGGCTTCAATAACTTCACGACGCGCAGCGAGGCCTTCTTCTGCATATCCCAATTAAAGAGATGGAAAAACGCATTCGCGGAGATGATATCCACCGTCCCGTTCAACTCCCCCAACGCACTGCTCTCGTCGAAAACATCCCCCGCGAAGAACTTCGTCTGCAGTTTTCCCTTATCTTGAAAGAGCTCATACCCCAAGTCGATGAAATCCGGGAGGAGGTCGGAGCCGTAGCAATTCGCACTGTCCACGCCATCCACCACGAGCCGACGAATGTCCTGCCCAAACGCACATCCGAGATCGAGGAATTTCTCCTCCCCGGTCTGGAGGCGTTGCACGATTTCCGGGTAGAGCGCGTGTTGGGCGGTCGTGGGTGAGAGGAATTGCCCTTGTCCTACGCAGGGGTAGGGGTGGATGGCCCAGGCTTTGTCTCTCTATACACGTTCTTGTCAGTCTGAAAAGCCATGGGCTGTGTGAGAAGGGGGATGTGGGTTACATACCACGGCATTGATATGAGACAGGACCTGATCTGGCGGAATACCGCTGTATTTCTCCAAGATTTCTCGAAAGCTCTGGTTGATGTCGAGGTCGGGTTTGTACCAGCGGCTCATTTTACCGGATTGGATGTCTTGTTCGGTGGCGGCCATTGTTTGTGGTGATTCAATTCGATTCAGTTTTTTGGGGGGTCTTGAGAAGGAAGACGACGAAAGGGATGTTTTGTCGTCAGGCAGATACGGACGACTATACTCAAAAGAGAAGAACGAACGAGCTCTTCAAACCGGGAGGAAAGTCACCGACGACAGTAGTCCAGCTGTCTATGTAGGTGTTTGATGTCTTGAATAGGTAGCAAGAAGGGCTATTTTCCGCTCAGCCCATATGCCCTTCTTGCAGACACTAAATCCTTCAACCCGTTCTTCTTGCTCTGTGCCGACGTGCCGTAGGCGAACGGCTACTTTCATGTTCCGACTTCCTTTTCGACGAGGTCGTTTCAGCTGGCTTGCTTGCAGCAAATGCGAGTTCAGCACACCTGCTTGCAGCTAGTAGCTCGCTTTCGCGGAGGGTGTTTTGTCGCTATACTTGGCACGTCGGGGGTAGAGCTTAAGACTGGGCACTTGGGAGGTAAAACGAGAGGAGACTGTGTTTGGACTTGTTGGAATGCATAGTGAGTTTCCATCCGCTTCCCTACATCCTAGTTGGACAGTCCATTGCAACAGCGGTTGTCAGTGGAACGCCTTTTTGTACACCATATACATGCCCGTTCATTCGAAAAGCGCCTTCTTGCGCCGTTTGCAACCCATTCAGAAGCAATGAAACATCAATCCTTCTTCTTCGACGCACATCAAACCTTCACGGTCTGCCCCAGCTTGAGAGCAAGCTTGTGCAGATCCTTGTACGTCTCCAACCACTCCTCGCTGCCCTCCTTCTTCTCGTCCTTCTTTCCGCCAACATTCGGTGTCAACATGACTACACTCGTTGGTCTCTTGGTGCTTCCTGCTGCGCCCAGTTCTGCGCGTGATGGAACGTAGATGTAAGGGATATTGTGGTCCTCGCAAAGTACGGGGATGTGGCTGATGACGTCCATTGGGGAGATGTCGGCGGCAAGGATGATGATTCCGGGTGGAAGGGTGTTTGGGCTCATTGTGGCAGGTGTTGCAGGGGGTGATTTGCGGATGGACTTGACGCATTCTTTCACGCCGCGTTTGAGGGATTTGGCCTTGGCAGCTACACAATTCGATATCAGTAGGCACTCGTGATAAGGCGTTTTAGGAGAGCGTGTAGTACATACCTTTCTTGACGGCCTTGAGCACCTTCTTCTGCGCCTTGTCGTCTGCCAGAGGATTCGCGAAAGGCACAAGAGCAGCCAATGGAACCGCAATCACGGCCTTCTCGTCCTTCTTGTCCTCTGCCTCCTCAATCTTCACGAGAGACTGTCCATCAACATCCATGACCGACTCGTCATTATCGGCTGCCTCCGACTTGCGCTTCTTTTTCTTCTCCTTCTTGGGCGTCACGGCCTCGACATCCTCCACTTCTTCGAGTTTGCGCTTCTTGTCCTTCTTTTCCTTCTTGGCGGCGATCTCCGCCTCGGTCTTGTCTTTGGCCATTGTGGGTGTGGGGTGTGGAAGGCAGCGTTGAATCGAGTGGTGTGTGCGAAAAGATGGAGTTTGGAGCTCTGAACTTTTGGGACGAATTTCGAGCTCGGGAGGAGCCGCCGCTTGTGAGTGTGTGCCTGAGGTATCCAGGGGGGGAGGAGCGAAAGCCCAGGTCGACGTTCTTGCGCCGACGTCCTCGGCACAACACCTTTGAATCAATCGTTTCTTCAAGGAGTGAATAGTCCATTCGGCTCATCTACATGGACTAGCACGGTTCAATACCATTGGAGACCGCCAGCGAAGAGGCATTCCTTGATGCAAGCCTGGAACAGGAAGAAGAACATGCGCCTGAGTATTGGCGTGGACACGGGCATGCCCACAGGACACTGCACCGCCGTCTTGACCATATCAACGTCGAAGCGGCCCGTCTTGCATCCGACCCAGTATGCACTCGTTTGAACCATCGTCTAAGCTAGCAAACATTCCGCCTCTAGTCTGGCTGACTGGATCCCTCGCATCTGACTCTGGTTCCTTAATAGAGCGATGAAAGTCTATCCCGAGCACTTTCAAGACTCTCTATTACGTCCTCTTCAGCGCTGTGAGGACCCCCAACATGGTCGGCGGCGACGTTTCAGGATCCAGTCGACGATGTGCCGAGTGCAAGCGAAAACGGAAGAGGGTCAGTCACAGCTACGACAACACTACTGTGATCTCGGATCATGACTGACTGACCTTGGCAGTGCGACCTCACTGAGCCTGCGTGCTTGAGGTGTGTACGCAGCGGCCTTAGGTGCAGCGGTCCCAATCGATCCGCCCTCTTTATAAACCACCAGCAGGACTCATTCGCGCTGGAGTCGTCCAGTGCTGCATTACAACGAGCGTACAATACTCGCTCGACACTTTCGGGCCGCTCACAAAGTCTGTATCGACTCTCAACGTCCCGTATTCGAAGCATACAAACAGCATGGACTCGCTACGAACTCAAGTCATCACTTCCCAACGATGACGCTCTACTCTCGCGTCGCTTGACAATTTTGGGACCGATGTACTCCTCTCTTCTGGATGAGTTTCAACCAAACAAGGGGGTGTATGGAGGTATCTTCAGCGCAGATCGTGCACCAACTGCAGAAGCAAGGCATTACTCGAGCATAGCAATCTGTATCAGAGAGCTTCTCCCATGGGGTGCTCAGCGGACACCGGTCTTGGATCCATCAATTTTCAGTCTTTTGACTCCGTACTACGGAAGACTTCATGGCGATGCTGGACTTGTCGAGATGGGTCGCTCGAGTTACGCCACCGCCTTGTCTCAGTATCATAGCCGCCTGGACAGATTTTTCTCCCGCGGGAAACTTGAGGAGCAAGCACAACCACGTTTGATACGCGCGTCCATTGCTCTTCAATACTTTGAGCACCTTGAAAAAGTCGAAGTCTTTGATGCTGGACATCAAGCTCATGTTGATGGCGCTCTACAGCTCTTGCAGATGAGTGGGCCTGACTTGCTCCGAGGCTCACGAGCTTTTCGTCTCACCATCAGCAGCCTGAAGCCGGTTGCTACACACTTGGCTATATACCGTCGTCAGTCTAGTTTTTTGTCCGAGGATCAATGGCGTGAGCAAATCCCAGACGGTGAGGAGAAGACAGCACGCGAACAGCTGTTCGACATAGGTCTGGAAATTCCTGCACTCCTCGGTACTGCAGACAGTCACATGTCAGCACGACAAGAGGGCGTTCTCGAGCCGGCCCAATTCGTTGACTCAACCCTTCACTTGCTGCTGGATTTCGGGATCCTATGGAGTCGACTGGAGACCTGGCTTCACGGCCTGATGGCCAATGCTCGTGGTCCGCTCTACTGGCCACGAAGTCAGCCGCGTGTTGCAACCATGCCGACAACAGATGGGGAGTGTTCTCCAAGAGATCGGGATAACAACTATCAGCTTTCGTTCGCTTACGGCCCATATGCTGGTCTCTTGGTTCAATACTGGACTTTCCAGCTCGAGCTGTTGATGAAAATTATCGATCTCCGTCAAGCGATTCTCGCTCGTTCCGGCTCACCCTATGTGCGGAAAATGACATTTGACACCCTGACTGAGAACAAGAGCCTGGCGGATGAGATTTCAAGGCTAATCTTCGAAGCTCAGATCTACCTGGAATGCTGTCTGGAAGGTTTCATCTGCATGCAACTCCCTCTGAGGACGATCACCAAGTACTTTGATCGACCGAACGTCTAAATGTCGCCTGAATAGTCATACAGAGCACTATATGACACTTCGCTCGCCTTGCACGACAGACTTCGTCCACTCATCCACTGTCAGAACCTGGTTCGAGAACAGTGGCCAAATGAGCTTTGCCGCAGTCTCTTTCGCCTCGTGTGAGAAACCAGCCGTGCAGTCAGTTCTGGGAAGACGTTAGGACAGGGCCCTGCTCTCCGGAAAGCACAATTGCAGGAAAACTTACAGCATCGTCAGAGCATAACCGCTAAGAGTCCAAAAAGTCAGCACATTTGGAACGCACGATCGCAGTTTCGAAGCAGGACTTACTGCTCATACGCGTATCTGGCGGTCGATTCTAAACATGTATTTGCAACGAGGCCAGCCATCACGACATGGCCTATGCCTCTTTGTCGCAACTGATAGTCCAGATCCGTGCTCTGGAACGAACTGCTATTCCAATGTTTGCTGACCACAACATCGCCATTCTCTGGCACTGGCTCCATGCCCTCGAAAAACTCCACGCCGAAGCTACCTGCTTCAAAGACCATATTGCTCTTCAGGCCTGACAACGACTTGTTTATCAGCGTCCAACCCTCCATGGTATACCGAGATGTCTGCTGATGCATGCAGTAGTAGATCGGCAGCTTTTGTTTGCGAGCGAAGTCGATGAGCTTGTACAAGTTGGCGATGGTGTTCGACTTGTCGAGGCTGTCGCGGATTCGTGGGTTGAGTTTTCCATTTGAATGTAAAAATTCATTGTATGGATCAATCAGGATGATGGCAGTCGGACGGTCCATTGTGCAGTGCTTTCGACGGTCGAGAAGTTGGAGGAGCTTTTGTGGTCTGCTTGGGCGGTCCTGCTGCCAGCCTATATAAGCTAGCCTCGCGATCTCTGGTCCATGCTGGATACTCCTTGGTACAAGCCTCTCGCCGAAGTGGCAGCTCAGTCATCGAAGCAAGACCTTGCTCGTCCGGCGGCGCTCCAATACGCACGGCGAACGGAGTCCATTTCCTTGCGGCAGCGACACCTAAGAGGCGCTCGTCCTTCCAGACTGGGTTAGCCTCTGTTTCACGTGGAGAGGAGCTTGCAAAAAAAGTCGACCGGTTGCTTGCCTGACCAATAATGACCATTACCAATACAGAGCCACGTGAAATGGATCTTACGTTATGGCTAGATACGGTGTGGTCCATGTGCATTCGCAACAACTCCAGGTAAACAGCGATCTAGAGCAGTTGGAGGCTGGATCCAACAGAGCCACAGGGCTGTTTAGCCGTCACCCAACACGGAGTCGAAATGGAGTTACAGCAGTGGCGTTGGCAATCGATTCCTCCGCAGAGACCAGACCACTCTTGAGGAGGTATAATACAGCGACTCGTTGAGGAATAACTGAAGCATTCTGAAAGTCCACGACGATCGTCCCAAGTGCATCTGCGAGCACGGCAGGTGTCCTCCACCGAAGACAGAATGGAACAAACTTTCGGCGTGGGCGATCTAGCTCACATGGACCGTACGCGTAACCCATCTGTGGTCTTCCGCTCGCTGTCGTGGCACGATTCCACGGATTTCATCTCAAACGTACGAGCGAGCTGAATGTCAGCAGGCAGAACAGACACTCACTGTGATGCAGGACACATATGCTGCACCCAGCCAGGCACTACCCCAAGGCTGGCATCCAAACGAGGGATGGCCCTGGAGTGAGGCGCACAACTACGATCAAAGCGGCCTTCTCACCCCACTGACGCCCTCTCCCTGGTCGCCAAGTCAGGAAGTGGACACCGGTCAGGATGTGCAGAGCGCCGGTTCGAAGGGAGAGAAGATCGCAGCCATCCACGAAGCACAGAAAACAAAGCGAAGAGACCAGAATCGCACCGCGTAAGACATCACCCACCACCAACAGTCCAACCCACGACGACTCACAACAGGTCACAGACAACGAGCATATCGTCTCCGAAGAGAGACCACCCTGAAGAACCTCGAAACCCAAGTCAAATCCCTCGAAGCCAAAGCGAAGATCCTGACGGCTGAGAACCAGCGATTACAACACCTCTTGATGATGAGAAGTTCGAGACCGGAGCACTTGCCTCCCCAGCCCTCCTCTCCTGAAGTTGAAAAGCGCAGCTTTCGCAGTACGTCACCGCCTACTGTTATTACCAATGGGTGCACGTTGTCGTCGATACAGGAGGACTCGGAGGGCTATACGCTTGTGTTGAGGATTGATGGACGAGTGGATTGTTGTCCTGGAGCGGCGCCGACGTACATGGGGATAGTGGGTGGATCTATCTGAACGGCACGATAGCAATCGTACTGCTTTCTGGACGCTGTGAGGACTAGATGATCGTCGCTCAACAGTAACAATAATTCAAATATACCTACTTGACTTTCCATTCTCTTCCTCTTCCAAGACGACACAGTCTCCGACGTCTCTCGATGTCCACCTGCGCCTTGACGAGCCTCAAAGCCAAACCTGGCCATACATCCCCCACCTCCTCCGTCCATACTTCCTCGAATAACATTTCCAAGCACACATATATCGATCGATGTCCACTCCAACCCGATCGTCTGCATGATATGAACGCGAAGCACAGCGTCCCCAACTGTCATCGCAGGATGTCAACACTCAAATCATTGACTCAGCACGCTGTGACACCCACATGCAGCTCCTTGGTAGAATTGCCGCTTTGGGAAGGACGAGCGCTTGGAGTGGATCGGGAACGCCTCGTTCACATGGGCTGGATGACTGTGACATATGGTAAGCTAGAACGAAGTTCTTTAAGCATGCTCGTGTCTTGTGTGATGACTGAACGGGTGCATGAGTTTTGCTTCCGGATCAGGTGGCACGTTGTCGTTGTTTGGGCTTTCATGTGAAATATCTAGATCTCCGTGCTAGCTGTTCACTTAGAAGATCTCTACAATCAACCCTCTTTCACGACAGTCGAGCAACAATGGCCACTCAGAAACCCCTCATCCTCGTCACGGGCGCCTCTGGCTTCATAGGCAGCCACACCGTCAACAACTTCCTCCGCCACGGCTACCGCGTCTGCCTCGCCGGCCGCAACGAGTCGACCTGCAAGCGCCTCCTCAAAACCCACGCCGCGCACTCGACCCAACTCGAAACGACCGTCGTCCCCGACATTACCGTCCCAGGCGCCTTTGACACGGCCGTCAAAGGCGTCTCCGGAGTCATCCACATGGCCTCCCCTTTCACCTACGCGATCCAAGACAATGAGCGCGACCTCATCATCCCAGCCGTGAAGGGCGCAGAGGGGATTTTGCAGAGCACGTACCGATTTGCGCCGGATGTGAAGAGGGTCGTGTTGCCGTCGTCATTTGCGGCGTTGAATGATTTCGGGAAGGGCTTGAGGCCGGGCCATGTCTACGACGAGACGCAGTGGAATCCAATTACATACCAGGAGACGAAGGAGGATACAAAGGGGCTGGCGTATGCGTGAGTGTTGCCGTGATGTTTGCGATGGTGAGATGTCGACGGCTGATCGATTGCAGTGGAAGTAAAACCCTCGCCGAACGCGCCGCTTGGGAGTTCCTCTCCTCGAATCCGGATGTCAACTTCTCCCTTTCCACTATCAATCCTGTCATGGTCTACGGCTCTCCTCTTCCAGGCTCCCTCACCCTGGACCACCTAGGGCAATCGGCAGGCGAGATCTACGCCCTCATGAACGGCACCCTCGACGACGTCCCGCCAACCCGCATGCCCGTCTTCGTGGACGTGCGGGACGTCGCTGACGCTCATCGTCTGGCGTTTGAGACTACCCAGCCTGGCCGCTTCGCCATGTGTGGCGGGGACTTCACCAGGGAGGAGATATGTCGGCTGTTTAGAGACGCTGGGCTTGGGCTTGAGGGCCGGGTGCCGAAGAATGGAGTCGATCGTGATACGAGGGTGGAGCATTATAGGGTGGATACGACGAGGGCGAAGGAGATCTTGGGGATCAAGTTCAAGGGGTTCGAGGAGACGTTCTTGGATATGGCGAACGAGTTTCTTGCTATGGAGGAAAGTACCAAGTAGGTTCTAGACGTCATGTCGGTCTTTTGAAAGTGATTCCTTAGTCCTACTTGTTGTTTGAGATGCGAGTGGGTAGGTTTTGGCGTCTTTGGCAAAGATTGTGCCTTGTCTTGGAGACAAACACTGAATGCTTTCGGCGACGTCGTGTTGACTTAGTCTGCCGGAACAGAGGATCATGTTGGATTGGCAATAGTTCCAGTGTGTTGCAGTGGCTCCCAGCAAGATCTCAATCGTCTTCGTGCCGGTCGTGGTTGCTTCGATTTCTCGTGTTGCCGCCTCCCTACGCTGGACTCGATTTTCCCCTCCCTTGAACAATACCAGGCGCATCTTCGTATCTTCCTGTGATTCATCGAGCACATCCTCCTTCCCACACGTAATTCCTGCTGGTCTCTTGTAATTCGGCGGGCAATGCCGTTCAAGATGTCCGTTGACGGGAGCGGCATCCTGGGCGAGTTCCTCCGCACGTTGTACACCATCTATTTCCTCGATCCATTGGATCTTCTCATCGCACTCAGTTCGAGCTCTGCTCCTTCACAATGTCCTCCCACTTCTTCTCAACATAATAGCCCGGGTCTGGGGTCCTCAAATCCTTCATCTCTTTCGGTGTCAATGCCTGATCCACTTCCTGCACATCCACCAGTTCCTTGACCGCGAAAATCTGTCCAGCAACTGACGGCGAGACGGGATGATAGACAGTCCGCATTCGCTTGTGCAGACCGAGGGCTTTCAGTACGCCGCTGGTTTTTGACGGCAGGCCGATGGCACTGCGGAGGAGTGTGATGCGGAAATAGGCCATTGCGGAGGAGCGCTGGAGATGATCAGTGTGTGTTTCACATGATGCCAGTCAAAAATGCTTACATTGACTATCGAGTTGATTGCGATGTATTTCAAGGGGATGGAGTTGGTGAAGTCGCGCTTGAAAGTTGAATCCTCGAAGCTTCACACCTCTCCCGCGCCTCCGCCGCTCCGCCATCTCCACACGAATCCTTGACCACATCTCACTCCCTCTCCCACCCAGCATTGCACTACTCCAGCAGTCTACGCCAAAATGAACGATGGCGCGCTGGAGGACACCACCTCCAAGCTCGCCGAGCTCCTCAAAAATCCGGACGACCTCGACAAACTCCCGTCCTTGCGCAGCGAGTTCACCCGCAAGAAGGCAGCCATTGACGGTCAGCTCAAGCATGGCCTCAAGGAGCAGCTCGAAGTCACCCAGAACGGCATGACGTCCATCTCCGAAGGTCAAAAGATAGTCTTGCAGATCAAGGAGGAGATGATGAAAATCGACAAGCTATGCGCCGAAGCCCAAGGCATGATCGAGGACTTTCCTGAGATCAACAAGATGAGCGTCATGCAGCGCAACTTTGCGTCCGTGGAGAACATCAAGGCCAACATCGATACCTTCGGCTCCCAGCTGAATGCGTTGGAAGCGTTGCTGAGGGAGGATGACGAGGACATAGAGCACCAACCAAATTTACTCGCGATTCACAATGGGTTGACCGAGCTGCGGGACATCAGAGATCGGGCCATGGAACAGGTCAAGTCCAATGCTGATGGAGAGAGCGGGTTGGAGCTGATTGAGAACTTGCCGTTGGAAAACAATGCGACCTTGAGAGATTACTTCGCACGACTCGACGATGTTGTAGACTGGTTTGACGAGCACGTTGGTACTGCTTGTATAGGGCTCATCAGTCTTGTACAAGCTGGAAACAACGGTTTGGTCGTGCGATTAGGTCTGATCATAGAAGAGGAAGAAAAGAAGGACCGACAGACGAGAGCCTTGCAGGAAGTACAGAAGGGGTTTGCCGACGTGGCCACGAGATTTAAGAGCATCGACACTGGCAACAGGGAACTCCGAGGTTACAAACAGAAATTCCTGCAGACTATTGAGGCCAGCGCCAAAGCCCAGTTCGAAGCCGTCAGACAGCAATTCGACGAGGATCCAGACAAGCTTGAGAAGGCCTGCCGGTGGTTCTTCAACGACTTGAACACTGTCAAGCTGGGTATGCAAGACCTGATGCCCAAGAAGTGGAAGATCTTCAAGACGTACGTCAATATCTACCACAAACTGATGCATGACTTTCTTGTGGAGAAACTGGACGACAAAGACATCACACCTGTGCACATGTTGGCCATTTTGAACTGGGTCGAGAAATACTACAGCAAGGTAGTGAGGCTAGGCGTCAAACCAGACGAACTTCAACCTCATGTCATCGATGAACGCGAGAGTGACCTCGTCCGTGAGTATCGCAACCTCATCACCAGGTCTGTCGAGGAATGGATGGATCGCATGGCCAAGTCGGATCGGCAACTATTCTTGTCGAGGGCAGAAAATAGTCTGGACCAGGATGCCGACGAACAGCTGCACACTAAGAGCGCCAGCGATATGTGGACGATGCTGAAGGAACAGCTCAGCGTCGCACAATCCTCAGGCCGACCTGACGTCGTCGAGGGTGTCGTCGACAAGATGATGCGAGCTCTGAAGAACCGCCAGCAAATGTGGGAGCGACTCGTCGACGAAGAATACCGCAAGATCGATCAGTCGACCGATACTGCCCTCCTCGAAGGCGTTGGAAGTCTCCAAGAATGGCTGGTTGCCATCGCCAACGACCAAATCTCCAACATCGACGACAACCCAGATGCCGGAGTCATGTCTCACCTCACACGCTTCAAAGCGGACTACGAGCCCCTTGTCACCCCTTCATACGCCGTCACCTCCAACGCCGAAATCGAGTCCCTCACCAACGGCTACGTCGACCTCGCCACACACTGCATGGCGCTCTTCGCCGCCGTCATTTTCGCCACGGACATCAAACCCGTCCTCACCGAATTCTTCACCCCCGCCTGGTACCAAAAGAAAACCATGGAATCCATCACCAGGACCTTCGAGGACTACCTCAAAGACTTCACGGGCATTCTACATCCATCTCTTCGCGACATCTTCGTCGAAGAACTCAGCGACGCCCTCCTCGTCCGCTACCTCGAATGCGTCAAGAACAAAGGCGCCAAGTTCCGCCGCATGGATCCCTTCACGGACAAGATCAAAGACGACGTCGTCACGGTCTTCGGGTTCGTCCAGCCGTACAGTGATGTATTCGATCTCGTCAAGGACAAATGGCGAGCGGTCAATTCCTTCGAAATGCTGCTCCGCGCGGACAAAGGCCAAGGCGTCGTGTCAGCGTTCGAGTCGATGAAGCAGAGTTATTGGGATGTGCAGATCGGATGGGTCGAGGCGGTGTTGCGGGCGCGGGATGATTTTGATCGGTCCATGTTGAGTTCGGTCAAGGCTGCGGCGGCTGGGTTGAATGTTGAGAGGGGCGCCGAGACGGTTATGAGTAAGGTGAAGTAGGAAGTCATCAGTCCATGAGTTGTGATATGCGGTCTTTTGTAGCGAAGGCGCTGGGGCGTTTGTTTATTTGGGTTTTTAGGGATGGGTATACCCAGGAAAGTGGGCTTTTGGCAGATACTCATGTATTCATGCATCACTCACTCTATCTTCATTTCACCCTCCTCCTCTATCACCACCCATCATCTAACCCTCCAACCCCTCCTGCTCCGGCACAGGACTCTTCAACTCGCCCGTCTCCACCGCCGCCCTCACATTCCCAATACACCACTCCTCCATCGCCGTCTGCGTCTCGACAGTCCACGTCCCCATATGCGGCAAAAGCATAACATGAGGATTCGCCACAAGACCCGGGTGAATCTTGGGTTCTTCCTCGTAGACGTCCAAGCCGCACGAAAAGACCTGTCCGCTTTCGAGGGCTTTGACAAGGGCGTCTTCGTCCATGACGGCTCCTCGTGCGGTGTTGACTATCACGACGCCCTTTTTCATTTTGGCGAATTCGGCGGTGGAGATGATGTGGTGGGTGTTTTTCTGGGGGTGGAGTTAGGCATGCTGGTTGGTTGGAGGTGGAGTGGACTTACGTTGAGGGGCAGGTTCAGACTTAGCACGTCTGATTGTGCGAGGAGTTCGTCGAAGGAGACGTATTTCGCTCCGCCGGAGAGTTCATCGCTCAAGGGTCGTCGGTTGTGGTAGATGCATTTCATGCCCTGTCAAGGAACTCTGTTAGCATTCAGATCACGAGACCGATAGACGAGGCTCCTGCACTCACCAACGCATCCGTCTTCTTCTTCATATTCCTCCCAATGCCCCCCATCCCCAACACGCCCAAGACCTTCCCCTCCGGATCATGACCCAAAGGCGGCGCCGGCGCTCCCCTCCACTTGCCCTCCCTCGCGGCCAACATACTCGTGTTGAAGCCCCTCAACGCACCGATGATCAGGAAGACAGCCGTGTCGGCCGTGGCGTCGTCGACCGCCGTAGGGACATTGCTGACGCGGATGGGAGGTTTCCGGGCGGAGCAGGCGTGCACGTCGACTTGGTCGTAGCCGGCGCCGTTGTGAGTGCAGAAGCGGAGGGATTTGGGGAGGGCGGAGATCAATTCTGAGAATTGTTAGTCTTCTTGAATGATAGTTCTTGTAGGTTATTTTTGGGGACGGCGACGAACCTTCATCCCAAACACCGGTTATCTCGACCGAGCCGAAGGTACGGTAGGCGACGAGGACGTTGTCCAGCGCGCCGGATTGGCATTCCTTGATGAAGTCGGCGCGGTTCGTGGACTTTGGTTCGATCAGGTCGGCGACCTCGCTGAGGGCGTTCCAGGTGGAATGGGCACTGGGTCATAAGAGTTAGTACTGCCGCCGTTTCTTTTGAGTGTGGCGATTGCCTTCATACTGATCAATCTTCCCCAGTAGTAAGACCTGTGGTTTTCCCATGTTTGCTCTCCTTTTCTTGTGAAGTCTGAGGTCGGTTTACTACTGTCGATGATGTCTTTCCGACTTTGACGTCCTCGCAATGGTCGGATGTATCTTTCAAGTCGGGAAAGGACGGACGGACGGAGCTGCTCGCTGAGACGAGAGAACAAGTCTTCAAATATACCACTTGAAGTCGGCTATTGCGGAGCGGTCTGGTCTTGCCCGTTGGGAGGTGCGGTAAGAGGTATACAGCGAGGCAGCTCCGACGTGAATCATACAATTTGGCCGATAAGTGATTGAGTGATGTCGGCCGGCCAGGGCAGTAGTTTACAAGCTTAAAGTTTTTGCCGATCGGCTATTGATGGCATCGCAGGGCGTTGGTACAGGGGCCTTGCTCGAGTACAAGCAAGTAACAGTAGAATTGATGGAGTACGCCTTTGCTGTGTGTCTGCTTTCCGCACGGACACAGATGCGCTCAATTGACTGTATGTTACACGACGCAAAAGCAAATCAAACCGCAACTGTGCGGCCTCTTTCTCCAGACGCAAGTCTTGGTATCTCCCAATCTCAGCAAGGAAACGATGACAGCGCCCAACCCATCACACCCGCTAATGCAACAAAAGTCCTTTACGTGCTGTCACGTCCCAACCTCTGTAGTTATGCTGCAAGTAAAGACACTGAAACGAACACGACCCATTACATTCCACCTCATTGTTTCTGCAAGATCCAGCTGCGGATCGCCATTGAGCATACCCGCTGAATGACTTGCGTCGTCCCTCGCTGGTCCTCTCCCTCTACGAACTGATGCGCGACCTTGAGCTTGTTGATGTCATCGTTCTGGTCGTTGGTTGATGCCACTAGATGCCGTTGTGGGTGGAACTCCGGCATTCGTCCGCCAATGTGTCGTGCAATTGCAATCGAATAGAGCACATCCCTATTCTCAAGCATACTAAGTATGCCGCGCAGCACTGCAAGAGCGTCGTTGATGTCTTTGACTGCCGCTGGATGATCGTCTCGGATAGACACGAAGCGGCCGAGGTTGTGCCAGAAAGATTGCTCGTTGTACTTTTGAGCGGCAGGCGCGGAGTCTTGATGAGGTTGACTTGGAGGTTGTTGTGGCGGTGGCGGTATCCGGCTGTTTTCCAGAAACTGGCCGGTGAGTAGGTTCTCGACAGTGTCTATCCTAGGCAGGAGCTCTAGCAGTATGGGGTCGCTTCCTGCACCGTTGGCGTTGGTGGCAGCCGAACGTGGCATGCATGCGAGCAGCCATACTAGACGTGCCTCGAGGGACCGCAACGGCTTGGCACTCGCATTGTCGTTGGACGTCTTGAACTGTTCCGCAGCCTGTGATACATAATCCTGCAGAGAAGCATCGCTTTCAAGATGGCTTAATCCTCGTGATGAGTACCACGTGGTTTCGAATAAACGGTCGAGTCCGAGGGCATAGTGGAACTTGTAGAATGGCTCTACATCAGCCTTTGCCTGCGGTGATAAGGGAACAGGGGTATCTCTGTTCTGATATGAGCATATGATGATAGCTTTCGTGGGAGAAATGATCATACCTCTGATTGTATTGTGGCGGGATATCGTTCAACGAAAACAGTTCCTGCATCTGAACAGCTTTGACTGACTCAATGTCAGCGATGATGGCGATACTGACATCCTCTCAATACGCACCTTTACGCTGAGGCTGCACCGAGGAATGATTGTTTTGCGCCATGTGCAGATGGGGATCGGCGCCAGAAAGCGCAGGATCCAGTGAGGTGCTGTGCTCGAAGGGCGGCTCTGCGCTGCCGTACGGCGCGCCAGCAGCTGGTATGAATGTGCCGCCAGTGCCCGGGAAGGACTGCGGCGTCTGGTAGGGGTTGGAGGGGACGGTGGTGGGCGGGGCGGATGGGTTGGCTGGGGGTGGAGGGTTGCCTACGGGGGCGGGCTGGATGTTGGCTGGGCCGGGCTGCTGCTTGAAGATGGGGTCGTAGCCCAGGCACTCGCGCTTGCTCTTCTGGCAGTTGCGGCAGGTCGGATGGCCCTCGTCACACTGCACGCACGCACGCGGTCAGTAAATTCGCGATGCGCGGCTGCAAACAAGGTCTCGCTTGTTGGTTTTAGGCTGTTCGCTTACGACGGGCAGCCGCGACGAAGCGCAGTCGCGACTGCTCGCCGCAAGACCGCACCCGGCCTCGCTGTCGACACCACTCACCTTTATGCGTCGTTTTCGACACGTGAGACAGCCCGTCTTCGTCCGCCTCTTGATCTCCTTCTTGTGCCGCCCGCCCGGCATCTGCTGCGCGCCCAGCGAGGGCTGCGGCGGGATGGGGAAGCGCATGTGCATGCCATTCTGCTGCCCGTTCGACGGCATCGCGCCATTCTGGTACTGGTACTGCGGCGGAGGATACGGCGGGGGATGCTGCTGCGACTGCATGGGCGCGCCGTTGAGGGGGTAGGAGGGCGGCGGGGGGTGCTGCTGGGGCGGGTGCTGGCTCTGCTGCTGCGACTGCATGGTGCGCTGGGCGCCGAAGTGCTCGATGGGAGGCAGAAGCGGAGCTTGCTGCGACATGAATCCCGTGGCAGACGCGCCGGCTGGGCCCGGGGAATCGTCGCTGGAGGGCGGCCGGTGGTGCTGCTGCTGGAGCGGCTGCTGGAGAGGATGCGAAGAGGCCCTCTTGAGGTGCTGCTGCTCGCCGCCAGAGCCCTCCATCGCCTTTTAGTTGTCACGGCCTCTTCAGCTCTAGCGTGCTCATTAGCTTGCCTCCGGCCTAATTCGACACCGCGACCAATCCCTGCCGGCGGACCCAAGCGAGCCTGTTGGTGCAGCCGCTCCGCCGTCTGCTGTCCAGCCCAGCCCCAGCCCTCAGCTCCAGCGGATAAATAGCTAATAAATAATAAGCAAGCGAAACTCTGCGCCCGCTCCACCGCTGACTGTCTGAATCGCGCGCAAGCGAGCGCACGACGGCGATGGACGTGTGGGCGCGGTCGGGCTCAGGACCGAGGTTGTTGGATGCCCGGGTGATGCTCGCTCGCGCCAGGAAAGACGTTGCAGAGTCGGGACTTCCAGAACGTCGTCGCGCTGCCTCGCTTGCTCGCATGAACCCACACCGGCGCGTGGTGGAGAACGGAAGCCAACCTTCTTCTGGCTGCCCTCTCCACGTCCGTCACCACTCCACGACGCCTTTAGATAGCACGATACCCAGCAGCCTTGTCTCCTCGCCTGCACTAACACTTCTGCCATGCGTGGTTGTATCGTCTCGCCCTCCAAACAGAGCAACAAGTGGGCCTGTCAACCTGTCCTCGCACCTTGGCAACCGGGACCCGGCATACGAGGGCCTCCACCACCATCAGACCTCAAAGCAAGCAATTGATTTGACCGCCGTGGCTGTCAGGCAAACCGCCTCCCCAGCATCAAAACGCATCGGCCCTGCACTCGCCTGGATTTGACGAGTTCCCCTCCCGCCATCCCCTGCTCGCTGGTCACTTGGCCTTGCCACACCCAAGCCTGACTGACGACTCGGACCCAGGCAAGTCGGTCGTAAGAGTTAATATCATAGGATGATGGCGCTTGAATGTCACTGACGGCCGCTCGAGCACATGCAGGAGAGTGGATCAGATTGCCGTCCGCGATAGGCGCATGAAGCACCATGCGTTGCAACCACACATTTCTCGCTTGATCCTTGTCCCGTGTGGCTGCTCGACCATACTCTCGGCCATAGCCTACTATCTTTCATGCTTGAACCTTCGCAATGCGTCTCTGAACAATCGCGCTTCGTGGGTATACACAAGGGAATATCTACCGACACAGCCATCCGTACACACGCTGAGAGCACCTGCTCGCGCCAAAAGCCGCCTAGACTCCATAGCCGCTCCCAGTACACTGCAGTCGTGATTCCTAACAACAGTACTCCATCCAACGGTTAACATAGACTTATACGCGTACAATTGGTTGCCCATCAACATCTCGAACCACCGCCATCGCTGTTCAGGTTTACACAAAAGGCTGAGCAGTTGAATGCGGCTAAGCCGCCGCGGCCACAGCTTGGGGTTGCTCATGGCTGTAGACATCCTTGTATTCCGTGGCGTAGCGCTCAGCTTCTTGTGTTCCAAGACGTTGGTATTTCTGTGCAGTTAAGTTAGTGGGGTAACAGCTCATTCAACACTACGACGAACCGATTTCTCCTGGTCACTGAGGGCCTTCCACTCTTGCGCGATCAGCTTGGAGCGCTCTGTGAGGGTGATACCCTTGAAGTCGCCGCTGGCGTTACGGTTCAAAGCAAACTGCGCGTACGAGTTGACCGGCCGCTTCACCGCACGTTCGTCGTGGATAGGCGCCCATTTACTCCGCTTGCCCTTGGGTCGAGCCTTCTCGAGCTTGCGACGCAACGTGCTTCGGGCGTTGTTTGCTTGCTGAATCTCATCGGCAGAGAGCGATTCGACCCACTTCTTGTAGTCGGCTTGAGACTCTTGCATCCGGCTGTTGGCCAGATGGTTGTAATGCTTTAATACATTAGTCCAACACTGCACTCACAGCCATCCGCAAATTCCGCTCACCTCACGCTCCGCTGGGGACAAGCTCTTCCATTGAGCACTGCTATCTCGCGCAGCCTTTCCGAGAGCCTCCCTGCGGTCTTGGATGGTGCCCGATGACAGATTATGTTCCTTCATTCTCTCTGCGTTGAAAATCAGGTAAGAAGAGCCGTTCTTGACATGCGGAGGCTGCAGTGCAGCCTTCTTGAGCTCCTTGATCTCTTCTTTCTCAGCGCTGGCCTTAGTCGTCGCCTTCAGCTTGGCTTTTCGAGCTTTCTCCTTCTCCTTGTCTTTCGCCAGGCGCTCCTGCTTTTGCAACTTGCGCTGCTCGGCACGCTCCTTTTGCGCCGGCGTCAACTCCTTCTTCTTTGCCTTTGTAGTCTTCTTGGCGGCGTTGCGCTTGTTGGCCTCGACCACTTTCTCTGCTGCGCTGTCTCCGGTGGGTGGTTTTGATGCGGCCTTTTTCACTGCTCGTTTCACAGGTTTCGACGGTTCGCCGACCACGCTTTTTGGCCTTCCTGGTGTCGCATATGTCCGTAGAAAGAGGACCATAGGTCCCGTGGCGACTTGCCCATGCTGACACTGGTATGCAGGCCGTATCAAACGCGACCGCACTGCGACGCGGACCAATGCCCGCCCAATCATGCTAGCTGTATTCGAGATCGCACTTGACGGTGGAGGGTTATGAAGAGGTTGTATGGTGGTTCTTTTTCTGAATTCGTCTTGTCGTTTCGAGGAGTGGGTAAGATCAAGAAGGCATGTTGTCGCGTGTGGTATCCAGGTGCTGTTTGGGAGGCTGGCAGCAAGCTCTCCCGGAAGTTGCACCATCAGCGGGCCGTGAAGTTTAAATCGAAGCTTGGGCCTCTCGCTAGCGTGCGACTCAAGCAACTTCGAATGTTCCTTTTGAACTTCACCTCCACACGACCACACCATCATCAACTTCCGGTGTTGGCCAACGCAACACCATCTGCACACCGCGCGAACGCCAGAACAGTACATCGACCACACTCTGCTTTTTGCACGACCCACGTGACACGAGCGCCTCGGTGCGACAGCCGACGGTGCTGGTGAAAAGAGGTAAGGCAGAAGCAAAGCGAGAGCGGTGCGGACGGTGGACAGTGGGCGGTGGCAGACAGCGGACAGCGGAGCGCGGACATCATACAGCAGACGGCGAGCACGAGCACGAGCACGAGCACTTACCGAACGAACGAACGAACGAGCGAGCGAGCGAGAGCGGTTGAAGGTGGACTTTCAAGGCGGAGGAGAACATTCACAAACAAGCGGACCGCTTGCTTGAGTGGACTTTGAGCGGGCGCTGCCAGTACGACTGACGAGATCGGCCATCGCAATATGGCCCGCTCACCAGGACGTAGGGGATATGACGACTATCCACGAGATCGGCGCGATGATCGGTATCGTCGCTCATGCCGGTCGCTGAGCCGAGATGTAAGACACCACTACGATCACTACGATCGCTATGACCAGCCACGCTCTCTAATGCACCCACAGCGTCGGAACGATGACCGCCGACGCGATCGTGGCTACAACGAGCCACGTCGGGACCCACGAGATGAGAGAGACTATGGAGGCCGCAGCCACCGCGGCTATCGAGAGCGCGAGCGATCGAGAGAGCATCGCACGAGGGAACCTAGGCGATCACCATCGGTGAGAGCAGACGATGGTCCACGTGGCCAATGTAGACCTCGCGACAACAATGATGTCTCCGATGACCGTGGAAGCAGCAAGCGCATTCGACACCGATCGAGAAGCACAAGCAGGAGGCCCCAGGTATGTCATGTGCTGCTGGCGAAACAACAGAGAATAATGCTAAACACCCAGGTTCGTACTCCGAATCGTTCTCGCACGCCGCCTCGTCGTCGAACCCCAGTTCCTGGACCACAGCACACGCCGGAACAGAAGCCCCCACCTGATCCAGCCAAATTGGCACGCCTTGCGGCATGGAAGGAGGGTGTGCTCGCAAAGAAGGCCGAGCAAGACAAGGCTATTTCGCCAGCTGTCGCATCGCCTGGGGCCTCAGGTCCATCGACCGCTGCGGGTTCTCCGGGTCGTGCCAAGACCGAAGAGACGCCAGCATCGCCTCCACGAGCTCCGTATGATCCCAAAGTCATCGCCAACCGAACCAAGGCGGCGATGGCGCGGGCCAAGGCGGAGAAGACGCCACTCGGTATGGACGCACCGATTCCTGCCGCCAGCAACGGAGTGACGAATGGCGCCCACATTACCAAGCCCCCAGTGACTGCATCTAACGGTAAGCATCCATCTGACATCCAATGTAGAAGACACTTGCTAACTTTTGACTACGCAGTGCCGCTTGGAGATGCCAAGATTACAGCATTCGGTCTCAACAAGGCCGCAGGCGACAGACCATCTGACAAGTCGTCGACTGTGAAGAACTCAGCAGCGCTCGACGAGGATGAGGACATTCAACGCCAGTTTAGAAAGCTGGATGATGTGCCCCAAGACTCGATCGCCAGCGACCCTGCGCTTGCCCATGGCCAAGAGGACCAAGATGAGATTCAGGAGGATCTCCGCAGCGACGAAGAGGAGGCTGAAGCTGCTCGTGCAGCAGCTCAACGCCGCGCGGAGGCTCAGACTGTGCAGCAAGATGTCGCAATGGGCGATGACACGGAACAGGAGACCAACGAAGTCGCACCTGATGACATGGACGTGGACGAAGACGTCGATCCACTCGATGCCTTCATGAATGGTCTCGAGCAGCCAGATGAGCCGGACCTGCCACCTGCTCTTATTCCCAAGCGTAAGGGTCGCCAGACTCATCTTTTCGATGAAGATGATGGCCCAGACCTTGATGCAGTTGGTGAGGACCCAGAAGACTTGCTCAAGAATCCGAAGCGCAAGAAGAAGGACTTTGCAACTGTCGACCATACCAAGGTCGAGTATGAGCCCATCCGCAAGAACTTCTACTCAGTATCCGTCGAGATTGCCGAGATGGATGAGACCGAGGTCGAGAAGCTGAGAGTCGAGCTGGACAACATCACAGTCCGCGGCAAGGAACCGCCCAAGCCCATCACGAAGTGGTCTCAGTGTGGCTTCGGCGCGCAGATCCTAGACGTCGTCCGGGAGCAGAAGTTCGAGAGCCCAACTGCGATTCAGTGCCAAGCCTTACCCGTGCTAATGTCTGGTCGCGACACAATTGGTATTGCCAAGACAGGCTCTGGCAAGACCTTAGCGTTCATTCTGCCGATGTTCAGACACATCAAAGACCAGCGTCCTGTTGCAAATCTGGAAGGCCCGATTGGTCTAATCATGGCACCGACGCGGGAGCTTGCTGTGCAGATCCATCGTGAGTGCAAGCCGTACCTCAAGGCACTCAACCTCCGTGCCGTCTGCGCATACGGCGGCGCACCTATCAAGGACCAGATCGCCGAATTGAAGCGTGGAGCTGAAGTAGTTGTCTGCACGCCAGGCCGCTTGATCGACCTGCTCCAAGCCAATGCTGGACGTGTCACCAATCTGCGCCGCGTATCCTACGTCGTTATGGATGAAGCAGACCGAATGTTCGACATGGGTTTTGAGCCGCAAATCACTAGAATTCTTGGCAACATCCGGCCAGACCGTCAGACTGTCACCTTCTCTGCGACATTCCCGAAGAAGATGGAAGGTCTCGCCAAGAAGGCACTCGCCGATCCAGTCGAGATTCTTGTTGGCGGTAGGAGTGTCGTCGCGGCTGAGATCACGCAGGTCATCGAAGTCGTGCCAGAGGAAGACAAGTTCCGCCGTACTCTAGCCCTCTTGGGTGATCTCCACGAGAACGATGAAGACGCTCGTTCGCTGATATTCGTTGAGAGACAAGAGACCGCCGACAACATCTTCAAACACCTCGGCAAGAAGGGCTACCCGAGCGTCTCTGTCCACGGTGGTCGCGAGCAGATCGATCGTGATCAAGCCATCATCGACTTCAAGGCCGGCCACGTTCCCATCATGGTCGCAACGTCCGTTGCAGCCAGAGGCTTAGATGTTAAGCAGCTCAAGCTCGTCATCAACTACGACTGCCCGAATCATGGTGAAGATTACGTCCACCGAGTCGGTCGAACTGGTCGCGCTGGAAACACCGGTACAGCTGTTACCTTTGTCACTCCTGAACAGGATCGATTCGCGCCGTTCCTGGTCCGAGCCTTGGATGACAGCAAGCAGGAAGTACCAGTGGCCTTGAAAGAGATGGCAGAGACTCACAAGCAAAAGGTCAAGTCTGGCGAGGCGACAAAGGTTGGCTCTGGATTCGGTGGCAAGGGTATCGAGCGCCTTGACGCCGCCCGCGCTGCCGAGCGTGCTCATGAGAAGAGCATGTACAAGACTGGAGATGAGCCAGATGACGAAGACGAGAAGAAGGTGAAAGACAAGAAGGAGAGTGAGGTTGATAAGCTCGTGGCCAAGGCTGCCGGTGGCGGTGTGAAGGGGCGAGAGGACACTGCTGCCGCTGCTGCTCCTGCTGCTGCACAGAACACAGCGTCTGCTGCCCCGACCATGGATAGGAAGCTGGTCGAGCATCTCAGCAACGCGCTCAAGGTTCAGAAGGCAGAGCCTCCGGCTCCTACCAAGACTAATAAAGCTATCGCCAATGATCCAATGGCCAGAGCTGCTGCGGCTGCGGCTGGCATCAACAGCCGTCTTGGAAAGCAAGGTAAGCTTGACTTGAACAATGGGAGAAGAGCACGCTAATCTATTGCAAAGGTACTACGCGTCCAGGCGCACCAATCGACAACCGTGGTCCAGACGCTGGCGCATACCATGCCACTCTCGAGATCAACGACTTCCCACAGAAAGCTCGTTGGGCCGTCACAAACCGTACGAATGTGGCCAAGATTCTGGACGCCACTGGCACCTCCATCACCTCGAAGGGCAACTTTTACAAGGAGGGCGATCCGATACTCGAGAACGTGCCGAAGCTCTATCTGCTCGTGGAAGGCGACACCGAGATCGCTGTCGCAACCGCTATGCGCGAGCTTTCCCGTCACCTGACCGAGGGAACGCTGGCGGCCCAGGAGGCGGAGGCCCGGGGTGGCGGCGGTGGTCGCTATCGTGTTGTCTAGAGGCACACAGTCGCAGCGTTTCACTTACTGCCGCATTCATGCCGCTTACGTCAACAGAGCTCACGGATGCTTTGCATCGTGTTGAGCTCTCAATTCAATGCATCAAAAAAATAGGTAGCTATTAAGGGCGGTCTTTACGACTTGCCAGCCGAACGCACCTGAAAGAAGATACCCAATTGCGCATCCTGTTCCCCTTTTCTTTTCCATGCCTACATTCCTCTTCGTACTGCTTTTAAAGACTCACTTCACGGTCTCAGATCCGTGAATCGCATCAAATCTAGCATGCCAGGGAATATCTGTGAGGAAAAACAAGGGTTGTACTGTACTGGGCTTTGTTGCTCGCGATCAGGGAAATCGTTATTGCATCTCCTCGTCGCGTTTCTCGTTGGCTTCGGGCGGAAATGAGTTTGCAGAGCTGATATCTCGCCGACCCGGGAACTTGTACATGAATAGGATTGAAGAAGACGAACAGTACAGAACATTTGACGCATTCTGAGCAAGCTGAGTTCAGGGGGTCCGCGAATGGAAAGGTTCTCGTTCCGTGATATACAAGTATTTCACCAGGTCCTCCGTCTCCGGAACAGCTAGGGCATTGTTCTATGTCATGGAAGCTGCTATGTCCTCATAAGTCGCCTCCCCTATCTCTTGCTGGAATCAACGCATCGAATTCGCACCATCCCGCTTCGATCTTGTGATTGTCAAGTTGAGTTGTTCGAGGTGTCCCAGCTCTCTTGTCGTGCTTCATTCGCATTCGAGTGACTGCTCGACTCGAAACAGAGACGAACACGCTTGCAAAGCCTGGTTGCTCTCACTCCTTCTGAGACCGCCAGCTAGCACGAGGAGGCGTGTGGTCGCCCTGAATCGTCCACTGTCGGGCATCATGACCAAAGACTACATCTTACTCAGCCATGAAGTCCTCTCACAGGAGAAGGTTCCAACTCACCCCCGACTTGCTTCTTAGGCGTCTCCATCCCATCGTGCTTCGTCTTGGCGGGACTAGCAAGGCTGCTGGGAGTGAGAAGACAGGCCTCGTTGACAGTCTTGGTGGACTTCTTGGGCTTGCGAGTGGTTGGCAACTTCGCCTTGTTGGTGGACTTCACGGGCGTTGAGATGATGTAGCCGTCTGCTCTTCTGTTAGTGGTGAAGTGAGGTGGTATAGAGCAGGACTTGCCGATCTCTTCCTCGTCGAGCTCTGGTCCAGAGCGGTCGATGACCTCTTCGGACTGCTTGGTTGGAGAGGACATTTTGAGGACTGGAACCGTGTGAGCTTGGTATACGTATGTGAATTGAGGCTTCGTAAGGACAAGTAGTTCGTGATTGTGAACAACACGTCGCCGCCGTTGTTGTGAGTTGAAAGACACAGCACAGAGAGGTGCATATAGTCTGATCTTGTAGTGAGGAAGTTATAGTGACAAGATCACATGGCAAAGCTGTGCAAGGTGTAGCATTTCATATCGGCATGTGATAGTACGGACATGTGCACCGCACGTCGACTTCGCATGGGCTCAGGGGAATCTTCTCTTCGAGCCTTCTAACATGCATATTCATTCCTTTTTGTGGATGCCTCGCCGTGGCATACCTATCATCTCTACCCGTAACGCCTCGCTATGCATATCCCGCCCAAGCCCAAAAACAGTGGCACCGATCCCCTAAGCCAGCTCGCCTGGCAGAAGATTGCCCTTGACACCGAACATCTTGCCGCTGACCACTGCTGAGAATCCGTCCACTTGTCTTGCGTATTGCTCCACTTGCCGGCCAACCAGCAGAGACTCCAACCGAGAGGGCTCCTGAGGCAGCTTGAACAGTTTCTGCCATTCATCTTCAGACAGAGCTGGTTGCTTTTGTTGCGCACGGAGAACATTCTCTTGCTTGCGCTTTTGCTGCCACTGCTGGATCTTAGCCTGCTCTCTGGCGAGCGATCGTTGGTAGTATTGAGCATTGTTCTGCTCGATCTGGTGGTTCTCGATGCTATCAAGGAGCAAGTCGCAAGTCTTCTCGAGGAATGGGTCGATGGAGAGGTCCAGGCTATCCAAGTTTGGCGCCAGTGGATTTGAGGAGATGTTTGGGTCGTGAGAAAGCTCAGAAAGCGAAGTCGGGAAATCCAGGGCTGTCTTCTCAGGGGGTTGCGATGGGATTTGATGGAGGAATGCGGTCAGAAGGTGTGAGTTGTGGACCTGGACTGGTAGCTCCACGAGGATATCCTGGTACCGGAGGTTGGACTTTTGCAGGCTAACAGAATATCAGCGAATGCTTCTGCAGGGGCACAAAATTTATCATGGACTCACCTCTCAGTTGTGAACTTGCCCTCCTTGTACGCAGTAACGAAGCTTGGCGATAATCGGTATGCCTTCAAGCTGAGGCTGCCCTGGCTGGTCCTCGACACGTCAAAGACGAGCGCAACGGTCTTCTCATCTACTGCCCGCTGGAAAAAGAACTGGTTCTCGATGAAGTTCTGGCTGACGAAGTTGCCCATGTTTGCGCTGATGTACCATCCCACGCCCTGTGCATCCACGTTGACCTCCTTGACCATCTTGATCATCTCCGCCTGGTATCCCACATTGCTCTTTGCCCGAGGCGCAGCTGCTGCAAGACTTGCGGCATCGGCCTGGTAGTATTGGTCCTGGGTTGTGGATGCGTCTGGAACTGCGGCAGGGAAGGGGAAGGTGTTGGTGACTTGGAGTTGCGAGTTGATATCCATGCCCACCAAGAATCCGGTCGCGGGAGTTGGGAAAGTCTGAGTCGCATGTTTGGCGATTCGCATGACGCAGAGCGCCTCGATTTGGACCTCCTTGAGAGACGTGTCTTTGATAGCAATCTCGGCCATGATCGCGGTGTTTAAAGGGTGTTGGAGGGAGTGTGTCGCGATGAGTCGCCAAATTTCGACCACGCCTGAGGTCGGCAGCGGAATTCCAGTGCGAGCGTGGGGCAAAGACTAGCGTGAATTCTAATCCACCGAATGTCAGGTGATCCGCCGCCGTTACTACCAGTCGTCATGTCTATCTTCCAACTGTCTTCCATCTTTCAATGCTGTTTGCAAGGGGCTTCAGAAACATAAGCATTGCATCTCGTTATCTTGTGTCGACCAGCCTGTGCACATCGAGGCTGCCCTGTGGAGTTCGAACAGCTTCGCCAGCCATCTCCTGTGCTTGGAAAGCCATGTCCACCAACGGAGCCAGCAACGGCTTTCAAAAGCAGGAACTGGATCCCAACCAAGGCGGCGACCCGAACAAGAAGACGTATAATAAACAGGCTACCGGCGAAGCTTTGAAGACCGCTCAATCACGTTCTGCCGAACACGATCTGAAGCTTTACGGAAGCTGCTTTTGCCCCTTTGTTCACCGAGTCTGGATATCGCTGGAACTGAAAGGTCTGGACTACCAGTATGTCGAAGTTGATGTGTATCGAAAACCCAAGCTATTGCTGGACATCAACCCCCGTGGTCTTGTCCCTGCCTTGCGACATGGAGACTGGGGATGCTACGAAAGCACGGTACTGATGGAATACCTCGAAGACCTTCAGCAAGGTCGAGCACTTCTACCGCGCGATCCCAAGTTGCGCGCCTCTTCACGACTATGGAGTGATCACATCAATCGTCACATTATCCCTGCCTTCTACCGATACTTACAAGCTCAAGAAGCAGACGACCAGGTCAAGTTCGCTGGCGAGCTTAAAGGCCACATTTCGAAAGCTGTCGATGCAGCCGATTCGGAGGGTCCATTCTTCTTAGGCAAGGACATGACCTTCGTGGATGTGCAACTTGCACCGTGGATTGTACGGTTGGAGAAGGTTCTCAAGCCATATCGAGGTTGGCCAGACCCAGAGCCAGGCAGTCGATGGGAGAAATGGGTACGCGCAGTTGAGGGAAGCGAAGCGGTGAAGAAAACGACGAGCGATGACCAGCTCTATCTGGATTCCTATGAACGTTATGCCGAGAACCGCCCTAATACCTCCCAAGTACGAGAAGCCATCAACTCTGGTGGAGGTCTTCCTTGATGAGTTTTGAACGTTTCGAAGGATGCCGATCTACCTGACTCTTGGGTGCCCGACTGCCAGTCACTTCCACTGTTTCCCTGCTGATACTGATTCGGGCAACAAAACAAGCGCTAAACTAGCCTCAAACATGGTTTCGACTCACGTTCCAAACAAGCGGCATACTTCTTGCAAGCATCGGTAGAGAAAGCACCCCGCACTGGATGATTCCATGATTTCAACACATCCTTGAAGGCGTGGAACTCGCATTCTACTGGTCCCTCGAGATACCTAGATCACGGCTTATCCACCTTGGTCATACGCACGCCGTACCGCAATCGCCGTCCACTCTCGTCTGTAGGGAAGTTCAAAACATGAGATCAGCACTTTTTGGCAGATGAATCATAAAATCCTGGAGTTCGAAGGTCGTTATCGCTCGCCTTGCGAACGGTCAGCTATAGCCAAGACATGGCGTCAATCTAGATTTGGCTGAAGACTCGCACGTGGGAGTCCCCATACGGCACACGCAGGGTCTTATGGCTTTTCCCTTACCTGTTTCGAACAATGCGGCTCCTGCAAGAGTTGCTCGACAGCCCCAAGCGTAGACACTAGCTTGTGACTACGACATCCGAATCACAGTATGAGAACTCCTCGTGTCCCCGATGCTATCTCAATTGGCCATTTCCAAGACTATCGAAGTTTGACTTCACGACCAGAGCTGCACCACTTCAAGCGATAGATTGCTCGACACTGTCTTCTCCCCGAGGCCTGGCGCGATGGCAGCTCCTGAGTCGTCGAAAGTCTGCGACTCTGTTGAGCAGCTTCAGCCTCTTCACGCTGTCTCGCGGTGCCTCATCTCATTCCCGGCAGGTCCAGCGCCTTTTCGTCCAAAATCCAACCATGCGAAGCTGCATGACTCCTCTTTCAGAACGAGCTCTGCAGCACAACCGCACGCGGTTTGAAGCTTTCAGCAGCCACCACTATGATGGCATGGAGCAGAAGTCCTGCCATACTGCAATATGGCAGCACAATAGAACTGACCCCTTGAACTCACCTCAAGCAGCGTGAGAGAATCAGAAGACTAGCTCATGTCGAGGCGAACACACAAACATACAATGCGTCACAAAGGATGCTTCCCAACCCACTCAAGCACATAGACATGCGACTGCCAAGAGACGCCAGCAGCCGCACACATTCACTTGGTGAGCTTGCTGCAACTTAGTACTGCCAAGGCTGTGGTAGAACTATCAGGCCTTCACGTTCGCTACACATCGACGCCACTTCGAGGAGTATCGTTGACGGAAAGAAGGCCCTCAAACACAGGCACACCTAGGCTCCATGGAGAACGCAACGCCTTCTCTGCGGTGCTGAATAGCCGCCTGGTCCTACTGGATTCTTTGTTCAGAAACCGCCACAGTCAGGTTGATGCCTCTTTCCATACTAGCTGGCTCACTCCTGCTCCTCGTTGAACTCGCATGGCGTTGAGACTGCAGGCTTGGACGCAGCAGTAGCATTTCCCACGTGGCAGCAGCAACCAAGTGAACAACATGCTCGCTGAGATATAAATATTAGAGCCGGGCAACAATTGGAAAGATTTCGACTTGAGCAACCATCTCTACTAAATCTGTCTGCCCCTGGGCGCCCTCAGTGCTGTGGCATCATGCTTTCTTTCAAACTGTTCATCGGCGCGCTCGCTCTTGTGTCTCGCCCATGTCTTATCCAAGCACAGGTTGACATCGCAGCAGTCGCCTCTGCAGGCCCACCGCCGCAACCTAGAGTCCAGACCAATGTTCCCTCACAGACCGTAAAATACGATCATGTGGCTGCTGAAACCGCTGCTGCCGCTGAGCAGAGCGCGGAGGCCAATGAGCCGGACGGTAAGTTGTCAGCTTGCCCAGATATATAATGGAGTGTGTCAACTATCTTGGGTGCTTAGAGAGGCCTACGGAGGGGGACAAAAGTACCCATCTGCATTCACTGACTCCTCTTCAGTGCAAAGGCGAGACGCCTGTGATCCACAGTGGTTGGGACATGGACCAATTCCAACTCCTGACACTGCGGAAGCATTCGTCTCATACGCCTCCTTCAGCTCCGCCGCTCTAGCAGCTCCAACACCGACGGGCTACACGAACACTTTCAAGGATCTCAACGCTATGAATAATGCCCTGGGATACATGGGCTTCACTTTGCTGGATACCTACGACGTGACAGCTTGTTCTCAGAAGTGCGATGCTATCGACGGTTGTGCTGCGTTTAATGTCGGTGAGTCGATCATGTGTGCGAGTCGTGGAGTCGTTCACTGAGAGACGATGCAGCATTCGAACGTTCGCCGTCAAAGGACCCTTCGCCCTCTGGTGGAGCTTACGAGCAGCCTGATACCACGACATTCATCAAGTGCGTTTTCTGGGGCGGTCCAGTCACGCAGGCGAATGCTGTGAATGATGGCCAGTGGCGTAACAACTACCACGTAGTGATTGCTGGGTAATTCTCAAAGTACATGAGCTGCATTCATATTCTAACCTAACGTAGATCGAATGGATACGTGAACAAGACGGTGGATGCCGCTCCAGGCTTCACGGGGCCAAACTTCTTAGGCTCCAAGGCTTTCGACCCACCGAACGATTGCAACAACCTCAGCAGTCTTATGGGAAGTCAATACTGGAACGACGGGCAGCCATACGACACACGTCGTTGTGCTGCTGCCTGCACTGCTCAGACTGAGGCTGACCCAAGTTCGCCTTGTCGCTTCTTCAACACTTTCGTCATCTCGAGCAATGGACTGTCTCAGGGGCAGTACTGCTCTTTGTACTCCCAAGCTTGGGTGGGTTCCGCAAATGACAAGTCCATCCCTGAGCACTATGCTGACTTACAGTCGTAGGAAGAGTCACATGCTACATTGAACCAGATTCCGTTCAATGGGGACAACTACACTATCTCGTATAGCTATTACTTCACAGATTCCGAGAGCAATGGCTTGCCTTGCAACGTCACGGAGACACCTACGCAGCCGAGCAGTACCTCCACTCAGGTAACGAGGCCGGATCTTCCAACTTGAGAGAGCTATACTGACTATCTTACAGACTTCCGAGCCCACAGCAACGTCGACGGATACTCCTGATCCTGGTCCACCCCTGACGCCCCCAAGTGATTGTCAAGCTCTATGGGTACTGGACAACATCGATCAGGGCGGCTACAACGCAGCAGGCACGCCGTTTTCAGCTCACATCACCTGCGGCACACTCAACCAGACATTCGTCCGCGTCTACAAAGATGGAGCTGTGTACCCTGATGCTTACTACACTGTGAGCGACACCAGCATTTCCTTCACAGACGGACTGGCACCTGGTCATGCCACCTTAGTTCTCATGGCGCTGGATACCAACGGGTACCCCTATGTTACTGGCTTCGACCTTCTCTTCGGATCTATCATTCTACCTGTTGTCGTCAACGACAAGGACGGCAACCCAGTTCCAAATGCACTCGTTGAAGTGAACTCGACTGCCAACAACGGCTTCACGCAGCGGTTGACTACTGACTCCAATGGACGAGTATCCTTCCTCAACCTGCCGCCCGCGACCATAGGTTTGACTGCCTACACCCCAGACAACGGCATCGCCGTCGCAGGTGTCTATGCCGGCGATGGCCCTGTCACGATCACCGTTATCCCTTTCAACACGCCCGCCGAGAATGCTAACTACGATTTCTCCAATGGCCTAGACGGCTGGACTGGTTCAGGGGATCTGTTCCCATCAGGGCAGTATCCACCATTAAACACCTTCCCTACCTATTCTCCCTACGACCCTGAGCCTGAACCGGGTCCTTCTGACCTGAACGACACGCTCCTGAAAAGCCGCCATGTCGGATCGCCAGCTTCGCGAGCCATCGCCCTTCGTGATGGTGGAGGACAGGATATGGACCTTCGTGTTTATACCAGGAATACGCAGACGCTTCAGGTATGTCATGCTGCCCATGCCGGTTTAGCTTTTGGCTTACAATCTTTCTCAGACCGCCTCATCCACCTTCAAGACCTACTCCTTCACCAAAGTCGTCTTCATCCGCTTCAAATTCATCACCAGCGAGGTTTGTAGTCGAACTGATACCCCTATGATTGGAGGATAATGCCTTGTCTAAAACAACCAGGTTCCCGGTGGCTACTTCGGATCCCGCTTCAACGACTACTTCATCGTCACCATCCGCTCTGACGTAGGCGGTATCAAGACCAAGACTGAAAGCATGGTGAGGTCGCCACCTCTCCTCACCCACCACACAACTGACCTTCCTGCCCCGTAGAACTCCCTCGGCCGCGCCGCCTTCGACGACTCCGGTGCGACAGAATGGATGGAACTCCGCCTCAGCGTCCCTCACAACTGCCGCTCTGTCCAGTTCGACAGTAAGATAGCACCGCTCCCATCACATACCTATGACCACGGCTAACATCCTCTCTCCTCGCACAGTCGGCGTCTCCAACGTCGGCGATTCCGCCTACCAATCCGAAGTGATAGTCGACAAAGCCGGCGATCTCGACTGCGAAGAATGCGGTACGAAGACAGACACCCAAGCCCCCGTCCAAAACCTATACTAACCACTCCCCTTCACTCACAGGCAACTGCCCCCGCTGCAAATCCGACCCCATGTGCTCCCCGACCTGCCGCGAGCGCCAACCCGGAACCTGCGCCTTCTACCGCTCCTGCATGGAAGAATCACGGCCCTGCGCCGACGACCCCTCCAGCTACGCCCTCAACTACGGCGAGAAGAACTGCCTCGCGTACCGCAACAAGCTAGCCAGCTTCTCGCCACGCGGCCAGAGCTTCGTGCTGGGCACCATGATGTGTCTGCAGGATGCGCTGCGGCCGCGCAGTGCGCGAGTCTGCGGCAGATTGCGTTTGATTCGCACCCCGGGTGTTATGTGGATAATGGGTTTTGTTATTTGACGTGTGGGGATTATTGGCAGGTGCTGTTGACGATTGGGGGGGAGTTGAGGACTTTGGAGGCTATGGTGAGTGATGTGCTGTTCGAAGGGGGGGAGGGAGGGGTTTCTTGACTGAGTTGTGTCAAACGGAATCTTGGACATGCAAGGCTGTGAGACGGACGCAGCTCGGTCGAGACGCCCTGCCCTGCCCTGCCCTGCCCTGGATGTGATACTTGTCTTGCGAGGACTTTTTGCTAACCATGTGATGAAACAGAAACAAGTCGTCCAAACGGCCGGAGGATGCTTGGCGCACATCAAGGAGATTCTGTCGGACGACAACTGCTTGGACCTTGTGACCCGGGCCATCATCTACGCGGCCATAGTCGGGGCCGCACTCAGCTTGTGATGAGAAATGAGAGATGGAGGAGTTTTAAGATTTGACATGTCTCAATTCATGTTTGCGCGAGAGTCATGCTGTTCACGAGTCAAGAATCTGACCGGTGTCACATACGAGGTTCCAAAAGCGAGGCGAGAGATGTCTCCTCCTAGCTAGGAAGTATCACACAGCTCAGCAGCTGCACGGTGTTTGCTCCGTGTCAGTGTCAAGCATGCTCTGACTCGCACAAGGCACCTTGTCATGCCGCGAAGATCATTGTTACCCCCGTGTCAAACAACACCATGGCCATCGCAACGCCGTCGGGATAAAAAAATTTCCCAACAACCATCTGATCGAAGCGAGACGGGCATAGGGAGGTTTCTCATTATTACACCGAAGCCGTCTCAACCGAGTTCGTCGTCTCTGTCCCGTCGTGGATCGCTCGATCGAGTCTGAAGAGATCTGCACGCCTGCAGGACACCTCTCCCGCTGAGCGAAGCGTGGAAGGGGTTTCTTCACACCAGCCACACCTCCTTCAGATTCACTCCACAGTCCCTGCCTTTAGCTACGATGACCCTGTTGACCCTTCAACGGAGACGAGTCCGTAGGAAAGGTTAAGAGTAGGACCTTGGTAAGGAGTCGATTCCGCGATGCACCAGTGCTGGCGTGCGTCAGTTTTCGCAACCCAACGCATCTTTAGAAGGCATGACCTCAAGAAACAGGCAAGCGCTTTTATTCACGCTGCAGCTCGTATGGGACGGATGCATCCCCAACACCATCGTCTCCTCTGAGAGCTGTGATGCAGACCACACCCGAGTACGTATACCCGAGAGTTCCCTATATCCCGTTCCGGCGGCAGTCGTTGGACTTTCGTGCAATATCTTAGATCGTGTTGAGACGAATCAGATCGACCCATCGACAAAGATGAAGTAATTCTCCTTGTCCCAGGCCGCGGGAAACCGCACAACATCCGCGAATCCTCTGAGACGGTATCTGCACGCTACCAGGAAAGCGAGCTGGACGATCACGCTTGATCGTTCGATCTCAGATGATGCGGCTCTGCAGACAACGAGCCGCGGGGTTGCACGCTATGGCTGAACGGTCGTTCTACAGGATTTTGGTTGGTATGGCTGGCGAAAACTTGCCGCGAGAGGAGAGGTGAAGGGAGGTTTACGCGGTAGCGTAAGCTACACCTGTTGTGACCAAGCCGTTGGCTGTCATTCTTCGTTGGAGTGTGCTGCAGAAACGTTGATAGGTCACCAATGCGGAAGGAGGAGTCAAAGCTTGAGGAGGATAGACTCACGAGGTGTTGGCCTGCCGTCGTGGATGCTCGCTCACTGCCGCTCGACTCGCGTTCCTGCGCGACCGACTCGTGGATGCTCTATGAGCTCTCCCTGTTTGTGTTTCCCATCACTGTGACGGCTGCTGCCACTGCTACCCGACTCTATGCCCGGCGAGTGTCTCCCGCGGCGAGCAATCTGCAGGCCATCGCCGAGTGACTTCATGTTGATGCCAGCGGTCCCACGATGCCTTGACGTCACGCGGTACCAGACTGCAATTTTAGCAGGTCAGCCACAGCAAAAGCGGCGGCCGTTGCCCTTGCATCTTCTCCATTCGCAGACTGGCATCCACGCGTCTGGCAAGGACTGCAGGCCGGCGCGAAACGAGGGCAGAAGCGAAGCGCGAAAGGCCCAAGGGCTGGCGGATTCACGTCCGCGGGAGGAGGGCGAGATCGAAGATGGGCCAGCGAAGTTGGGATAGCGGAGGAGAGGCCGGCGGATCCTGTGTTATTAGAGGAGCAGCCGAACAAGGCCGCTGCATCGAGCTTCTAGTGCGATCGGTACGTACACTGTCATCGAGGGTCGTCAGCCTTTCACGTTGCTTAGCGGCCGCCGCACAACACACCGCGGACTGCACTAGGCGAGATCAGAGCAGCCGTCGCGCGGGAAGGCCTTGGTCAGCGCAGGGCGACCCAGCGCGTCGGGCATCGTGGGACTCTGCTTCATGGCCGTTAATGCCACTCCGGCCAGGGCTCCTGTAGTAGCTTAACAGGATACAGGCTCTAGCAAGAATAATATAAACCCCTGCTAGTTTCTCAGCCTTTATCTAGCTATATATAGAGGAATAAGTAGGTTACTACTTTATATAGCTATAATAGGAGGTTATAGTAATATATAGAACTCTAATTAACCTAGTACTAGGTTAAGCGTAGAATAAACTTCTACTTTCTCTATCCTCGTATATAGCGAGTATAAAATACGTACTAGGGAATTACGTATACTATTATATAGAGAAGGTTTACCTCGGTTTTTTTTAGGTTTCTAAATATTTTTTAGTATTTTTTTATAATTACCTCTCTCTCTAGGGAGAGCTAACTTTAGCTCGTTTCCGAATCGCCTATGTACCGTATTATCGTCGTAGGGAAGAGAGTCGTTTAGTTCGTTTAGAGTCGTTCTAAGTTAGAGCGATAAATACCTATTTTTAGGTTTCCGTTTGACCGTATATATATATACTTTACGCGTTATTTACGAGTCGTAGAGTAGTACTTTATAGATACGGAGAGATAGGGGCTTTTTTGTAGGGATATACCTACTCCTTCCGTATTAGGCGATTATATAAAAGCGCCGTCTAAAAGTATATATATCGAATATTTCGTTTATCTACTAGTAAATAGGAGTAGTAGCCTAGTTAGTAAGTATTCGAATCGAATACGAAAAGCGTTCCTTCCTAATCTAAATTCTAGTTTATCGATATCTAAAATATATTACTATAAGTAATATAGCCGTATAAAACTCTAGGTACGGCGTCGTATACTTTTTATACTCGATATACTATCGAACTTCTTATAATATAGCTTAGTAGTAAGAACTTTAATAAAAATAACTTTATTAATAATATTATAGCGCCTAAACGTAAGTCCGCTATAAGCGCTACGCCTACGAACCTACTACTAGCGCGCCGCGCTACTCCTAGTATTCTATACTACTAGTAGTACCTTTATAAAATTACGAGAGGTATATTTATCCTATACTCTTCGTATACGCTTCGATACTAACTCTCTCTAGACGGTAAATTACTAGATAGCGATAATAAGTACGATACTTGTTTTAGTCTTTTAGGTAAGAAGTGTAGTCGTTACGCCGCCTCTTGTTATGGTTATATCGAGGTTCGCGATACTAGTCTACGTACTCTTTAGGGTACTATAGTTACTACGCGCGACGCGTATACGCTCGCTATAGGCGATAATATCGAGAGCGACGACTAGGAGAACGAGGAA